>NC_088933.1:915000-1250000 GCF_038396675.1 Hydra vulgaris | reverse complement strand
TATAAGCAAGACTTAGTAAAAAAGCAAAGCAAAATCCAAAATTGCTATATAAATGTATAAACAATCAATTAGTTGTATAAGATAAAAGCCTAACGAAAAGATGATGGATGTATTTCACAAGATCAAGTTGAAATTGTAAATATTTTAGACAAGTGTTTTTATGATGTATTTGTTATTGAAGCCAATGGTGCTCTTCCTAATTTTGAGTCAAGAGTAAATTATTGAGCGGAAAATTTTTCTGATCTTACTCCTAATTACATTAGTTATAATAATGTTTTGAACATGCTTCAGAGTCTTAATGAAAATAAAATCTTTGGCCCTGATAAACTTCACCCTTCTATACTGAAGAATTCTGCAGATGCGTTTGCTCGTCCTTTAACACTAATTTTTAGAGAATCATTAGCATCGAGCCAAATCCCAATTCAATTTAGATCTGCAAATATAACACCTCTCTTTAAAAAAAGTGACAAAGCAGTGGCAGCTAATTACAGACCAATTTCCCTAACTTCAGTGATGTGCAAAATACTTGAAGTTATTATTCTAACAAAAATTGAAACTCATTTTTATAACAACAATTTGCTGTCATAACAACAACATAAATTTATAAATAAAAATTTATGTACAACAAATCTATTAGAAGCAATAGATTTTATAACATTAAACATTGAAAATCATACTCCAGTTAATGTTTTTCTACTGGACTTTGCAAAGGTATTTGACACAGTTGCTTAAAACAGATTGTTGCTAAAACTAAAAGCTTATGTCATTGATGGATTAGTACGAAAATGGATTACATCCTTTCTTAGAAATAGGAGACAGAGAGTGGTTAGTGTCTCTAATTGGTCTGATATTTTTAGCGGAGTGCCACAGGGTTCGGTTATTGTTATCTACATTAATGATTTGCCAGACACAATCAAAAACGTTTCAAAGTTATATGCAGATGATTCTAAAGTTTTATCAATAGCAAATTCAGATTTGTGTGTTAAAGAAATACAGGATGACTTAAATAAATTATTTGAATGGACTCATGACTGGTTACTAAAATTCAACATAAAAAAGTGCGTTGTAATGCATTATGGCTCTAAAAATAAGAATCATCCATTTTTCATTAATAGTATACAACTTCAAGATTCTGAGTCTGATTGAGATCTTGGAGTTATTTTTTCAACAAATCTAAAATAGAAAAATCAAGTAACCATGACAATAAGTAAAGCAAATCAAATGATGGGACGGATAAAGGAATCGTTTGCAAGATTCGACTGTCCACTTATGAAATCTCTCTATTTAACATTCATTCGCCCACTTCTTAAACTTGCTGTTCCAGTATGGTCTCCTTATATGAAAGGAGACTGTAATGCAGTTAAAAAATACAACATAGAGTAACTAAACTCGTTTTATCAATTAGTTGTTTTAAATATGAAGATCGACTTATTGCTTTAGGCTTGATAACGCTAACATAAAGAAGAAGAAGAGGAGATTTAATTGAACTATACAAACTTTTGCATGGTATTGAAAAGATAAACAGTAGTAAATGTTTTCCACTTGTTAGTAACTGTTTGCGGGGGAGTTGTTTTAAATACCTTAAAGAATTTGCTAAACACCTTTCAAGAGAACATTTTTTTTTTAAAGAATTGCAAATGCATGGAATTTGCTTTCGACTAAAATTGTTACATCAAAATAGGTTAATTGTCTTAAAGGAGCTCTTAATTGTTCGTTGAGCAGCAATCAAGCATAACTGCTGTCATAGTGTGCGTGATAACACACTCACTGGCTTTGTCCAGCACAGAATGAACTATTACTATTACTTTATAAAACCCTCGGAATTAGGAAAAATGAGGTTGGCTTCAATTTGCCGATCTCAATCTTTAAGAGGTCGGCATCAGGTCGGCAAAAATTATTTGATTCAAAGGTCTAACCAAAAACATTAAAACGAGGTCGGCAATTTTTTGCCGACTTCAAACAATTTCAGGTTGGCAGTTAGGTTAGCATTGCCAAATGCCGACCCTAATTCCGAGGGTTGCATATATATATATATATATATATATAAATATATATATATATATATATATATATATATATATATATATATATATATATTTATTTATTTACTTATTTCTTTGTAAATATTAGTGTCTGGTTTATTAAAAGTGGTCTGAAACTAAACGCTAGTAAGTCAATGAATATGTTGATTACAAGTTCCAAGGTAAAATACTTAGTTATCACTGAAAAATATCCAAACAGACATGTCAACCTTGAAAATGAAGTAGTTAAATTCAGTGAATGTGTAAAATACCTGGGTATTAAAATTGACTTCAGCTTGTGTAAAATACCTGAATTGTGTAAAATACCTGAATAACTACAGGATGTGTAAAATACCTGGGTAATAAAATTGACTACAGTTTGAACTTTTCTAAACACATTAGCTATACTGCAGCCAAAATTGCTAAGATGATTGGTTATCTTATAAGAATTGGTTGGTATCTGTAGTTTTTTCTCGTAATCAGCAAATCAATAAACAGCAATAATCTTTTCTTCTAACTAAAACTCAGTTTTTACAAATTTTTTTCCTCCATATATATACCCTATGCTTTTCCTAAAATATCCTTCCAAACACATATTTACAACTATTATTGGTAAAAACTATTAAAGCTATTAAATCCCTAACGTCATTAAATGTTCTAGAACTTTCCGGAATTGCACTCCTCCTTGATCCTTACTTATCATCCAAATAGCAATTAAAGTATTTCAAAGGCATGCACCGTTCCCGACCACTCCGTTGCAAAAGCCTGTCGATTTCTTGGGGTCTATCTTCAGCTTTGACAGTTTCCTCGTTCGTCTCTAATACATCTTTAACTTGCTCTCCTTGATTTTTATCGTTCTCTTGACCAGTTTCAGTATTCATCTCTATTTCCACATCAGTGATATTGCAGGACTGAGTATCATTTCGAGGTCTAACGTGTTTCACATGACGCGAAACGTCGTTCACTTCTACGATTTGTTTCGACGCATTCCAAGATATCGTAGCTGGTTGCCACTTTGTATAGCACCTCGCATTTGGTGGTTTCAGCCAGACTTTATCGCCAATTCAAAATCTCTCGTTCGTGACATTTTGCGCCGGAAGATTTTCTTTTCCCAATCCTTTCACACCAATGGTATAACTGTATATTTTGTCCATCGGACTTGCACCATTTTTGTCGGCTGAGACATTGCACCAATATAGTGCTTCCGGTATCGACATTTTCGATCGGTCTGCTATTCTCTTGATCGTACAGTGGTTTCTTTCTACAATTCCATTTCTTTCAGGATAATAAGCGGCTCTAAATCTAATTTGTACTCCCCAACTATCAAGGAAACTCCTTATCTCTTTAGTTTTAAATGTCGGCTCATTGTCAGTCAATATTTCAGACGGTGCTCCACGTTCACAAAAAATAAGACGGAGTATTCGGACTATGGCAAGACTTCCGTATGAGCTTGATAATTGTCACCACAACGCGTATTTTGAAGGTCCGCAATCGTTCAGACTCAAAAACTTGTCAGTGCCATAATGTGTGATGTTTATGGCCAATCTCTCCCAGTTTCCTTCAACATCCAATTTCCCTTTTTCCTACCGTATTGGCGCTGGATCTATTGAGTGACATGGTTCGTAACTTTGTATCATATTTTGAATATCGTTTTCAGTAGCAGTCGGAATTGTTTTACGAACAAAGTTTAACGTTCGATTCTCTCCAAAATGTCCAGTTCTCTGGTGTATATCGGAAATAGATTCAGCCTTCGTAGCAGCGATTCCCATACAACTATTCCGACACTCTGGCACAGTCAGTTTGTTGAGCCATCTGCTGCGAACTCTTGTTAATGCGTCAGGCAAATTGTCTTTAGAAGGAATGAGTTTCACCTCAACGCTAACATTGTATTCTTCAATTAGCTGTTGCAACACGCTCAGTCTTCTTCGAATCAGCATTTCATCCGTCGCTATTGATCTCAACCTTGATTTTCCTGTAAGGGCGTCAGAAACCCAGTGGAATACTGTCACGGAATCGGTAAACACAGTCACTATCTTCAGCTTCTACATCAGAGCCATATTCATTCCACGTATCACAGATTCTAATTCTGCCATGTTTATATGAATATCAGACGTTTCTTTTCGCAGCCATGTTGCATCCTCCACAGTAGTTTCCCCAACTTGAATAAGAGCACCAATCGCTAAAGAACTGGCATCAACCTACACTTTTCACTCATCACCACACACAGCCCAATCACCACAAGCAGGCTCGCAACGTTCCACCTCAGCAAATACTTCTTTAAGCACCCACTTAATGTTCTCATCACAAATTTCATCATCCCAACCCTTCTTCAGACTGACAGCTTTTCTCTTCAAGAGACTAAAAATCACTCGCAGCTAACCACACACGGGTAGATGTCCTACTAACTGTCCACAGATTGAAAACACAACTCTCCTGGTTAACTTTTGCGAGATAGCATCAACTCAATTCCCTCTGGACCACATCAGTTTGTTACCAGCCTTGCGCACACACAATCCTAACACACGAACTCCATTATCACCAACCTGCTCACCTTCTTTACTTTCTAAACCATATTTTAAAAAGTGCCTCTTGACATAATTAAGTCTCACCACACTTTCGTCTACGAAAATGTTGTCAACATAAGCGGACGTTCCACTCTTCACTAATTCGTCTTTATCAATGACGGCACTCACAACGGATTTCATGATCATTGGCGCAACATTCAATCCGAAACCAAGTCGTGTCAAACAATACCTTTTATTTTGAAACACCACTGTTTGGAAGGGCCAAAGAGATTTATCAGCTTTTAATTAAAGATAAGCCTTGCGTAAATCAATAACTGCTGGTTTGTTACCCACTCTTCTCCATTCTTTAAGCTTTTCGACACACACATCGGCATCTCTCGTGTATGTCTTAATGAAATCGTTAGCTTCTCTCCAGTCCAGAACAGGTCGGATTTTGTTGTTTTTGTTTTACTGAATGACAGCCATTAAAAGAATCTGCCCTTTGGGCGGCCCCAATTCATTTTCGTCATACTCTAACAGCCACTTCCGATCAATCCAATCTTGTAGTTCGTTTTCATAGTCTGCTCTAGGGTATTGTGGAATTCCGTACTGTGCCACTTGATTATGCAATTGGTTGGGACTTTCTCTATCTCTCCATTTTCATTTGACTCTCCATTCAACACCATTAAAAACTGCTTCATGATCTTTCTTTTTAATTTCGATTTTTATGACTTTGTCCTTGTTCAAAGCCGATGCTCCACAGTAACTTAATCCGAACTTCGCTTTTCCCAAAGGAGAAATGGATACTCCTCCTAGAAATTTAATGGAACTCATTCCGAGCATCATATCAACTCCAAACGGTTGGAAATCCACTAAAATAACTTCATCACGTGCTTTAATGCCATCGACCTCAAGAATCACGACCGCTGACCCAGTGTACTGATAAACCTTTCCTTCAAACGTTACTACCTTTTGAGAGTTTGAGTTCCTACATTGACTTTTGGGCAGGAATTTTTATTCAAAATTGTCTTCGAACACCCTGTGTCTACTAAAGCTGTCGCAACCATACCGTTAACTTTCAAACGAATAACAGATAATGCGCTCATTCCACCGTTGCTTAGGAGCGAGGTAGGGCAGATTCCTCGCTCCTGCAATCGTTTCCCTGCAGCTTCCAGCATTTCGATGCAATGTGTCCTTCCTCACCACATTTAAAACATCTAACAGTCTTCGGTGACAAGTTCTTCGCAATCAATCAATTCTTCGCAATGTGATTCAAACCTTTGCAGTTGTAACACACTAACGCGGTTTTTGTAGCATGGCGTCTAGATATAGCGCTAATACCATCACTGTCAATCACATTTGCACAGTTCAAAGCAGCTCTCACTCTGGGTATCATTATATCAATCGGGTCTATTACGGCTCGAAATCTTGATGATAAGACTTCTGGCAAACCTACAACAAACGCCAAACGCACAGACTCTTCTGGTAATTTAGCAAGATAGGCTAATCGTCTTAAATCAGCCAAAAACACGTTGGCTTTTTCTCCGTCACATAATTTTCGTTTTGTAAACAGTTCATATGCAGTATAGGCATCTACAGAAAACGCCGCTAAAAACACACGCTCGACTTCCACTACAGTTTTTTTATCTTCTGCGGTTAAAGCATCGTACACTGCATAAGCAGCTTCTCTGAGAAGAATCGGAAAAAGTAGTTCAAGCTTTAAGTTTTGAATTTCAGCAATCACTTTCGTTCGTTGAATCCAAACAGCAGCATCCGAAGTGCCATCATACGTTTCAAACATACCAAATAATCTCATACTTGGTTCCATGCCCGGTTAGCTTGTAGTTTTTTCTCGTAATCAACAAATCAATAAACAGCAACAATCTTTTCTCCTAACTAAAACTCCGTTTTTACAAATTTTTTTCAGGAATTACAGTATCTGACTAGGTGAACCAAAACAATAATTTTTAATACAATTACCGCACCTCATTTTGAATATTGTGCTTCATTATTCTTTGATTCATATGAAAATGATATTTAAATGCTTCAAAAGTTACAAAACAAAGCTATGAGAAGCTTTTAAAAGAAAAAGGATTTTTTTAAAAATAGTATGAAGTGCTATGTACTATTTTATAATGATTTTAAATAGTTGTAAACAGGCTAGTCATAATAATAATAGTAATAATAATAATAATAATAATAATATCAAATTAAAGATTACAAATAAGACATCAGTAAAATGCCATTGGCCACCATTCAAAAATCCCAACACTGTTACTAAAGGTAAAAATAACAGTCATGATGCAGAGATGATTTGGCCATTCTACATAGCAAGGATATTGGGATTAGCTAGTTAATTTTTTTTGCATATTTTCTTCATTTAATGTACATTTACACATGACTATTTATCCGTTTTTATTTTGAAACAAATTTTTAGACAATCTAAACAATGCTCGTTGAAAAGCCAAAATAGCAGTAGACACTACTAACAAATTTACTGACACAATAGTCAGTAAATTTTATGAAAAAACAAAAAAAGTGATATAATGACTTTTTTGATTATCTATTAATAAATCAAAACATTTTATTTTATTTATGAACACAATAATTTTATTGTAAACAAAGTATTATTTTTGGTTATTTAAATTTTTGGTCATTGAGCTTAAGTTAATATTATAAAAAAGCAACAGTACAGTTTTTTTTATGAAATATGCTTAAGTTTTTTTTTTTTTTTTTTTAATAATATTAGATTATATTTTAAAAAAGTCTTACATTCTTATCATTTTTATATTGATGCAGAGTGACAAAGATCAGTTATGACCGGAAAAGTGAAAGAGAGGATTCTGAAAATGATATATTGAGCAGTGTAGAACAAAGTAATTATTTTAATTTTACAAATTTTGTTAAATTGTTTTTCTTTATTTAAAAGTATATATACCTGTTGACACTAACATTAATTGAGATTATTTTTGTATTTCAAGAGAAAGAAAATGTTTTTTACTCTTGAATCATTAAAAAGCCCCGGCAACCCCATTACAAACTTTCATCAAACAACAAATCCAGAGTTGATCATCAGTTGCAACAGTTTTATTATTTGTGTGTATACCAACATATATTTATATATAACTTAATATATATCTTAATATATGTATATATATATATATATATATATATATATATATATATATATATATATACATATATATATATATATATATATATATATATATATATATATATATATATATATATATATATATATATATATATATATATATATATATAATGTTCTATATAAATGATATAGAATTTCATGAAGTTCCAAAAATTTGGCTCAAACTTTTCGTAATGAAATTTTCATTAAATCAATAATAACCACACAAAGTATAGAGCCGTGGATGCAAACAACGCAAGGTATGGAACCGTGGATGTTACAAAAAAACTTGAAAGTATTTGTATTATATCTACAAAATGATTATTTTACTTTTAGTAATGTATTTTAAAAATTATCATGTGTGTAAATAAATTAAAAGTAACAAGCTGACAACCAGAAAATATTTTGTATAATTAGTTTTTATTACTAATTTGATTAGTGATGAACATTCTAATGACTTGTATATATGAAATAGCAAACACAATTTTCACCGCCTATTGCTTTAACTCCTGAAAGCGCAACATCAGTTCCAATGTTGCGTTTTACTATTGCAGGTACTTCTCTAAGTTACATCATAATTCATACAATTTTAAATCATGACAAACTGCAAAAGTTCAAATGGTTTAGTTTAAAAAATTCCCTGAATGGGCTAAATACAAATGTTTTAAAAATTCAAAAAAAATAAAAAAGGGTTTGCTTTGAGTGGTACATCAATAAAGGGTAAAGATGACTGTTTGCAATAATTTTTTTATTTAGGCTCCGTTTTAAGTCAAACTGCTTACCCGCAAACTATATTTAATTTGATAACAACTTTGGTTAGTAAAGTTAAGTAAATAAAAAAACTCTAAAAGTGCATACATCACCATGGCATTCTATTAAACACAAAGTGCGAGTGAGTGAAGGAGAAATATTTGATTTGCCAGAAGACATAAAGTTGCCACTGACATCTTTAGTAGAATTTGACACTTTGGAGGAAAAATTATTTTGCGTAGAGAAAAAAAAAACTGATTAGGGGGATGCTATAATTATCAGAAATCAGTAAGGAGAAAAAAATTAAATAAATTTTATTCCTTTTTTTTCTTTTTTTTTGTTCTTTTATTATTACAATGTTGTGATTCTATATAACTGATACAAAATTACAATGTTTATAAAATATATGATGGTAAAAGAAAAAAAAGAAAAATCTCACAATATTATAAAATACAAAAAGATATAACTGCAGGGTATCATTAATATTAAATAAAAAACGAGAAGCTTGCATAAGATCAGATGGTCTTGTCATCAAGAAACCGCTTGTACAAGTCTAAACGTCTTTTTTGTGTTTTTGTTTTACATTTTTCTAGTTATTAAAGATTTTGGATTTTTAACGTTAATTTTGGTTCTAGTTTCAGTATTAGTTTAGTGTAAGTTCATATAGTTGTTTATATTTAAAACGAATTTTTTTTAATAAGGTTTTTAAACAATTCAGGTTATCTAACTTTGTAATTATGGCATTTCTGGATATCAGTTTATTATAGAGATAGGGACCGCGGTATGAAATTGTGAAACGCGATAGTTTTGTTTTTCTAAACGGTATATTAAAGTTTCCTACTTCACGAGTGTCATATTTATTTCTATTGCTTTTAAAGAAATCATTTGAGAGATGTGATGGGACAAGCCCAAGTTTTTATTTCAGCATAAACAATAAGTTTTGATAAATGTTTATTCTATAGACGTTTAGTAAATTTTTTTTGTGTTTTTGTTTTACATTTTTCTAGTTATTAAAGATTTTGGGATTTTCAACGTTAATTTTGGTTCTAGTTTCAGTATTAATTTAGTGTAAGTTCATATAGTTGTTTATATTTAAAACGAATTTTTTTTTAATAAGGTTTTTAAACAATTCAGGTTATCTAACTTTGTAATTATGGCATTTCTGGATATCAGTTTATTATCGAGATAGGGACCGCGATATGAAATTGTGAAACGCGATAGTTTTGTGTTTCTAAACGGCATATTAAAGTTTCCTACTTCACGAGTGTCATACTTATTTCTATTGCTTTTAAAGAAATCATTTGAGAAATGTGATGGGACAAGCCCAAGTTTTTATTTCAGCATAAACAATAAGTTTTGATAAATGTTTATTCTATAGACGTTTAGTATAGCACGCCAATGTTTTTGTTTATTTTAGTATTTAACTAGTCAACGTGTGCCTTCCATGAAATATTTTCGTCAATTTCTAAACCAAGAAATTTAGTTGTTGAGGTTCTTTCAATATTTTTGTTTTATGTTTTTAGCAATGGTAATATATTTGGTATTTTTTATTTTTTTTGGTTGGGATGGAATAAGATGTAATTGGTTTTTCCTGTGTTTAAAGACAATCTATTAGATTTTAGCCAAATATTAAGTTTTCAAAGAGTTATTTAATAGACTAAGATGAATAAAATAATTTAGTATCATTTGCAAACATTATGACATCAAGTTTTCGAAAAACTTTTGGAAGATCATTAATGTACATTTAGAACAATAAGGGAGCTAGAATGGAACCTTGGGGAACTCCACATTTAATCTTAAGCATTTTTGAACAGATATTTTTATCAGTATTAACACATTGCTATCAGTTTAGTAAAACGTTTTTAAACCAGAGTAATACAACATATTTGACGCCATATTTTTCCAACTTTTTGAGCAGGATAGTATGATCAAAAGTATCGAATACTTTTGATAGATCTATTAAGATTCCTATAACGAATTATTTATTAACAAATAAGTAATTAATACTATCTAAAAAATCTACGATTGCATGTTCCATTGCATGTTGCTTTTAAAAGCAGAACTGTTTTGTATTTTAGATGTTGTTCTTTGTTATATATTTGTATAATTTATTATAAATTATTCGTTCGAGGAGTTTTGAGAATACAGTAAGAATTGAGAATGATCTACAATTGTTTAGTATGGTTCTCCAGTTTTATATATTGGCACAATTTTTGCTATTTTTAATTTTTCTGGAACAGTTCCTGTTGTAACTAAAGATTTAAATATTTCGAAGAGGGGTTTCTTTATCATCGGAAAGATACTCATTACTAGATTGTTACAAATTTCGTCATTTCCTCGTGCTTTGATATCTTTTAAAGAGTTTTTTTTTGCATTTTCGAGTTCTTCATAGTTTAATCCGTTGAAATTTAGTTCGCTATTTAGATCAGTAAAATAATTTTCAAAGGAGTTATTTGGGGTTTGATTTTTAGGCGCCATGTGAGGGCCGATGTTTGCGAAGAAATTGTTGAATTGTTAGGTAATAGAATTTTTATTATTATTTTGTGTTCTGCTTTATTTATAATGGTTCTCTCTGGTAAGCTGTTTGTTGCTGTTCTTTTTTCCGATTATATCTTTCATGATGTTCCATGTTTTTTTAGTATCTATTTGTTTTTTGAAGTAATTTATAATAATAAATTTTTTTAGAATGTTTTCTGATTTTTTCGAAAAGATTTTTATACTGTTTATAAGTACATAGGTTATCTTCATTTCTGTTTTTCAAATATTTAACATAGAGTTTTTGTTTTGATTTGAAGATTTTTTGATTCCACTGGTGATCCATTGACTGCTTAAATGTTTTTCTTTGATTTCTTTTTCTTTGATTGGAAAGGTATTTGATAGTGTGTCTTTAAAGCATTGAATAGAACTTTTATTCATTTTTCTTTTATAATTTTTCTTTTCGAGTTATTATTTATTTTTGTGCCATATTTTATTGTACAGTAAATTTGAAAATGATTTATTTTAAGTTATATCAATTTTTTTTATTCCTGCTTTTAAGGAGGTATGCAGAAATTAATTTGTTAGTATGTTATTTATAGCAGAAATAGAATTCGAGGTTACCCGTGTGGGTCTATAAATAATTGGTAAAATACAATGTTTAAAAATGTTATCAAATAATAATTTAGTAATCAGATACTCTTTGTATTTTAAACAGTTTATGTTTAAGTCCACAATAGCTAACAACTTTTTTTGCTCTTTATTGATTTTGAAAAAAATTTATTCTAGATAATAAAAACATTTTTTTAATATCGCCTTCAGGTGGTCTATAAATGATAGAGATTATATATATATATATATATATATATATATATATATATATATATATATATATATATATATATATATATATATATATATATAATGGAAAAAGGTATGCCAAGCAAAAAAAAACAATGGTTGCATTTTTGAAATTTGAAAAAAAATTTGAATTTTGAATAAAGTACTAGTGCTTTTTTATCATTTATATATTTATTTAAAAGAAATAAATCTTTTTTCAAATTTCAAAAATTCATTTAATGTTTTTTTTTGCTTGGCATACCTTTTTCCATTATATATGTATATATATATATATATATATATATATATATATATATATATATATATATATATATATATATATATATATATATAGATATATATATATATGTATATATATATATATATATATATATATATATATATATATATATATATATATATATATATATATATATATATATATATATATATATATTATAGGAAAGTGACAATTGCGTTTTACAGAGCCGAATTTTGTGCTAAAGTTTAGTGCCACGATTTTCATAATCTCTTCAAAGTTAGCGTGCTTGAAGAAGTCTTTGTGGAATAAATTTTTAGTATTCGTTATCAATATAGATTATTTTTAGAAAGAAGAATAGTTAAAGCTTAGTTTCGATTTGGTTTTAATTATACTCAATTGATATATTAACGATTTTATTGATGTCAAAGTTTTGGTCGTACTTCTGTGGTGAAGTTTATGTCGAAGATATAGTCTTTTTTTTTTCTATTTAATTTTTATTTTTAAGTTATTCATTTATCTATGCACCCGCCAAATTTTGTTGAAAAATATTATGTAGCAGTTACCCTATTTCTTGCTGCACTTTTGTTACCTAATTTTTATTTTTCCTGTTGTTAGCGCGGGAGACAGGGGGGTCCATTGATTCTTTATATATATATATTTTTTTTATATATAACATTCATATTACTAGTATTATTAGCAATATTTGACTTATGTCATAAATTGATATTCTAAATCTAGATACTTAATGGTGAAAATATGATTATAAAATTTGTAAATTTAAAAGAAATTGTTTTATTAAAATGATTTTCAGTAAATAATAAAACAAAACTTAAATTTTATATTTCATTTAGAAAAAATATGGAGAAAGAAAATAAAGGTTTCACATAGTATTTCATATCATATTCACAACATTAATTAGATATGAATCAAATTAGTAATGAATCATATCTAATTTGAAGTTTGAACGTTGTCTTTATTTAACAAGGAATGTCTTTAGATTATAATTTATAACTAATAAATAAGTTATTTTTATATAAATTTATTAAACTGTTTTTAAGTTATGATTTGGCCACTATCTAAACCTTTATGCATAACTTAAATATTTCTTTCGCTGTTTTAGTTGCTCAAAGTTGTAGTGAAATGGCGTCAGTCAACAAAATTAGTTTGTTACTTTCTGTATTCAATAGCTCAGTAATTATTATTATTATATATATTATATATATAATAATATATTATACTTACTTCTTAATGTAATAATCACATGAAAGACTTTATTATAGGTTTTTGCTATACTTGGTTAGAAAGATGACATGTTTTTTATAGCCAATTGACTTATAGCCCCACAATAGTAGTTGTATAATTTTTTTAGTCATATATATCCAATTAAATAATAATTTTTGGTTAGAAGTGAAAGAGACATTCGAATGCCCCTTTTCAATGACATATTTGGATACGCCCTCCCTTATACTCAACTCTCTTATGATCATGGATGCACCACTAATGTATCTTTTAATCTAGCGGAATGTGTTTTTTACTTCGTTGTTGTTTTACTTTAAATATTCAATCAGGTATTTTGAGAATTGAAACATTTTTTGATATTATAGTACTAAAACATCATCAACATATCTACTACGAGTTTTACCTTCATCTCTTATATTTGGTGGTTGTCTGGTATGAATTTATTTTTTAATTTATTTCCAATTTATTTCCGATTTCATAATTTATTTTTTAAATTTATTGTTCAAATTTTTATAGGAGTAATTTTTTTTTAGGTTGGGTGGGGGTGGGGAGTGGGTTGGTGAAGGGTATGCGCCCCTTCCGTAATAGAAACACCACTTTTATAAGTAAGATTGTATAACATAATTTTATATTGTGTACTAATTTTATTCATTTTAGTAAAGATATAAATATTTATAAAATCAACTCGTTTTTGATCCTAGGGTGTATCAAACCATCGCCACCACATCCACCTATATTGCTAACATTCACCTCTCGTATATTTTGGTGGTTTACTATAAATTTAAAACAACATTTTTGTCTATTTATATTGCTTATGACTTTTTTTCTGAAGAAAGTGTTGAGTTTTATACGGGCGAGGTGGTGGTTTGTGCCTCCTCTGTCCATCGATACGCCCGGTGGTTAGAGTTTAACATAAAGTTGTAGCCCACTCTTACACCTATCTTTTGACACAAAGATATTTGTATTTCAATAAGAATTGGCAAAGTTATAACAATTTAAGTAAAGAAAAACATTATTTTGACCAAAGTTTCTTCGATAAGTGTTCGATTTTGATAACTTTATAATACTGTAATAATCGTTTTTCTAATGATATATAACATTATAGTATTCAAACAATTTGGAATTTTTGCTCACTTACCTCTCTCTCTCTCTTTTCTCTCTCTCTCTCTCTCTCTCTCTCTCTCTCTCTCTCTCTCTCTCTCTCTCTCTCTCTCTCTGTCTCTCTCTCTCTCTCTATATATATATATATATAATATATAATATAAAACTTAAGTGACATCTTTACTAGTATGTGTAATAATACAACAAGCATTAAAACATCATAAACCCCAGCAAGCACACAACGTTGAAATAACGTTGATCAACGTCGATCAACGTTATTTCAACGTTGTTTCAACGATGTGTGCTTGCTGGGACGGTATCATACTGTATATTTCTTTTTTTAAAGTAATATTTCGGTACATATGGTGAGAGCCATTTTCAAAGTAATAAAACTGTTAAAAAACCGTTTAAAAATTATAATGAACGTAACCAGGTGATGTCATTGCAACGTCATATATTTAACATTTTTTAATTTTACAAAAAATGGTTTACAATGTTGAGTCATCACCAAATTGCCATTGTCACGATTTAAAACGTTTTCTTTAGATTATGAACATTGTACACGTTGAATTTCAATGGCCTAACGAATTTTTCTTGTGTAGTTGTTTAAAATAACAGAAAGCGTTTTACGGTTCTCCAAGTTTATTTTACCATTACATTGTTGTGAATGTTCTACTATTCCAGATGTTTCCCAGTTGGTTTTTGCAACATTATTTTTATGTACTTGAATTCGTGTGGAAATCTTTTTTCTTGTTTCACCAATATAACATGCACCACATGTGCAATTAAGTTGGTACACTCCTGGATGACTTTTCGGAAGCAGTTTAGAGTTGTTTTGGCAGAGCATATTGATCAAGGGATCACCAATACGGAAGACTGATTTAACACCGACTTTACGAAACTCTCTTCTAAGTACAAGGCTTAATTTTGGGACCCATGGTATAATTACGAGATTTTTGGTATCAATTTTTTGAGAACAAGGTTTGTGGAGTATTTATAACTTTTAACAATATCTGAATACTGTTTAAAGGAATGTTGATTTTCAGTAATAATGTTAATAAGAAAACTAATTTCATCTTGAATGTTATGTTCTGAATAAATTTTGTATACTCAAGCTAAATAACCTTTAAAAATTTCAATCGTGATATTCGGTTAAATAGATGATTTTGGTGTTATAAGTACTTTTGTAATTGCATCTTTACGGTGTATGGAAAACTCATATTTGTGAAGGGAGTGATTGGTTGAAATACAAATATCTAAAAAATTTAATTGGTGTTGAGCATTTTTGTATTCGCATATATATTGGGTCGATTTATCTTGTGAATTTAAAAGTGTTAAAAAAGAATTTGTGTCATCAATATTAGTAAATCGAGCATGGCTGTCATCAACGTAACGTTTATAAGTCTTTGGTGCAATATTGACGTTTAAAGCCTGTTGAATAGCATTAGATTCAATATGTTGTAGATATGCTTCTGACATGACGACCATTATGGATAGATCTATTGGACCAGAGTTTTTTAAAATATATATTTTGTCTTCCCATAAAAAATAACAATTACTAATACAGAGATCAATTAGTTTATGAATGTCTACTAAAGATAATTTAGTTCGTTGTATTATATCATCTCTATCTTTGTTTACCATATCAATAACTGTAACAGTTGCTTTATCAAGTGGCACTGATGGGTATAAAATAATAACATCAAATGACACTTAAACTTCATCATTAATAAACTATTCTCTTGCTGTTGATACAAACGAAAATGAATATTTAACACGGCATTTATTTTTATTTAAAGTTGGTTGTATTATTTCAACAAGATGTTGCGAGAGTTTATGATGCGGTGTACCTATTGTCGAAACTATTATTCACATTGGATAACCTTTTTCGTTTTTATGCGCTTTAATACAACCGTACAAACGGGCGGAATTGCATTTAAAGGATATATTTTACCATATGTTTTTTTATCTAATTTTTTTATCTTTTTTTAATTTACTTAGAGTACGTTGAATAAGATTTAGGAACTTCTGAGTTTAGTAGATATTGCGCAATTGCCAAATTGTTCTTTTATTTTTTGCATTGCTGATTCTGAATTTAAAATGGCTATTCCATTACCTTTATCAAATGGATATAATTTTATGTTGGTTGAATTTTTTAGTTCATTGATAGCTAGACGTTGATTTTTATAAATATTACTATCAATTTTCACTCTTAAATATTTGATTAATATTTTGCTGACATTTTGTCTTAAAAATTCTGCTCTTTCTACGTTCACATTTTTTTCTATATTTAAAGCGCATTCCTCAATTGATGTTATAATATCAATAAATGGTATTTTATTTTGTGTTGGAATAAATTGCGGACCAAGACTTCATAAGTTTTCCCGTTCACGTGAGATTGATATATTCGAAAGATTTAATATTGGATATTTTATAAGGTTAATAAGTGGTATTGAAATAATATTCAAAGAATTAAATTTTTTTTTACTATTGTTTTTTTTTAAGTTGTTAAGAAAATTGAACTTACGTATTAGGTATTATTACGTATTATATATATTATATATATATATATATATATATATATATATATATAATATATATATATATATATATATATATATATATATATATATATATATATATATATATATATATATATATATATATATATATATATATATATCAGACCTTCCAACTTATCAGGTTTTACGGTGAGACTCGCGATTTGATAACGAATCTCACAGTCTCACGGTTATTCCGAAATTCTCACGGTAAATTTTAAAAATTTTCATATCAATCTTTTTTTAAAGTTACTCTGGCTCAAAACAAGATAAATTTCAAAATAGGTTACCGTTACATTATAAATGAAATGAAAATTAAGTGCACTAAATAGATCAAAAAACTGGCACCAACATATTAAAAATGGGTTTGTTTATATTATAAATCAAATCAGAATTTTTAAAAATGGCGAAGTTCACAAAAATAAGAGCAAATTTAGCTAACTCTATCTGCAAAAACTAATCTATTAGGACTACAATCGAGCCAAGGTCATTTTGGATTAACAAATAAACCACATGGTAATTTTCATCTTGCTCGTAGTAAGAAATAGTGTAAATTATATCCTGTTGCCTCTTGTTTACTTTTTCTACTTTTCCATCATAAATAGCTGTTGCATAATCTTTGGAGATTCCTTTTTTCATTTTTAAACTATCTTATTGAAACTTTAATGGCTTCTTGATTTTTATTAATCGTAAATTTTTCAAATGAAAATTAAACTTTGGAAAATTTAACAATTGAAATACGATCTGTAATTGAAATATAAAATAAATACAATGAAAAGGAGGTGTATACGAACACATCACCGGAGTATAAAATACAATTTTAGTAGAGCGAAATATGCATGAGTTACATTCGTAATACTTATAGTAAAAGCGGGTCAACCCGATCACCGAACAATAAAAATCAAGTAACTTTATTATCTTTTAAAATTTTTAAACTATTTTTTTAAAATAAGATAAAAAATATCAATAAGCACATTATTTATAAAGTTTTTTTTTTTTTCTTTATTTGAAAATATAAAATATAGAAGAAAAAAAATGATCGCTTTTGGCAGAAAGTCTGGTAAAACCGATCAATATAAAATACATTTAATAAATTTAACATTTTATATATGTATGTATTTTATATATGTATATATTTTTATGTATTTTTTATATAGCATTCAGAAATATGCTAAATATTTTTTATATAGCATACAAAAATAAAAAAAGATTTAAGGTTTGCATTTTTAACAAAAAAAAAATCTGAAACCATTATAAATTTTTTTGGCAAACATGTTTTGTTCCAGAGCCAAGTATTGCAATTTGGATTCTCGCATGACATCATGTCCGAATGTAATTCTTTTTTACACTTTCTGCTTTTAATAACTTTTCTTCTTTTGGCTGGAAGTGTTATAATCGGTTCTATATTTTGAGTTACTTTTTTTTCTGCAGGGTTTGGCAATGGCATTATGAGTTTGCAGATGGTTTTACGCTTTTTAGCTTGATTTTCAGCTAATTTGAGTTGCTTAACTTCTTCTCTTTTTTTGAGATGATCTGCAACACCGTGTTCTGTAATACATTGGCCAGCAATTTTTGGAATATTAGGTTGCCTCAATTTTTTTACATGAGGCTGATTTTTTTCTTGAAAAAAACTCCTTAACTCAGTTTCCATTTCGATTTTCATTCTCTCATGTAGTGCTCTGTACGTGTCGAACCTCGAAGCTGCTGTTGATGGTTCAGAAGATAATGCTAAAGACTTTATTGCTCGCAATGGCGTTAAAGACGTCGGTTGATTAAACGTTTTGGAGATAGCTACTGCCTGTTGATTGATTTTGTTTTTATTAAGTGGCAATAACCCAGTATATTAAAAACCAACAATAGCGTGCAAACGTGTAAAACACTTACCGCTCTCATGCACCTGTTTGAGCAACGTAGAAAAGTTTTCTTTATCTAATTTTTTGCATTTTGTGTCTTTGTAATATTTGGTAAGAACTGCATTCCGCACTTGCTTAACATGGCAATAGACACATCTGTCCAGTGGCTGAAGAATATGAGATGAGTGGGCTAGCAATCAAATCAAAATTATATTGTTTTCCCGACATAGCAATACAGCTACTAAACTGACGTGAAAAGTATGTCCATCAAGATAAATATGAGTACCACTAGTAGCTTGACATTCTGGTATATACACTTCCTTCAACCATTCAATAAATGGGTCATGCTCCATCCAACCAGATTTAGAATTTGAATATTTGGTGCTAGCTGGACAACCTAAAGCCCATCATTCAGCTCTAACGTTTTGCTTTTTATACCACAAATGGTGGTGTCAGGTATTCATCAGTATTACAGCAATAATTCACTGTATAATGGAATTTTTCATTGTTACCAGTGAGTTTCAAAACACGTTATGCACCATTTCGACATACTACAGTTGCTTTGCCTTGATCACCACAGAAACCCGTTTCATCGCAATTCCAAATGTGACAACCAGAAGTTATCCCAGACAATTGATTTTGTTTCGTGACAACTTCAAAATAATTATTAATTATTTCTTGCGTACAAGAAGCGGTTCTGGCAGATGCTAAAGTGTGAGTTTTTCTTGTGGAAATTTCTTTAGACCATCGGTTTATAAATGCATAAATCCTGGCAAAGACGGCCAGGCCTGCCGTTTTTAAATAGGCCTGATTGATTTGTACGAAGAAGTTAACCGCATACAAAGCCCATGACATCAATTCGTGTTCAACCATAACCCCAATCACATAGGAACTTAAACGCATGCATCATAATTGACATAAAACAAATTTTTACGACTCTTTTTTAAACTTTTATAAAAATAAAATGACTAAAAAATGATTTGGATTTTATTTTGACACATTTGAATAGAGGAGATGGTTCTCTTTCTTCTGGTGTTTTTAATATTTAGTTATTCCTATCAGTTCCGTTTTATTTAAATATTTCGATCAGTGATCAAAAAAATAGTATGACCGGTTTGACCCGCTTTTACTCTAAATGCAATAAAAATTTATACGAAAAAAAAAATTAAAATTTAATTTTAATTTTTATAATAATTTTAATTGCGCACCCGCAAGTAAGAATATGTATTTTTAGTCAGAAGTTTATATTTATATATTTTGTGATTTTTACTGTTTTTGTCGGTTAAGTTAAAAGGATAAGTTTTTACGAAAAAGATTATATATTCAAACTATTTTTGTCTGCCTTGTGGTTTTTGTTTGGCCTTTTTTGCTTTAAAATGACTAAAAGTTATGCCAATGTTATTACACCAGGTAATGGAGGCAAAAGTGGAAGAATCGGTGACTTTCATAAGGAATGGTTTTGGCGTATGAGATTTCGGAGCCATCTTTATAGGGGATAAGTGAACGAAAATAATGTTGATCTCAATTAATACCAGAATGTTTTTACCTTTCTTCTTAATTAATAAAATACAATGGATAATTTTTTAGATAGAAAACATTTGTATAAAATTATTAGTAGACCATTGCTTATCTACTAGCTGCACTTTACATGAGTTACGGATCAGAATGAATAAATTTAAACTGTGCCCTTTTCTTGTTTAAAAACTAAAATGAAAGGCAGAAAGACGTTTTTCTACTCAAAACTTTCTTGGATTCAACTACCTCTTTAACTAGAAATGCCTTAATGGACCCTTCTATCACCTCATCTATTTTAAAAAAGTTTACTTTAAATATAAGAGAATGCAGTTTAGAACAGAAAAATTGATGCAGTTATTAAAAATTGAATGCAGTTTTGGAAAAAAAAATTGCGACTGACAGAAAAATTGTGACTGTTAAAACGAATTTTGTTTAACCTGGCGTTAACGTTGCTTGTTAGTTATGAAAATCTTATGGAGAACAAATTTGTCTTGCTGCAGTTTTGTTTAAAAATGATTCCCCATATATTTTATTTTGAAATGTTGGTTTCAAGAATATTACTTTTGAAATGTTGGTTTTAAAAAACTGTTGATATTTCCTTTTATTGTTATTACTTATAAAGGACTTCCATGAAGCAAAGGAAAAAATATCATGACTTCAAAAATGCCATTCTCAAAGTAAAAAAGACTAAAATTCTATGTCTTGCCAGACTAAACTTATTTCAGTACGCCTTGCTTTTAATAAAATGTGGAAAAAAAAATTCTAAAATAAAGGAAACAAACTTTCTAACCACATTTGTGCAATGTTTTGTTTTCACATGTAAAATTCTCATCACTATCTCAACTATTCCTTTACAAAATGGCATTTTTTTTGCCTAATGCATCTTTATATTGTTAAAGAAAACCAAATCTATAATACTAACTTGTTCAGATCACAAAAACTTTACCGTAACAAGTAATATTATTTGCGCCATGGAAATTTATACTGTTCCTAAAAATAACGTAATATATACTTCCCAAAAGAAAATTAACTGCTACAAAATGTGTTAAAAATGTTATTATACTGAAATTATTATATAAATAATAACGAGGAGTGTGTTGAAGCAAAGAAAACAAATTTCTATCTTAACAATCTATTACAATAATTATTGTACAATAATTATTGTAACTGTTGATTTTTTTGTTGTTTGCAGCAAAAAGTTTGAAAGTATAACGTAACACACCATTTTTCATAATTTGATATTAAATAATAGATATAGAAATATTGCTGAAAAAGAGACAACTTCCATATGCTTAAATGCCATTATGTATCAAATAACAAAATACTTTTCCTGTTTGTATTTTTGTAATGAGAAAAATCAAGAGTGTTGAAACTAAAACTTGCAGATTAAACCTTAAATTGCGTACAGTCTATATCTTTATCTATATCTATATTTTTATCTATATCTTTAAATTGTGTAGTCTATATGCATATCAGTTTGAGCATGTCCATTCTTGAAAAATATTTTGGGAAATCTTTTTTATTAAATAGGATAATCTTGATAAAGGTCAGATTTTTCAAAAAGTGTCACTAAAAATGTTATTCATGCAAAAAAAATATTATATGTGCTTTTGGAAACTAGTAAAATATGGACCATAACTACAAATGCATGAAGACAAATTATTTGAAAAAAAACATTTAGTTGTTTTATTTAAAACTCAATTACCAGTGCCTATACAACTTTAATACACAATAGTAAATATGGACTTGTAATATCAAATAATACATTGCACATTCCAATAGATAAAAAGTATTTTAATTATGAAGGATTATTTTATTATTGATTAGTGTATTAGGTTTCGGTAACTTCGTAATAATAATTGATTTTCAAGTTTTGATAACTTTTACTTTTATATGTAGAATTATATTTTATATTTCTATTGTATATTATATTATATTGTATATTATATTGTATATTTCTATTGTATTTCTGCATAAGCTTTTTTAAGTCTTTTATTTAATTGTTTATTGTTTTATAATGAAGAAAATAATATAAATTAAATAAATAACATATTTTTGTCTACTATATTAGAATAACATATTTTGAAATTATTCTTTTGGAAACTTTTAAGATAATATGAAATAATTGAAGAAGTTTCTTCACAATTTAGATTGTTAACAATATCCAGTGTTGTTTTATATTATTTTCATTTTTATCTATCAAAAGTTGCTGGTTCTTTATTCTATTTAAATCTAACTTACCACTTTTTGCACTAACTTTTATGAATACTTTACTGAATTACTGAGACTGTGGGCTAACATAAGTTAATAAGTTGAAGTGTTATTTTTTTCTGAGCTCCAATTTTCATAAAAAATGTATCCGTTCGTCCAATATATACAAATTAGGAAGATTTGACTAAAACAAAGTATTATTCTATATTACTTTTTTTAAGTCCTATCTCCTTTTTTTGTATTAACATTCTTGTAACATAAATATGACGAACAAAACCACTTTATAGTGTTAATATCTTTGTAATACTAGTTATTTCAACAAAAAATATCCAATATTGGCCTATTAAAGATGTTTACAAAAGCTAAAACAACGAATAGCATCTTATGATTAATTAAACAAATCCGCTATTTTGTTTATTTATCCCCTATTCAAAAGTCATATACTAAAATTGCACGCTGTGTAAGTCCCTAATTAACCTTGGTACTTTTAAACCTACTTCTACTAGCGATAGGTACCCAGTTCTAATTTGTCAATATGGTGATTTAAACTGTAGTGTCAAAGATCTTTTTGGAAGCGATTACAAAGAAAAATCCTCCAAGTTATGTCTGGGGCATCACTAGACACTATAGCAGATATACTATACATACTATACTAGACAGAAACTACTGTTAATCCAAAAAAAAAGTAGCAATGATGTATCATGTGGAGAAGAAACTGAAACAAATAAATAAAACAAAAGGAGTTCCTCGTAAAGAAACGTCGGTGACAGAAAACAGTATTGACGACGATCAAGACCCAAATTTTAATTATGATAGCTATGATGCATTAAATCGTGCGGAGAAGCTGTCGTAAGGTTTCTTTTCATTTTAATTTCTTAATACTTTTTTAAATTTTTTCTAAACTCTTTTATTTATTTCTATTCTTAAATCTGTACAGTTTTTCAATTCTAGAACGTGCATTCCAAAAAAGAACGTTAGTTCTATTCCGAAATGCACGTTCTATTATTAACTAAGCGCTTTTAGGCGCTTAAGTTACGACAGGTTTAAAGCTCTCGTAATAGATCCGTTCCCAGTTCGGTTGCCGTAAACTTATAGCATTTCATTCTGGTATCGCTTAAGGGGTGATTGTGATTGTTTACACTTTTATTAAAAACTTTTGCCTGTGAATTTTTTTTAAATAATGTCTCTATTACTCAAATGATTTAAAAGAAAATAAATTTGATGAAAATTTGTGTGCTAGTAATGAAAACTTAGCTTTAGTTTTAAAAGCAAAGAAATCTTCTTCCAAACAAATTACAAACACTATGACTGAAGATGGCTTTTTAAAATGAAATATATCTGACCTAGAGAACTTTTTATCAAAAAGATTAAGTAATCAAACCGGAAATAAAGCAACTTTATCAAAGAATGCTTACTATCCTTATTGCCTGTACTTGCAAGCTCAATTGCAAAGTGCTCAGGATGAAGAAAATGAATTTAAGAATGACAAATTGAATAAAAGAAAAACTTCATCAAAATTAATTGTAGACCCAAAATCATTAACTTATGGTTGGGTTATTGGTCCTTTGCTATTCTCAGATGTAACGTATGCAAAAGTTCAGTTATATTTAAACAAAAGAAATGCTAGAAAAGCTTTAAGAGGTGGCAAAAGTTTATTTAAATCAGACCATCTTTTCAATATTCGGTTTCATAATATCAACTTTGACTCTAAGTATTGCTATATTGCAGCTTATTGTTTACCTGAACAAAAAAGCCATAAACCTGTTTATGATGGTTGGATATTGACTTAAAAAAAGCAACGTACAATAAAATCTGCAAATTGTGGTTGTGCATCTGGGTATGTTTATTAAAATTTATTTCAAAGTAATATGTTTTTGCTAAATTAAATTTTTTGACAATTTTTTGGTTTTATGTCAGTCTGAATAACTAACTTTATTTTATTAATAAATAATTATTATTTCAAAATCTTTGTTATGAAGCCTAGTTTAAAGAAAGACTTATTTCTGCAAATATTTTAAAATTTTGAAACTTTTTATATTGATAGAAAGGTTTTACTACTTTAATTATTAAATTTGTTTTTTCATTTTTTTTCTGCAATTTTTACTTTTAAAAAATCTACTTTTTTAATTTTAGAATCTCTGGTTACTGTAAACATGTTGGTACACTTTTATGATATGTCAAACATAGTGTAAAGATTGGTGGCAATAAATCATGTACACCGAAACCTCTCGAATGGCTCAAACCATCAAAAAAAGTTCAAAAACTCTATGGACCATCAATGCTAAGTGAAATTGAAATAGTAAAACCT
Organism: Hydra vulgaris; assembly: GCF_038396675.1. Taxonomy (NCBI): domain Eukaryota; kingdom Metazoa; phylum Cnidaria; class Hydrozoa; order Anthoathecata; family Hydridae; genus Hydra; species Hydra vulgaris. The sequence continues at coordinate 1,225,206 of NC_088933.1, read as the reverse complement.
CTATTAAAAGATACCTTAGTGTTTTCAAGAAAAAAACTTTCAAATCATTTGAATTTTGATCCACGAGCCACAAATCAATGAAAAGTTTCCATGAAAAAGGAAGATGTAGATTCTTTGGCACAGATAAAAAATTATAATTCTGAATATGACATGCTTATGCGAACAAAATATGTTGTTCCTATACCTGATATTTCCAATGTTGCTCAAGAAAGCGAAATTAATACTTTATTGCATCCATCTCTCCCTAAAACACCTTATGAAGTTGTAACTTATTTAGATTGTAAGATTACATATAAAGTTTTTTGATGCAGTTAGTTACAAATTTTGACAAAATTTATTAACTAGAACACTTAACAAGAAAGCAGTCATGTAATAATGATTAGCATAAACATTGCAAAGGCAATTCACTGCATCAAAAGTTTATAGTGTTGTTCGTAAATTAAATAATGACCCATAAATTTTGTGTCCAGAAAAAATAACATACATTATCATTGGCGTATTATGTTTAAAAACGAAAGCTACTTTCTGGGGATTACGTCATGAAAAAGATGTACTCGAAGCATACTTAAAAAAAATAAAAAAATCTTGCATTTATGAAAGTGATTGAGTGTGGTTTATTTGTAAATAAAGATTGACCAATAGTTAGTCCATCACTTGATTCCCTTGTTCATTGTTATTATTGTGGCTCTGGATGTATAGAGGTTAAATGTCCTTGGACTCATAGAGGGTTAACAGTTCCAGAATTTGCCGCTATCAAAGGCACATGTTTAACATTAGAAAAAAATACAATAGTACTTGATCCTCAACATTCTTATTATAGTCAAGTGCAGTGCCAAATGGCTTCAACCGGTTTTTCATATTGTGATTTTGTTGTTTGAACTTCGAAAGATTTATATAGTTATCGTATTCATTTTTCAATTGATTTTTGGCAAAGTTGTGTTAAAAAAATTGAATTTTTTTACAAAACTATTGTCTCGCTTATATGATAAACGAAGTGATCTCCAATAATGTATAAGTCCTATATATCAATTTTAAAATGGTGGGAAGACTGCAAACCTTTTTTTAGGGCTGAATTACAACATATATAGATACAGGAAAGTGCGAATAACAAAAAACACATCAAAAGAATTGAAAACGAAATCCAACGGGAGCAACAAAACGCTAACCCGAATTTAGATAGCATCAAAGAAAAACGCGATGCTCTTAACTTGCTCCAGTTTCCAGGAGCGTTTATTTGCACGAAACAACAAAAAAAGGTCCCTACTTAACATCCCCCTAAAATCAACAAAAAATTTTTACTTAGAAATGGCAAAAAACAAAAAGACAGTCGTGCCAGCAGAATTTTTCTTGAACAGTTCAACAAAAACATCAATGCCGTGGACCCAAATTTGTAAAAAAAACTTCACCTCTAACGCATGCGGACCGACACAAAATGTGCTCTATTGATTTTTACACAGTCTACCTACTGCGGCCTTGCTAGCTAAAAACACAAGGCAACAGATTGTTAAAAGCAGCGTATGCAAAACTTGCGGTAAAATTGAGGACAACGTTCATATCGTTTCCTACTGTACCCTTCTGTTGAAACATGGGAGTATTTTAAAAATGTATATAACTCCTTGACAACCCAAAACAATTTTTTTCCGATAAATTCGATTTTCTTGATTGAAACAGCGAATTTATCGGAAAAAAATCCTACTTCGCAGCTGCTGTTGACACTCACTCAAACCATTATGAGTGCTTTATGAAACAGTAGATGCCACCACATGTTTAGTAACATAAAAGTTGACCCAATAGCAGTAATCAGGGTAATAATCAGGAACATCAAAAATATTATTACTCTAAAATATAATTATCATGTCTGTAGAAACACTGGGGGCATTTTCTGTCAACTTTTTTGTATCAATAATGTATTTTGCCAAGTAGAGAACGGAAAGCTAAAGCTAAACATATGAGTTAAATTAATACACTGGCTCATAATTCAGAGCTGAATGTTTAGTAAAGATCTCCCGTTCTCAGCAAAGATTTTTTTATAACAAAATTATTATTATTTGTGATTAGACAACCACTGCCAGCCATTATTTTATCATATAGAATTTCAACATATAGGTGTTATATGTAGCGATTGTATGTGGTGTTTGTGTAAAGGTCCTGTAATTTTTTTATTTATTATTTTAATAAAACCCTTCCTTACAAAACACTCTTAACTAATATTGAATATTATCTTTAAATAGATACATTTTTTGAACCTTATCTTATTCTTGACATTTTTCCGCACAATGCACAGTGGGTCAGGTGATGTGCAAAACCTAAATATGAATATTTATTATATTCAAAACCATATAATAAAACATATTTATAATACTCTTATTTAAAGTTTTGAAAATTGTCTTGAGTATAATAGTATCTTATAAAACAACAAAAATTAGTTGCGGTTTCATGCGTAATGGAAATTTTTTTTTTTTTTAAAAAAGCGTGAAATTTTTTTTTTTTTCATACATAGCTATAGTAAACAGTAACTTTTAAAATTTTATAAGCTTTCAGGATTAGTTTATATAGTTAAAATATTCAACAGTAAAGTTTTTCGAAAAAATATAAAAAGTAAAGATCAGTCTTTGTAATACACTTATAATCTGGCTTTAAAATAACAAGGTAAGTTTTTAACATTTATTACTTTTATTTTGTACAAAAAGTGTGACATAACTTAGGGAACCTACGAGAACCTATATTAAATACATGAATTAGTAATTGTAATATGTATACAACCTATTTGAACTATATACATTGCCCCTAACTTGTCCTTTTGGGTTTTTTTAACATTTTAAAATAATGACTTGTAACTTACGCTATTTGCTTGAAATCAACTTTTATTTCTCGTAAACAAAAATGCATGTTATTTTGTTTGTTATAATTCAAAACAAATTGCACTGTTTACGTTACAAATTTTTTGTTTTTCTGTTTAGTAATAAAATAAAAATTGGTGACATTAACGGACTTATACAACAAAATAAACTAATTCCGAATGATATGCCATTCTTTTCATTAAAATTAACTGTTCTAGTTTCTGCAGATATTAAACTAGAGGATTCTGAGTGAAAAACATTATAAAATTATAAAGTAAAAAGTTAGTAGCTGCAAACAATGATAATACTTATTTTGAGAGAAGTAATAAAAACTGGCTGACTCAAGATTTTCAATACACTTACAGTACATTAAATGCTACGTTATCAGTTAATGAAGCTGGGAAACCGTGTTGCTCTTTTGAAAAAGCGTCTAACAGAACAAAAAGAATAAGCCTAACAATGTTAGTAATATTTTATTTAGCCATAAACTACTTCATGCAATAAAGTTGAAACTTAGAAGCGAGTTTAAGTACAAAGCTGGCACAAAAATTTCTGAAATTTGAAATAAAAACCCTATAAAACCTGCTTATATTCACCAGATGAAACTTTATCATTAACTATTAGTAGTGATTTATCAAAATCAACATAACAGTTTCTAAGAAATGATGCTGAAAAAAAAGGCTGCCACATACTTTTTATATAATGGTATAAGATCTTCAAAAGTTAAATGCTATCCTTAGAACAGAAATAGAAGAAATAGATGGCTAGCCAGTACAAATACTGCTAAAAGATCTTCTAAAACACACTCTTCAAAAACTATGTGACATACAAACTACTGTGCTAATCACAATGCTAAGGAATTAACTAAACTGATGTTAAGATGCAAAGCTGATTTTGATGGTGCTACAGGATATAGTGTTAACAAACAGGTAAGTTGAAAATAGTGAAAATAAATAATGAAAATAGTGACCAATGAAGAGTGCCTGTTGATTATTAATATATTACTTTAAGAACTCAGTAGATTTTATAATAATAAAAACGTTGTAATATCATTCGCCCAGAATATGCGGCCAATAGATTAAAAATAAAATAATACATTATTATATAAAGAGAGGATAAATAAACTACATACTTATTCAAAACGTCAAGAATATGTAAAAATATCAATAATAGAGTTTGAAATCTATATTTATTTATATTTTCTATATATTTATCTATATATTTCAAATCTATTATATAATAATATCGATAATAGACTTTCAAATCTAGTGATAAACATTTTTATTTTTTCCGAAGTAAGTGCGCATTTTTATCTTTAAAGTTTGTTGCATCAATTTTTATTTTTATTTTATTCCACCAGTAGAGTTTGTTATTCAGTTTCACGATTTTAAGAAGTTATATGATTTGAAGTTAAAAAAATTTAAATCCGCGTTTTTAAAGTTTTATAAAGTTTGTTGAATAATTTTTAGTATTAGCAACTATTTAAGTAAAATTTAGAATAAAAGTAAATATATCTTCATAAAAAGTGATTCTTTGGACATATAAAGGGTTTTAGTAAAAAAAAAAAGATCAAAATAATTTTGCCTACCATATGTCTAATATCCGGCTCATTGTGCAATGGCTAATCAATAAAAAAAACAAAAAAATATAAAATCAAAAAACAAAAAAATTCAAATCAAATCAAAAAACAAAAAGGAGAAAATGTGTATATATATATATATATATATATATATATATATATATATATATATATATATATATATATATATATGAATAGTTGTAAAACTTACATATTGTAAAACCTAAAACTTATTATAACCTGAGTTAATAACGCAGTTTCATAAAATTGGTAATAATTATTGGTTTATAGAAAGAAAAAAAAGACTGTGTGCTTTGGCTAGTCCCTTTATCCCTTGGTTTACATACCTTGTGTGCCTTGGTGTACCTTGTTGTATACTTGGTTAAGATTATGAATTATATATCAATATTAGTGAGTGTCAGATGGGAAATAACTGTCTATAATATTTTTAAGGAGTATAACGCACAAAATTTAAATTCATACACCGGAGTGTAAAAAAAAATTTTAGCATCATGAATAAGTTGAATTTGTGATACATATAGTAAAAATTGATTTATAAATATATTTGTATAAAGAATTTAATTTTCAATAATTTAAGGTTTATAATAATTTTAATTGAGTACCCACAAATAAAAATACGTATTTTCAGTTAAAATTTTATAGCATACCATTTCGAGTTTTATTGTTCAGGCGAAAACTTTTCAAGTCTGTCGAGTACCCTGTGCGTCTGATTTTTGTATAATTGTTATTTTGATTCTGGTTAAGATTATGTATTCTGTATCGATAGGAGTATAAACTAAAAAATTTAACCGTGCGAGTCAGCTTTTTTTTAAGTAATACTTTGTGTATTTACGTCACCAACAGTATATTTGGGCACTTAATTAATGACTTATTAATAGTTTAGCTTTAAGCTCATACAGACATGATGTTAAACTACAGCAATTAGGAATTGGTTCAGAAAACTTTACATAAATAAGCGATATTAGCATAAATTTCTTATAAACATATGTGTAACTTAGTAAGTAATATTTACTTTGTTAAATATCAGGTAATAACAGCTTTGTTACAAGCATAGTTCTTCAAATTTCATTCTACAATTATACTAAATTACGGAAGTATTGATATTGCTTTTGGATAAAAAAGTATCAAAACGTTATATTAAAATAGTAAGATTAATTTTTTTATATTTTTAAATGTGTATAGTTTAATCCGACTAACTTTTTGACGAAGTCATTATTAGATTTACCGTTATACAGTATAATGTTCAAACCAAATCACATACACGAAATGGAGAGTTCAGCAGTTTCCAGATTTAATTGAAAAACTCAGGTTGTTAGTAGAGAGCCAAAAAAATGGAAGCGGATTGTTCACTATGTGGTTGTTGCAAAGCTGTTATCGATGCGGCAGCAATGTCGTCGATGCGGTTTAACAGCAGAAACGGATGAACATATCTTGGCTGGATGCCATTCTAGCAGCAACGCGTACTCAAGACGTCACAACATACTCTGCGATAAATTCACCGAAGGACTGAAACTCAATGGCGGGCTAAACAGGTGTGCTTGGCGCGAAAGTGCTTTACTAGTATAGACAGGCGATATAGACCAGACATTATCGTTAAAGATTACAGTAAAATCACTGTCATCGATATGACTTGTCCGAATGAGAAATCAGAAGAACACCTCATCTAATGTCAAAGTGCGAAAGTGACTAAATACGAGCCACTTTAGCTAGATAGGTACTGGACTCGAGAAATTGAGGGAGCAAACGATATTGTTGCAGAAAAGGTTTGGATTAGCAAAGGGGTCAATTGACGCAATCATGCGTAGTACCCTTTGGAAACTCCACGAATTGAAGCCGGGAAGGATCGTAAGTTGCCTACAAATGATTGCTTGTAACAACAGAGTTCAAATTATAAAGGGTCACCTATCAAGGTTGAGTCATAAAAATTTGCGGTGAAAAATGCTAAAGTTGCTTAGGCTAAATGATACATACGCTATAAACCGCCTTCACGAAACATCGTGACATCAAAATTACTACGCTTAACTTATTATTAAGAGTATACATTAGATTTAAATGTATGTAATATGTCGACTATACAAGTATAAGATATATATGTATATATATATATATATATATATATATATATATATATATATATATATATATATATATATAAATATATATATAAATATATATATATATATATATATATATATATATATATATATATATATATATATATACATATATATATATATATATATATTATATTGCTGATTTAGGTGAGCAGTATGACGTTATCTGAAATGTCGATGTATGTACTGATGCCGTGGGCATCAGTACATGCATCGACTGACAAATAGCCTGACTCGCAGTGGAGTGCTGCTACAACTACTGAGTGTTGGGCATGGGGGCAGCAATTTTTTCATTCATTATTCTTTGTTTTCTTCTTCTTTTTCTAAAAAACCCGTATCGGTATAGATAAGCAAAAAAAGTGAGCAAGTGCTCACATAAATATGCTATAGTAGATAATATATATATAACCTATTAGTCACTGCGTATATATATGTACATTGGTATATATATATACATATATATATATATATATATATATATATATATATATATATATATATATATATATATATATATATATATATATATATATATATATATATATATGACTTTTTATATTACATATGTATCACAAATATATACGCGTTTTGAATACTGGATGAATCATGCATGACAAAACTCGTATTTTTATTGTGGGTATACAATCAAAGTTAAATTTAAAAATCAAAGTTAAAATTTTTTGTTTAACTATTCAAGTTTTTATTGTTTAAATGCATTGCAATATAACTTGAACAATAACCCTGGGTGCAAAAATAAAATTGTTATAAAAATGGAAGTTTTTCAAAATTTTTTTTTTTTTTGGTACAGTTTTTTATTGCATATATATAAATTACGAATGTAACTTATACATGTTTCGCTCTAGAGCAAAACATGATCAGTAGATACTGAAATTGTTTTTTTAATTAAGAATGTAGAAACTTGAAAAAGGACACAAAGTCTTGCCACTGAGAACCCCTAAAATTAAAATTATTTTCGTTTTGCTCATTGGTAAAAAAGTTTACAAATTCCAACAAATCTGCAAGCTACCACTATTAGAGTTTGAAGTTGCTGGAAGAGAATTTTATAAAGAAGTTTATAAAGCAAGATAAAACTCTGGTGTGGTCCGGTTACGGTCCACTGTGGTCCGGTGCAGTATTCGTATACACCGATGAAAATGTATTTGAAAAAATTGTAAATTCTAATTAAAAAACAATAAGCAAAGAGAAAAACAATAACAAAATACTTTAAGAATATACAGGGTTTTTTTTCTCCATTTTTTGCCGTATAAAAATATAAATACAACCAATATTTCCAATATACAGATGGCCGGGACAAGAAGAAGACACAGGTTGTTTTATAACCAAGCCCTGAGATTGATTCCGTAAAAAATACATAATTTTGTATAGAATATATAAATATTACCAATATATATAAATTATGTTTAAAAAGATAAAAGACAAGTCAAAAAAGTGCTTTGACTTTAACCCTTTTCGGACAAGGAATGTTAAACGCGTGAGCGGTGTCGTAGTAATAATCAAAATGTCCTAAGATATTTATTAACGTAATGTATAACAAATTTTAATCGATATATTTTAAATAAAATTAATTTAAAATATATTCTAACTTTCACCTATGTAATTATGGGAATACCAATACTTCAAGACTTTATTGATGCTTCTAATCTGTTTACAAAACAATTTAATAAATTATTAGACGAAAATTTATTTTGTGACTGTTTTAACTTACTTGTTGTTCATGCTGACAGTTGTTGGAGGTATTTTATCAAGAACTGGGTTTGCGGAGGACAATGGAGTGAGTTGTTTCAAAACGTTGACATATTTGCTCGAGCATTTTGCCAAGCTGATATAGAACTTGTTGTATTTTTTGACGGTACATTAAATTAAAATTCCTTACATCAATGGTCAACCAAGCATCATTTTATCAGGGAAACTGTTAAAGAAATTTTATCACACGTAATACACAATCAAAATTATTCCTTCAAAACAATAACAAAGAAATTTGTTGCTCCCGGTTCTTTTAAAACTGCTCTTAGATTAGCTTTCAGATCTTGTGAGGTAGTAGTTTGTTCTGCTGTACACGATGTTTACAAAGAATGCATACTCTATTCTAAAGATACTAACTCTCTTGGTGTGTTAGCTAATGATGGAAATTTTTTTGTATACAAAGCACCAAAATATCTTTCTTTTGGAAATACAAAATATTTGAAAAAATCACTAAATGGATGCAAATTTTATGATACTAATAAAATTTTAGAATATTTCAATAAAGATGAACATTTAGCTTATTTAGCAGCACTGCTTGGTAATTTTTTAATATCAGAAAGTAGTCTTGCATCATTTTATTGGGATTTAATTAAGAAGATAACTTATTAAAAAAATCAGTGCCAATGTTATTGGGAAGTCACTTTTACCACCTGGTGAAACAAGGTTAAAAAATATTGTTAAGTTTTTGCATGCAAACAATGAAAATCTTAAAGATATTGATGTCATCGGAAGATTAATTTTTGCAAAATCGAGTATATCCGTAGAAGAAGGTTCAACTAAACTAAAGAAAATTATATCAATTTATCAGGATTGTTTATCAGCATCACTTTCAAGTTGTATACCTCATGTTACAATAAGAGATGATTTTTTTACTAAAGCTGGTTTTCTTCTTCCTATCGAAGACACTTATTGTTCAAGCAGGTTTAAAAAATTTTGGAAGGTACCTGATAAACAAAAGTTAGAACCAGAGAATCATGTAGCAACCAACAACAATGAGAATTCATTAAACGACACAAAGCATGTACTAATGCAGGGCACTCTTGAAGAAGCAGCTCAAGCTTTGGAATTGTTGGAGTTAAATGAAACTTAGGTTAATGTTGAATTTGAAGAAAGTTCAAACAAACAACCAGTTGTAACTAACAAGTCCAAAGATGCTACAAAAATGTTTCAACCTTCTGAAAACAAAGTCAAAAGCACCTTTTTGACTTGTCTTTTATCTTTTTAAAAGGGTTGCCACTCAACCAGGAAAACCTGGAAATTGCATGAATCCCAGGGAAAACCTGGAAAACTCAGGGAATTTTTTTTTTTTTTTAAATAAGGGAATACTCAGGGAAATTTTTTTTCCCATTTTTGTAAAATAGTTATTTATCAAATTATTTACAATAGTTTAAACTAGTTAAAATTCATAATGTATATTATTAGTAATTTTTTATATAATTGTACAATTTATTTTAAATTTGGTTTGGTTTAATCTCACAATGATGTTTAAGACTGTTGCCACACTTTTGAAAAACAAAATAAAAATATTATCTCAAGATAACTTCATAAAAATACTGAAATAAAAAATCTATAAAGTGACATCCTTTACTGATTCCCCTTCCATTTCCCTTGTACTTTTTTTTCTTTTTTATCTTGACCAAAACCCTATTTGTGCGATGTCCTTTATGGATGGACCCTAAATAAAATAATATAAAAATGTATTATATTCAATTTTATTATTTGTAATCATTTTATCTATAAATATATGATATGGCTGTAAGAAGAATGCATTTTTTTAGAGTTAAAATAATAAATAAAATGGATCAAACATTTTTTTCAAATGACTGGCCTACTCACCCAGAGTATAAAGAATGGCTTGTAAAGACTAATGACAATAAATTTGCTAGATGTAGCAGTTGGTGCAAAACCTTTAACTTGTCAACTTGTCAAATATGGGAGTTCAGGCAGTTAAGAGTCATAATGGAGGTAAAAAGGACCAAGTTGATGTTTTAGCTAAATCCAGAAGTCACTTTTTCAAACCTGTTGTAAAAAATTCTACTATTACACCAACAGTACCTCTGGCAGTCGGTCAAAGAACTTTAGAACTTGTTGTAGCTTCTAATGAAGAAACAAGATCTGAAATTAAATGGGCTCTTGCAACTGTTATGTATGGATTGTCAAACAATGCTTCTGCTAATATGAGCCAATTATTTACTAGTATGTTTCCAGATAGTAAAGTTGCAAAAGGGCTAACATTAGGAAGAACAAAAATTGGGTGTATGATTAATTTTGGGTTAGCACCATGTTTTAAATCGTTACTTCTTAAAACCATCAAAAGTTCACTATGTTATGTTGTCTCATTTGATGAAATTTTAAACAAAGTTACACAGAATTGTCAAGTGGATATTATTTTTAGATTTTGGAATACTCTAAAAAACCAGGTAAATGTGCGATATTTGAATTCAGTGTTTCTTGGACACTTTTCTGCAGCGCATATACTTAAAGGTTTTAATAAAGAAATAAAATGTCTGGACTTATCAAAAATGATCCAAGTATCTATGGATGGACCTAATACAAATTGGAAGTTTTTTAAAGAACTTTCTATATACCGTAATGAGTGTGAATTAAATTCTTTATTTGACATTGGGAGTTGTAGTTTGTATTCAATACACGAAGCTTTTAAGATCGGTTCTGAGTCTATATCATGGAATTTAAAAAGTAATCTTAAAGGAGCATATCAAATATTGCATAATACTCCTGCTAGAAGAAATGACTATAGCAGTGTCACTGGGTCAAATTGCTATCTTTTAAGTTTCTGATCAACTAGATGGATTAAAGACCAAGTTGTTTCAGATTTTTTAATTGAAATATGGGACAACATTGTAAAATTAATTAGATTTTGGGAAAAATTGTCAAAGTCCAAACAGCCTTCCTCAGACCAATCAACCAATGATTCCATAAATGTACAATTATCTTTGGGGATTGATAACAAATATTTTAACTTTATTCCTTAAACAATCAGTATTTCAAAGTTGCAAAATAGATAGTGATTTAAAAAAATTAGATCTCAATAAAAATGATTTTTTGCTACACAGGAAAGATGTTGTTATAGGTTTTGCCGCCGAAGTTTCAATAAAAGAACTTTTAAAAAAAGATAAAATCACTCTTAATGAAGTAAAACAGTTTAGAAATGAATGTGTTTTATTTCTCACAAAAATTATGGAAAATCTGTTGAAACGCATCCCGCTAGACTCTGCAATCATTAGCAAATGCAAGTTATTTTGAACCAATTGAACTCAAAGCATCATCAATCGAGTTTAATCAAAATAAACTAAAAAGGGTGTTACATTATCTTGTTAGTTGAAAGATTATATCTGCAACACAAAGTGATAAAGTCATGCTTCAGTATTCTATACTTTTAAGAAATGACATGAAAATAAATATAGAAAAATTTCTTAAGTTTGATAAAAAAAAAGTACAAAAAAAGAAGGTATCTAAACACGTTTAGATACCTTCTTTTTTCATCAAGTGGATATAGCCAAACATTAGGAACTTTCTTATATTATCAAAATGATTTTAACTGTAAGTCATGGTCAAGCTTTTGTAGAAAGGGGTTTCAGCATAAACAAATCAATTCTAAACGAAAATATTCAGTCAGACTCAATAGTTTTGCATCGCATTATAAGAGATCATATGAGTTCTCAAAAAGTTCGAAAGACACTGTCGACTGTCGACTGTTTATTCGATGTATTAAAGAGTAGAAGCATTTGTTTGCAAGAAATTGATGAAAAATTTAGATTTTAGTTTCAAAAAAACTTTATTTTTAATTTCTAAAATTTTTTAGCTAAAAAAAGCCACAAATAAATCTGTTGGAGCCTTCAAAAAACGAGACATTCTTTTTGTATGCTTTTGCTAACTATAAAGTTATTCAACATGTCATGCAATTCCGCAAAGAGGTGACTGGGACAATGAATCAGGATCAGAGTTGAATTCAAATTTTCATCAACTACTGATGATAACTTTTGATTATAAAGACAAAATTTTAATAAAGTGGTTGTAAATTCTAATAAATTTTAATAAAGTTGGATTGTAAGCGAATGAAATACATCTCGCATTATATATAAATATATATATAAACATATATATAAATATATATATACGTTAATTATTAACATAAATTTTTCAGATAATGGCACATAGGATATTGCGCGATATCTCATTAAATATCCACTTAGCAGGATTTTGCACTATCATGGTAGATGAGACTGGTGGTTAATGTAATCTTGAACAAGTTGTTATCTGTTTTTGCTGTGTAGATGACAGTTTACAAATTCACGAAGATTTTATCTGCCTTCATCTAATAGAAACTCCTGATGCTAGTTCAATCGTAAATATCATTTAGGTATCTGAACTGCAATAAATGCAAATTTTAAATTTTTTTACTCCTTGTATTCATCATATAAATATGATGAATATAAGGGTGGCTGAATGTAATTGCTACTTTATCAACTAAAGTTTCTTATTTTTGGTTATATCACGTAGTATCCTGAAACAACGTAGGAGATATATCGAAAGATTTATTTCGAAGCTTTTGATAACGTGGTTGAAATGATAACAACTCGCTTTGATTAGCCAGATTGATTTGTTTACCGAAATATGCAACAAGTTTTCATGAATGCACCGCGAATCGTATAACAGAGAACTTGATGTAATTTTTGAAGAATTTGAAAAGATTTTAGAAAAGATAAAATGATTGCTCAATTGTCACTTAGGTTCTGCTTGAAAAAATCAGACTTTTATTATCTATGTCATCAATGATGTGGTTGAAGCCATAATTTTCATTAAAACAATAAGCTAGATTTTCAATTTTTTGGGATCCAGATTGAAAAGGTGGCTTTCTCATTGCAGCATAAAATGGTATTGGTTGAAAAGGCTTGTCCAACGAGTTGGTCTTTTTGAGTAGATTCAATCCGTGTTGTAAAAAATAGGTATGTTGACATTATAAAAGTACTTACACAAAAGTCAAAACTTGACTTGAAAGTCTAAACCAGACAGAGAGGGACGACGCCAGCGGCCCTCGGAATGCTATTGGAAAGTTTGAATTCATTGTATTCATTGTTGTTTGGAAAAGAATACTTTTTGCAATTAATAAATCTGTCGAGCTCCAGAGAAAACAAACAGATCTTTCTTGTGCAACTATTTTACACTCGATAGCCCATACAGAACTTTAATTGAGCCGTAATTAATGGGAAAGCATAATTTTAACACCAAAAGTTATTTTTAATAACTTTTGGTGTTAAAATGAATTTATATAAATACTAATTGCAGAAATCAGAAAACAGATTAGTTAAAAAAAAGTTTATATTTCTAAGAGTGCATTTGTGGCTGGTTTTTAAATTAAAAAGATTTTTAAAGACTGAGATAGATAGATTGCTTTTCCACATATAAACAAAGCATAAAATTGTCAAAAGGTTGAGTTGAAATTCTCATTTTAATTATATTTCAACTCAACCTTTTGACATAATAAAAATCTACAGTTGCTATGTGGAAAGGCTAGAACTATATGAAAATGTTTTAGCTTTTAGAACGCTGTTAAGGAGTCGTTCCGAAAAAATTTCAATCTCAGAATAGTTTCTTAACTTTAAAGTTCAGTATGGAGATTAAAACGTTTTTCCAAATATGTGTATAGCATTGCAAATATTGCTGACTATCGCAGTTTTTATTGTCAGTTGTAAATGATGGTACGGTAAATTAAAATTAATACTTTATACATTTGAGAGCCTCGGTGATACAAATTCAATTATGAGTTCTTGCTTTGCAGAGCATAAGCATAACCCTTTGAAACAGCTAACGAAGAGTTGGGTAAGGTTAATGAATGGTTTATAAGTAATAAACTGTCTCTAAATGTGGATAAAACCAAATTTATTTTATTTCATAAAGTAAATAAATTAGAAAATATTCCCATTCAACTGCCAAATCTAATAATCAATAACGCTTACATTAAAAGAGAAACTTCTGTTAACTTTTTGGGCGTAATATTAGATGAACATTTACATTTGAGCAATAATATAAAAATGCATTGAAAAATACTTATCAAAAAATATTGCCAATATATAGGGCTAAACCATTTCTAAATAATAAATCTTTATAAAGTTTATATTTTTCTTTCATTCATTGTTATTTGGTTTATTGTAATAATGCATGGGCAAGTACAAATCATATAAAATTTAAAAAATTGTACAGTAAACAAAAACATATGTGCAGAATATTATTTGGAGCTGATAAAATTGCACCATGCGAGCCTCTTCTGCGTATACTAGGCGCATTAAACGTTTATAAAATCAACTTACACCAGGTTGTAATGTTCATGTATATAATAAAGATAAGACTATCTCCTTAAATATTTCAATCCTATTTTGAAAAAGTATTGCATAATTACCCGACAAAATTTTCAGATAATAACTACGTTGTCTTACTTGTGGAAAAAGTTTCCTAATATTGCAAATACGAAAAAAATTAGTATGCAACAGTTTAAAAATGAATCGAAACAGGTGTTATTACTTATGGATTTTAACATATCCGATTTTAAAAGCTACTTTCAAACTAAAATTCAATTATATAAAATGTCTTAGAATTTATCAACTTTTTTTTTTTCATTAATTCAATTATGGTTTTTCCTCTAATCTTAAAAGTTATTGTTGAATTGTTATTTATTTTACTTTTATTCCAATTGGTTTTAAAATATACATAAATATTACGGTTTTTGTAAAATAAGTACTCTTTTATTTTTATTTATTTTTCGTTCTTTATTTAAAATTACTTTATTACAAATTGTTATAAATTTTATTTTCATATTTTTCAATAAATACTTTGTATAATATACGTAATACTTGTTCTTTAATTAATTAATTTTTTGTTTTTCTTTTTTACTTTTCTTTCAGTTTTTCTTGTTTACTTGATTATTACTCTTAACATGAATTGATTTTCTTGTTTACTTGATTATTACTCTTAACATGAATATTGTTCTTGAAGTATTTCTTAAGCTAATTGTTATTTATTTTTACATTTGTAATTTTCAATAAATAATTTGTATAGTATAAATATATTATACGGTTATTGTAAATACGTACGATTGGGGCTCGGTGATAAGACAAAATAATGTCTTCTACTTGCCCCAGTGTTTTTATTTATAAATTTTTAAATTGTAAAAGTTATTAAACGACGAAATAAACAAACAAAACAATCAAACAAAATAAGATAAAATAAACAAGCATAAAACTAAAAATGACGGAAGAAATTGATTTTGATAACATAGTTAAATATTTGCGTCAGCTAAAGTAAGAAGGATAAATTTGTAAACAAAATGTTGAAAGATTTACTTCGGAAAGTCAGAGAGGGGTGCAAGATCAGTGTTTACAATGAGTGCCATTTACTTTAAGTACGCCACTAGTTCCATGTATACATTGAACATATTGTAGGATAGATTAGGGTATTATGAGCATCTTAAGTAAAAATTGGAATATTTCGAGAATTTTTTCGAAATCTGAAATTTTTGCGAATAAACAATTATTAAGGATTACTACTCATGATCCACCGATATTTTTTTCTAAATATACAGAGATTTAAATCAGCATGCTGATTTAAATCTCTGTACTGCAGCACTTTAAATCAGATCAAAAAATTAGCATTAATTTAGATGAGAAATAGAAATCTGACAATTAGAACTAATTTGTGGAATATAATGATTCGTTATTAATAAAACCTATCATTAAAAGATTAAATTTTAAATCGCTTTTTATTGAAACAATACTACTTTGTTTTAGGCAAAAAAAAAAAAATTGAGTTAGTTGGTGTCTTTAAATGAAGTCAAAATTAAATTTTTCTTCGCATTTTTTTCCAAACAAAATTAAAACGGATTTCTAGCTAATATATTCTACTTTATGAAAAAATAAATATCTAAATTTTAACATCAAAATTTTGCGCCAAACATTCTTTCGAGAGTAATAATATTTTAACTAAATATAATACTGAATAGTATTTAAATTAGATATTAGAGAGCCGCTAAATACTGCGTATTATAATGCTTCCTATTATCACTTCACCACTCACATCATAAAAATCTTTTGGCATGTCATATTACCTAAACCCTATATTAAAATTGTTTAAAAATAACGCCATTAAGGGAGATGCACCCCCAAAAAATTACAAAAAATTCAAAAAAAATTTTCAAAATATTTAAATGCATTAATATATGGAGATTTCAAAAATAGTAGTGGCTATGTCTGAAAATTCCTCTATGTATCAAAATTTTGCATTTTTCAAGTAGTAACAATGTCGTTTACATCTTATAGTACACCTCAATAAATGACTTCTGATGCAATAAAACTTTAGATAAAATTCGCAACTAAAAATCTTATTTGGTTTCTTGTTAAACTTAAAGAGCTTCTTGTTAGATTTATAAAACTAGAAGTAATAAAAAATAGTTTTGAAGTTGGTTTCAGCCATGGCGATACTTATCACAGGCCTTCCCGTCGCGAATCCGTATTTTTAACTGGGAGCGGACAATGTGACGGAAAATATAAAAAAACGGCTGAAAAAATAAGCGAGCTACATTATTTTCAGTTAATTTATTAAATTTAAAAGGAACTGTTCCAATGCACAAAGTGTCTAATGCAGTGTTTATTAAATATCATAAAATTTTAATAAAACAAAAAAAATAATGAAAAACAACATTTTTCAGAATAATGAATGAATTTTATTTAAAAACGAAATCACAAAAGAAAAATAAACAACCTTAAAAATAATGCAAAAAAAGCTATTAAAATAATCATCAAATATTAGAAAATGCTATGAAAAATGTACATAGCAATATTTTTTAATGCTTTACAGATAGTTTTAAAACCTTTAATGCAGGTTCCTTAGAGGACTTAGGTGAAATAATTTTTGAAATAAAACAATAATTTTGAAAATGTGAAACAATAATTTTTAAGTGAAACAATAATTTTTAAGTGAAACAATAATTTTTAAGTGAAACAATAATTTTTAAGTGAAACAATAATTTTTAAGTGAAACAATAATTTTTAGGTGAAACAATAATTTTTAAGAAATATGTTTGACAATATAACACCATGTTTCTTTAGCATGTTCAAGTTATAAATATCTGATGTCATCATAAATATATTGCACAACGACTTTCTGCATATCTTTTTTTTCTCAATTTCAAAAATAATGTAACAAAAATAAACCCACTGGACACAGCAATCCAGAGGTACACTTAATCCACCTCTGTCCATAGTTTTTGTGTAGTCTCCATACAACTGAAAATAAAATGCAGTGTCAGTCAACAATTCATTTTCACTGACATCGTCTTTTCTTGCAACATAGCCTGCAATATAAAACAGAGCCATTTTTGTACTCAGTGGCAAAGATGCTTCTAGTTCAGGCAATTGAGTAATTATATCACAAGATTCTTCACTTCTAAAATAGCCACATTTTTGATATAAATGTTCAATATCAGTAGTGTAATCTGAAACATCAACTTTTAATTCCAATAACAGTTTAGCTTTTTCAATGTTTAATTTTTCAACAACATTTTGAACAGTTATAAATTATGTTCCGCCTGAACCTTGTCTAAACTTACTGAATGCTTTTTCAATATAATCTGTTGAGTACTCTCCTAACATAACATAAATGAAATTGTTTTTTAACAAATATTTACACATCTCTACTAAACCATAACAAGTATGCCAAATTGAAGTACCTGTATCTCTAGTTAAGGATTTTATTCTACACCCTTGTTTACCACTCATTTTAAGAGCCATATCTCCGAAATCAAGTAAATATTGCAAATTTATGTCTAGTTCTTCCGAAATAACTCTTTTACGAGAATCTAAAAATCGAGTATCACCGTAAATTTTTTTTAGACTAACTATTTTCCAGAATTTAGTAACTTTTTCTAAAATACAAATGTTTCATCCATATTACAAGGGTGGATAACTTTTGAATAAGTTTTGAGAGCAGCTATAGTTTCATCACAAAACACTTTTAAACAGTGTGATACATTTTGTCTTTCAATGGGTTTTGGATGTATAGCTACAAAATTTAGTCTAGATAGTTTAATTAGCTGATCTTTCTCAAAATCAAATAAACATTTAAGGTCACTCCATTTAGCAGTCATATTTTGATTTTTTTCAAAATGCAATTCCTGTGTTTTTTCTGTTATCCAGTTATTTCTGATACTTTTTAGTAGATGAACATAATCAAAGTAGAAAAATTCCACATTTTGTTAACCAAGGTTTTTCTTCAACTCTCTCAAATAAATTAAAAAATGCTTGATTTGTTCGATTTCCATCACAAATAACTGAAATAACTTTTCCATTGCTAGACTTGATTGAATTAATAACATAGCATACTTGCTCAAACAAAAAAGAAGCATCCAAATAACAGACAGGTATCATTTTGCACAAAAAAGATGGTCCACCTTTTAAACATTTAACCATGATACCCGGAACAGTATTTGGTAACAACTCAGGATTATTTTCAGCTTTTCCAAATAGAGAACCACCATGGTAGAGAAGAAGAGACTTTACATAAACCTTATCTACCAGTATTATACAATTTCTCTGATTCTCCTCTATATTTGAAAATGCTGATAAAATTAATATTTGAAACATTCTTCGTCCCAGATGTAATTTTGGTCAGTGTATTTACACTTGGAAGTTTAAAATCTTTTCTTAACTGATTGTATAGACTTCGAGATGTTGAAAAATAAGAATACAATCTGATAGTTTCTATATTATAAATTTTTTTACCTACTTCTGATGCATTCATAGATGCAATATGATCTTGTATTATCAATCTTTGATGTTCAACTTCAATGTTGTTCAGATAGCTAATTGTCTCTTCCACTCTTGACCAACAATCAAGAGTGGTAATATGGTTTTTAGATAATGAAGAAATAAAGCAACGTACACCAGCATGAAAACTTTCAAATTTAAAATTGCTTGAGATATGAACAACAAACATAGGTATACAGTTAACATAAAAGGAATTTGATTGGATGTGCAAAACTTCATTTATAACAAAAGTTATTACAGGACAAACAAATTTATGACTTTTAATATCTTCAAATAAAGAAATGAACGTAAACAAATCACTTTTTAAATATTGTGACAACTCATCACACTTTTCACTTCTGATAGAAGGCAACACTTTAGTAGTGAACCTTGGTTTTAAAGGTTGAGTTGGTATAACACTTAATGGAATATTAGGAAAAATTGAAGGAGGTTCGATTGGTCTATCTTTCCCATTGAAACAAGCTTTTAAAAAATTTTTTGGAAAATAATTTTCACCGACAACAGTATCTGGCTTATTTGGAAAATTACTTCTTGGAATTGAATTTATCCAACGATTTCGTTCTTCTTCATTCGAGGGAAGCCTATAAACTCGTACTTTATTTTTAGTGTCGTAGTTTCCTCTACATACAGGAATACAGCACTTTTTAACCATTTTGTGACCATCAACTGCTCTCAAATCGAAACTATAAGTCTAAACTTTCCGTAACATTGTCCGCCCCCATTCAAAAATACGGATTCGCGACGGGAAGGTCTGTATCGCCTTGGTTTCAGCTCAATTTTTATCGCAACAGAAATAATTTGTTTTAAAGTTTTTAAACATATTAAAAGTAGATAGAGTTAAATCAAGAACAAAACGAGCAGTAAAAAGAAAAAGGATTTTCAATGGAAATGTGTTACGTGGCAGTGAAATTTTAAATAATTTAAATCACCTTTTAGATGATAATATTGAATCTTTTGTTGATAAACAAACAGACATCTTCAAAATGTCGACTTCTTCTTTTCGCAAGCTTTAACCTATTTTGAACTTAACACCACAAAAGAATGCTTATGTCCAAAACAAAGATGTGATAGGTTATAGAATAATTGACTGTTTTATTTTGTAGGATGCTGTATCAGTTTTAAGTTGCCCCACATGCTTTCAAACGACTTTAGCAATAACTGAAAACATTAGCAAAAAGCGAGGACTTGCATGTGAACTTTCAATTTTTTGTTCAAATGTAAATATCAAAATAACTTTTATACTTCAAAATTATTAAATCAAAAAGGAATCTTTGATATAAACACACTTACAATATACACTGTGAGAACTCTTGGAATAGGATATTCTGGAATTCAAAAATTTACAACCTTCATAAACATGCCAAAACCAATGACGCCAAAAAACTATGATAAACTTGTTTTAAAAATAGCTAATATTACATGCTGTAGCTGATTTAAGACAAAATTGTCACAATGAAGATGAGATTTTTGATATTGGTGTATCGTGTGATGGGACATGACAGCATAGGGGATTTTCCTCATTAAATGGTGTGGCTGCTGCACTCTCATTTAATAGTGGAAAAGTTTTAGATGTTGAGGTAATGAGTCAATTTTGCAGGGGTGCTCTTTAAATCAAAACCTGCTAAAAAAATCCTACTGCTCATGCCAAGTAAAAAAATGTACATATTTGTTAAATTAACTTCATTGGTTCTGCAAGTGGAATGGAATGTGAAGGAGCCAGTCGCATTTTCCAGCGATCAATTCAAAAACATAAACTAAAATATGTTAACTTTTTGGGTGATAGAGATAGTAAAAGCTACAATATTGTCAAGGATGTTTATCCTGACACTTAAGTATATAAATGGGAATGTGTTGGACACTATCAGAAGCGTGTTGGAACCCGACTTCAAAAATTGAAAAAAAAGTGAGGGGACTAGGTGGTCGTGGAAGATTGATAGATGCAACAATTGATCAATCGCAAAATTTTTTTGATATGGCAATTAGACAAAATACTCGTGATTTAGTTGCCATGAAATCATCAGCACTTGCAACTCTTTTTCACGTGGCATCATCGAAAGATAACAACTGGCACTACCCACATTATCCAACGGGTGCAAGTAGTTGGTATAAATTCAACAGAGACAAAGTAAATAAAACCAATACTTATAAGCCAGGCCCTGACCTTCCTTTAGAGGTTGTATACAAAATCAGACCTGTTTTTGAGGACCTTACTAAAGATGATGAGCTTAAAAAATGTCTTCATGCCAAACCACAAAATGCGAATGAGTCTTTAATGGAAAAATTTGGAATCGTATACCAAAAACAAAATTTGTCACCATTACTGTGCTAAAGTTTGGTGTCTACGACACTGTAGCTAATTTTAATATTGGGATGAAATCGTCAATCCTAATTTTGAAAAACTTAACATGATTCCTGGCTATTATACAATAAACGGTTCAAACACTACAAACAAAATCCACCTTAAACAGTCAATCTATCGAAGAAAGCCAAATAATAAATTGCGTTGTCAAAAATTAAGGGCCTAAAAATTGAAGTAAAGTAACAAAACCTCAGAAAATGAAGGCAAATTATATGAAAAAGGAGATTTTTAATTTAAATTAGAGTCTTATATGTAATATTTAGTATGTTTGGAGATTTTTTTATTTAATAATTTTATGCTTTTAGCGTTTTCTCAGTTTGAGGTTTTTCAATATGCCAGCCAATGTTGCAAGAGAATTGCTTAAGCTTTTTGTCTCAAATTTTCAGCAAATTCTTCCTTTTAATAAGAGCTGTGTTTTGAATGGAACACAATTTTGATATCACAAGAAAAAAACCACTTTGGCTGTTTTACCTTTTCAAAAATTGACCTTTTTTATAATACCATTTTTGGCAGACATGTCCTCAGACCCAGATTTTTTTTCCAAATCTGTTCTATTTAAAACACTCATGCAACTATTCTAAATGTAATACCAAAGTTTCACTTTTGCCTTTTTTAATAGTTTTTGCTGAATCTTGGCCGGCGCAAATCATATTTTCTGCTTATTTTGGGGGTTTTTTGGGGTATATGCAACAGTTATTGACCAAAAAAAATGTAAATTTTTTGTTTTCATTATATTGTTTGTTAGATTAATTAAAATGTTTTCTTTTATTGTCTATATTTAAATTTGGAGGGTGATCTCCCTTAATGAAACACTAAAAAAAAACTGAAAGTGTTTGAAATAAAAAACTACAACTATTCTTGGAAAAAAAAACAAAGAAAGAATACTCAAATATTAAGGAAACATTTAAAATGACTTTTATTATATTACTATAAAATATGTTTTATATTATAAATATAAAACATATTTTATAAATAGTTTAAATAATTATAATATATTTATAAAGATAAACTTTAAAAACTCAGAGACAAGTTTTTATATTTTATATCAGTGCATTTTAAACTAAAAATAGAAACTGAAATATGAATAAAAATAAATATATGAAACAATAATAAATAATATTCAATGTAAACAAATCAATTATATTAGCAATATTCTATATTAAATTTATGAATCTCAGTAAACCAAAATACAATAAACATATATAAATAAAAACAATAAACATATTAATGAATAAAACAAATATATTAATGGATAATATCAGTATTAACGTTGTATAAGCACTCGTTTATAAAAAAAATCTCTTGTAACAAATCAGCAAAATGTTAAAAGAGAATTTTAGCATTTTATTGATTTGTTACTTTTTTTATGATGTCATAGTATTAAACATTTTAAACTAACGCTTTTCATATTTTTACGAAATTTATCTATACAAATTTACAAATAATTTTTGGCAATGCTTTAGACATTTTTTTTTAATATAACAGTAAACATTACGTTAAATATTTCATTTAACGAGTTTAATCTAAACAAGTTCTATTAAAACAAACATCAGTGATTTGTTTTAATATTGGTGATATAATACTTATTTTACATTTGTTTAACAATTGGTGGTATAAATACATTTCAAAAATTATTTCTCGTGTATAAAAATTCAACTTAACAGATAAGAACAATTCAATAGAAAATGGTAGAAAAAAATGAGACATAATCAAGTAAATTAGTGTGGAAAAGCAACTAAGAGAAATTTTTCCTGTTTTCCTTTACTGTTTATCCAAAGCAAAAATTAACAAAGACGTTTTGGAAAAAGACGAAATTGGCGACTAATTGAATAAATTCTTGATAAACTGAATTTTTTTTTCTGGAAAACAAAACGTTGAAGTCTTGATTGATAAAACTACACTCAGTTATTGATGAGTCTGAAACGTTCTCGGGTGAGCTTTGAGCAGCTTTAAATACACCAAAAATCAATTAAAGTTCAGGACTCGAAGAGTATTAGAACAAGTATTCTGAAATCAGTGTTTAATACCTTCTTTAATAATGTTCAATATACCCCCAAAAACTAATGTTTTCCGTGATCAATTGAAAACAGCCACAGTTCCTATATATAAAAATGGTAATTACTCTGTAGCATGTATCCATATTACAGAGAAGCATAGAAACTGTCTTGCTTTTGAAACTGCAGAAAAACATGCAACCTTGCTTTACAAAGTTACTGTACTTGAACGTATTATGTATAATATTTTATACGTAAAGTGTTTTACACAAGGTTTTCACAAGAGCCACTCGACATATTATCTAATAATTGATTGCTTCATTAAAATTCTGAAAGGTTTAAAAATAACTAATAATTTGAGAATTTGATCAATATTCTATTTCACTTCTCCGATTATTTTGTATTTTCTTAAACTTTTCAATGAGATTTATTCTTATTTCTCTTTTTACTTTTTATTCTTATTTCTATAATAATTTTTTAATTTTATATTTATAATGTAATTATATAAGCGTGTATGTGCGTGTGTGTAGATAAGAATAAAATTAAAAAATAATAATAAATAGAAAATGAATAAAAAAGAATGAAGAGTAATGAGAATAAATCTAGTATTTAGATTAAAGTCCCCAAGATAGTTTTCTCAAATGGTGTTGATTTCTGCCATAAATTATATTCAAAGATGGAAATGGAGCTGCATGATTTTATGCTGCATCATTCATCTAAACTATTATTTTATCAATTTTTTTTTTATTGTTTGCTTTGTAAAAATTGAATTGAGAAATCTTTTTAAACAGTGCCAATCAAGTTACAACAATTTTTTTATTTTGTGCCTGCCACGTGCAATTTATTTGTTTCTAAAGTTGTTTAACCCTCAAAGGTTTAGTGGCTTAACTTTCATTTTACCCCCTCCCCCCCCCCACCTTCATGTTTACCTTTCCGTTTTACCTTTACCTTTTTGTTTTACAAATTTCAAGCAGAAGAGGAAGAATGAAGTTGGTTATGAACAATCCAATAACAAGTATAGATTTTTAGAAAGATGTTTTAATGTTTTTATTATTTTGATATTTTATATCTTTTTAATATTTCTCTAATAAATAATGATAGTTTAATAATAAAGTTCAAGTCTAAACTTTTATTAGATCATCAACAAATAATACAAACGCGGTCAACAAACGATTCAAACGCAATCAACAAACGATTCAAACGCGGTCAACAAATAAAACAAATGCGGTCAACAAATGATACAAACGCGGTCAACAAATCATACAAACGCGATCAACTAAACATAAAATAAAAGTTTTCACTAAAATTACAAAACAAAACAAAAAATTATTTAGAAACGACAAAAATTTCAAGCAAAAATCAAAACAGATAAAATGTAAAACAAAGTTTAAACATAAATCCTGATTTTAAATTGCGGAATTAGAACAAGAAAATTTATTGCATGCCACATGTGTAAGCCACACCCGATTTATGGGATGTTATACCCATGATTATGGTATTTATAATTCTTAATTGATATAAGTGTTATGGCTACTTGTGGTCCGTTTGTCGCTACCATCTAACAAGTATATATAAAGTACAAACAAATATAAAAAGTTTTTGAGGTTAACGCTTTTTTTTCTCTCTCACCTATGCATGTTTATCCATTCCTTTCTTATATATGTATTTTTTGTCACCTACAAAAACGTGAATTTCTAAATGCATGTTTTAGTAAGTAAGAAAAAAGATTTTTCAATGAAAGAATAATCTATATTTATTGGTTTCATACTTTGTAAAGCTACGTATGAACGAATTTGTCACATTAGTTCAACTATTTTACCAATTTTAGGTTTAACATAGCTAAATTCGGGAAATCAAAACAATTCATAAAAGTTTATGAATAAAAATTTCTACGAAGTTTACGAACTTGTTTTCTTCGACTAGTTTATCAAAATCAGGTTAGATAACTTTAAAACAGGTTTTCTTCTTAAAATTTTGAAGAGAATAAGGTTTGTTTTCTTTATCCATATTGAGAGACAAAATATCCATAAGCAATTTAATTTATAACTTTATTATTAGGTGTTCAATTGTTTTATTTACAAACAAAACTGTTTGATGTAAAAAAAAACTTTAGGGTGGTAGACTACTAAAAAAATACTGATTTTGAAGTAAAATGTCAAATTTTAGTTTTTGGACTCATTTTTTTTCAAGTTTTATCCTTTTTCATTTGGTATAACCATCTTGTATTTTTTAATTACATTAAACATTTAAAAAATGCATTTTACCAGAGTTACTGAAAATTATTGACCTTAGCAACGCCCTAGCAACACAAAAAAAACCCCATAATTTAAGCCCTAAAGTCTATGCTTAAGCTATGATAGGCTTCTTTTTAAATTCGAAAACTGTTGAGCTATACCTTATAAGCGCATTTGTTGTATAAAAAATAAAAGCTAAACTTTAAAAGCACATTGTTGTGTGACTTATTCAAATTTAAATAGTTGTAGTAAATTTTATTGTAATATATCAATTAATACGAGATATATATTTTTAATATGATTCAATAACTTTAGCTTTTTATTTAGTATATATAAAAATGAATTCAGGAGGAAAAGAAAACCTAAATTAAAAATATAAAGTTAGCAACAAAAAAAACTTTTCTAGAAAAAAACAAAGAAAATGGATCTGTGTTATACCAAATAGAGTATCTTGTAAGACCTCAAATGTTAATCAACCTTCTACTTCCAGCAAAAGAAATTTATCTTCCAGCATTCAAAACGACAGTTGTAATGTATCAGATTAATTTATCTTTATTCATTTTCATGTGTTGGAAAATATTGCTCAGTCTCTTTTATGCCCAGATTGTTTTTGCAACATTAAGCTTATTGATTATCCCAATAAAAGAAAAGGACTTTCACATAATTTATCACTACAATGTTGCAATGAAAAATGTAGTTTTTAAAAATTTCAATACCTCTCCAGAAACTAAAAAAAAAAAATTCAAGGAGCCATTTTAAAGAAAATAAACACTCAAGCTGTTATTGCTTTTCGAGAAATTGGCTGCGAATATGCTTCAATGGAGACATTCATGTCACTAATGAACATTCATTCTTTAGCTAAAGGGGCATTTCACAAAATAGACTTGCAGGTTAAAAATGCCTGTAAAAAAATTGCAACAACTAGCATGAAAAAGGCAGCTATAGAAGCTTTTTATACTGAAACTGTAAATAATATTCGTTGCACTCAGGTTTCTGTTGATGGCTTATGGCAACGACGCGGTAATTCTTCTTTGCATGGCATTGTTACAGCCATAACAGGTGATAAATGTGTTGTTATTGAAATCAAGTCAAGACATTGTTACAGTTGCAAAATGTGGATAGGTAAAGAAAATACATTAGAATACGAGCAGTGGAAGTTAGACCACAATTGTCAAATAAACCATGAATGGCTTTCAGGATCCATGGAATCATCAGGGGCTGTTGACATATTTCATTGGTCCATTTCAAATGGAAACTTAATTTATAAAGAGTACCTTGGAGATAATGACACAAGCTCATTTTTAGATGTTGTAAAATCAAAACCTTACATTGAACAAGGAGTAATTCCAATTAAACTTGAATGTATTGGGCATGTTCAAAAGCGTATGAGTACCCGATTACGAAGTTTAGTAAAACTATACAGTGGCACTAAAACACCATTGTCTGGTAGAAATAAACTGACAGATAAGGTAATAAATTCGATGCAGAACTACTATAGCATCGCTATTAGAAGTAACATTGATAATATTTATGCTATGAAGAAGTCTATATTTGCCATTCTTTTCCACTTTACCAATATTTCAAATCAAGATGAGCAACATCAATTTTGTCCTCGTGATTCTGAAAGCTAATGCAGGTATTGGTGTAAAACAAAGCAGTATATACCATCAAATTCAATTCCAGTATGGATTAAAAACTTGCTAATGCCAATTTATAAAAGCTTACAAGATGATCAACTGCTATCTAAATATCTTCACGGTAAGGCATAAAATCTGAATGAGTCCTTGAATGCCATTATATGGTCCAGAGTTCCAAAGAGCACTTTTGTCAGTAGAGAAACAGTTGAAATGGGAACTTACTCTGCTGTTATTCATTTTGATGATGGTAGTCAAGGTATTTTGGATGTTTTAAAAGAGTTCAATTTGACTGGGTATATAACAGTGATGACAACCATTTAGTTTGATAATTCTTGTGTGAACCAACAAAAGAGTGTATAAAGCAAAGAAAAAAGTTAAGATCAGTAGCCAAAGGGTTCAGTGATAAACTAAAGTCAAATGAAACTAATCAGTCATATGTTTCTGGTGGGCATTAAATAAGATTTTACTTGAAAGAAACTTTAAATGTGTTTTTTACAAATTTTGATTTTTGCAATACTATGGTAACTTTGAAACGTAATATCTTTGTATTGACTAATGAATTTTGCATGAAATTTTCTGGGTATACTTAGTATACTCAATAAATTCGGTTAACAGATGGAATTTTTAAAATTCATGTTCAATATCTTTAAATAAAATAATTAGTTCACATTTTAAGTAAAATTACTTAGAATTTCAAGCATGTTTTTTAATAATTTGTAAAAAATTTAAAATAAGTCCTTAAATTAAAAATCCATCTGTCAGCCGGAATAAGACATAATAATGCATCATTCTACAAAGTTTGAACAAGAGAAAATTTATATAACCGAAGATATTACGTCACAGTTATTCAATTTTAGGCATTTTTTAGGCAGTTTATCTGCCATTATGGATGTCAAAAAAGTTTAAAAATTTTTATTTCAAATATTATTTTTTATAAATTTCTTATCAGAAAAATATTAGTATTTGGTTTTATTTCAATTTTACACTAAAAAAGTGCTTTTTAGTAGGGTACCACCTTAAGTTTTTAGTAAATGGTTACAGATTTTATTATAAATAACTCATTCAAAAAGTTTTAAGAATTTAGAAAAGATTGATCTGAATAAGTCTATAGAAAAATCTGATTGATCTGATTGATTCTCATTTTTCTAAACGGGATATATTAAAAGATGAAAAGAAAGTTATTTACGTTATAACTTCGATAAAATGCTATTAGAATATATAGATAAAAAAACTATTAGGATATATAGATGATAACAATTTTTTTTATCTTGATAAGTTAAACGTTAAAAAATAAATATGTTTGATAAAAGATAAAAATCTTATTGACCGATCATATAAGCAAAGTCTATTAAGAATATAAAATATTTTCATAATTAATTAAATTAGACATGCATTATTAAAAAATATTTTAAGGATCATAACGTTTTACTGTTTTACAGCTAATTATTACGTAATTAAGCGGATTTGTAACGGGTTTATAGTTTGAAAGGCTACGTATGACCTGTGCATTGCACAAAAATATTCTTTCAAACAAGTTTTATAGTTTTAGAGCTTGCTGCAAATCTTTTTTTGGTTTCGACATGTTACTTATTGATGTTTATGCTGAGTTTGGTCCAAAAGATTTCTGGTTAAACGCCACCTCTAAGCAAGTTTTACAACATCGGTAAGAAAGGAGGCGTGAACTTTCTTTTAAATGCTTTTTCGGGTGCTCTGTGATAAGATCAAAAGGACTTCTTAGGGCACCTAAAACAAAAATTAAAAAAGCAATAAAAAAACAAGCTTTAATATTTCTTTTGCATGTAATAAACAAATAGTGCTAGCTTCTGACCAAGGGCGGGTTTAAAATAACTGAAACAGGTTTTATACTAATATAGTTGTGGTAAAATATTGCTATTTTATTTGATGAAGGAGGAAAAAAATTCATTTAAAATAATCATTATCAGCATCATCATCATCTTGTTAACTTATATAAGTTTTTATAGTTTTATATTTGTCTCAAAAAAAATTAATTTGTGAATACAAAGCTCTGGAGACCTTAATCTTGCGTTCTTTAATTACTTCGACTTTTTTAGCATTTTAACAACTGCGATGTTCTCAGACCCTGGCCTTTAAGTCTCGGCTTGCTTACTCAAACATATTTTTTTGTGTGTGTCAACAAGATGGCGCTCTAAAACATTTTTACTTTGAGACCTTTTTTGAAGTGTTGCAACTTTTTCAATGTTTGACATGTTTGAAAAAAGTTATTAGTATTGCTATTAAATTTTAAAGTCAACGAATTGTTGGAGCTTGATGCTTTGTGATGTTAAATCATCAGGTTTGACGAAACATGCTTGGATAACGGGCTCACAACTCAAAATATTAAGGAGATTTTTAATTTTAATTGATTATTTTTGCTAATATCAAGTGGTTTGAAATCCAGAAACTATTCCAGTTTGTGTAAATGTTGACCCCCGGAGAAAAATTTTCTTATAGTTAAATAAAACTTTCATTCTTTTGAAATTTGCAAAATTTGAAGCTGCTGAATATCATTCCATAAATTTTTGCAAGTAAAATACGACAAACTTGTTTAACGTGACACTCTACACCATCGTCCTTAAAATATACACCCACTTTGGTTTGTAAATGCCAAATAACTCATTAATAATACATTTACGAACGTTATGTCGGCTCCCTCATCTGCTCAACTGATAAATACAGAAATAAGAAGAAATTCAAGTATTGTATTTAGCACGATTGCTGTATCTCTACCGTTGGAATTGTACTCTGCTATGTGCATACTTGTCAAATTTTTCCTTTGCTTAAGGCAAATATATACTATAGGCATAATATATGCTAAAGGATTTAATAAGTTGTATACTCTGAAACTAATACTCTCATATTTATATACATTTTAATAAATTAATAATCAATTTAGTTGCGGTGATCTTAATCCATGGGATAAGTAATTAGTATGTTTACATTCAACCGTGTTCACATTTCCTCGATTTTTCACAACTTTTGTTCTGAAACAGGCAAGTTCAACTCTAAAAGTAAAATTAGATAAAATGCTACTTAAATTAATTTGCAAGCCTGCTTTTTTAGCTTAGTAAAGTTTCTTTTTTGTTTGAGAGTTTAAAATCAATTTTGAAAATAATCTAAAAAATTTTTTAAATAGTTTTAAAACCTTTAGATCTTTAGAGATGGAAGTTTTAGAGAAGAATTTTAAAGATTTTTTTATTGTAGTCTTCGTTAAAAGTAGTTTACATAACTTATAATTTTCAGTTTCTCTACCCAAAAATAACACAAAGGTATAATAAATTAAAGTAAAAAAAGTATTTTTCAAAAAAAAATTATAAAATTTTATTGATATTCTTATCTTACATGCTTATATACTTCAGGTATACTTCAGGTATACTTCAGGTATACTTCAGGTACACTTCAGGTATACTTCAGGTATACTTCAGGTATACTTCAGGTATACTTCAGGTATACTTCAGTTATACTTCAGGTATACTTCAGGTATACTAAAGGTATACTTCAGGTATACTTCAGGTATACTTGGGCGACAATTATTTGCAAAAAAAAAAAAATAATAATAAAGTCAACACTGCATCTATCATCTGCTAGATGCAGAAATTGAATAATTTCACAGTTAACCATTATTTCAAAATTTTCTTTGTTAATCATCAATGTTTTTTTACTTTATCAAAATGTATTATTTTGAAAAGTAAAATGTATTTAAATGTGTAATTTTTCATTCAATAAAAAGAGTTACAGTAGATTTGAATATTTTTAAACTTTTAACAAAACTGCTAATAAAAAATTGCTTATATTAAAAAAAGGCGTTGTAAACATAGTTGTAAGTAGGGTTTATTAAAGGTTGTAAGTAGGGTTTATTAAAATTATTCAGTATATTATTTAGCAATGACATCAAAAACTTTAATGATTTTTTTTAAATTAAATAATAGTTATCAAAAAATAAAATTAAATAAAAATAAACATTAAACATTTAAGTAATTGCCAACATAAAGATACAAAGATGCAATCAAGTATTGAAAATAAGGCGAAACATGTTAGAGATCTGAATGGCAGTAAGGAGGTTCCTTTATCTTCTTGAATCTCCTACTTCTTTTTTGCGTCAGAATCGGCTTTTAACTAATGGATTACTTTATCAACATAAAATTATCAATATGTAATTAGCAGTAAATTAAAACCATTCAAAAGTATTACAGATTACTTTTCTTATCCTATGGGATCAAAATTTAAGACGAAATTTAAAACAAAGAAAAAGAAAAAAAATCAACATAAGTAAAAACAACGAGTCAGAAAAATAGAGAAATGTGTCTTCTTCAAAAAATGATCAATGATCATCGAAAATTTGCTGGCTTTGAAAAAAAGATACTAAATAAAAGTTAGTTGAACAATTTCAATTAATCATGGAGACTCTTTTTGACATAGAAAAAACCAACATTAATAAGCTTATACAATAGGGGTGATCAAAAAAATAAAAATTTCAAAACGCAAATACACAAGAAACCAAATTCAGGTCAAATTTTAAAAAAAAAACAATTACAAAAATATATTTCTTTTTTTTTTATATATTTGCCCCAAATTCGGGTCTTGTGTATTCGCGTTTTAAAAAAATTTTTTTTTGAACACCCCTATTATACAATTCTGTCAAAATATGTCAAGAAACAAAGAAAGTTAGGAGGAAGATTTAGCATTTTTGGAAGATCAAAAAAATGCTAGAAAACAGTTTATAAGCAAGCATATTGAAAAAGAACGTAAAGCAAGAATTGAACGTAAACAAGAGAGATACCGTTGATATAAGATTGTAAGAAAAAATGTCGATATTGGCCAATTGAGATGCCCATTATCATAATGAACCATTATCATAAAGAACAACGATTCCTTAGATTTAGAAACGTCAATTAAAAATGCTGATAAAAATTAATCAAATGAGATAAAATTGAAATCTGAATTAGGTAAATTTTATTTTTGCGTGTTGTATCTTACTTATTAGAATAAAAAATAAAATAAAAAAAAGAAATTACTCAAAATGGCCTAAATGCAGCTACAACTCCTCTCAGTGTAAGGACAGGTTTTATAAATAGTATTATAAACTACCTATTAGCAAATATGAAAATTTTAGCTAAACAAAGAAACAGTCAGATTGAAGCCTTGTGAGGTTATACAAAGTCATGAAAATGATATTAGACATAGTTATATAGGAGAAATGAGAGGAAAAAATCTTTTTCTTCACTTTGATGGCAAACTAGTTACAGATTTGTATTAGAAAATCCAACAAACACTTGCAAGAGATAGAATTGCTGTGTCTGTTACTAGTCCTACATTTCAACACAAGGATGATTTTTTCTTAGCAATTGTTATTCTCTTAGGATTGTTTTTCTCATTTGAATTATTTTTCTCATAGGAATGGTTCTTCTCATAGAAATTGTTGACACAGCCAAAGCATCTGAAAAAGTGACACAGGTAAAACATTTGATCAGACTTTAGTAATTTAAAATTTGTTAGAATATTTTAGAAGTTTCAGACCAAGTATTTGCTGCGTGTGTTGATACTCCAGCAACCAACACTGGTTGGAAAGAGGGTGCAATTATAATATTGATACGAGTATTTAAGAAACTTTTATCATGGCTATTATGTCGGCACTACATACATATTATATATATTAAACATATTTACAAATCAATAAATGGAGATAAAACCAAGGGTCTAGGAAAGGCCCTTTACTTCAAATTTAAAAAGCAATGGGTGTCGCATACTTATTTACTAGTGGTATCTACTAGTGGTGTCTACTAGTGGTGACTATTCTATTTTTAAAAAGTTTGATGAGAATACTCTGATAATTGGTTCTGGAATTCATCAAATGTACTAAAAGACAAAGACATATGTTCAATTTGTTCTTAAATTGAGATTTTTCCCCGAGATGATTACAGGCATCTTGTGGAATACTTAGCTTTCTATCTTAATATTCAGTCTAAAAAGCTAAACACTTTCAAATAGGTGCCTCTCATGAAGCTAGATTCATGGCAGATGAATTATATCACACGGATTTGGAATTGACATCGCCAGTTATAAACTTTTTAAATCAAGACCAGCAGAATCTAGTCTCTAGAGTTTATTCAATGATTGTTATATTTTATGCTCCAGGGTTTTTTTAAATTATTTCAAAGAATGTTTATCTGAAAGATTTTGTTAATTTGAAATAATTATCATTAATTATTATATTGTTATAAATGCAAACATGCGTTATTTGTTAAACTTTTTTTAATTACCTCAAAATAAAGTTAATAATACTAGTAGTATAAAACGTTGTTATACAGACTAACATATGCTTTTTTACATACATTTGTTAGTGTATATTGACAAATAATGATGAATATTCAATATATTGAAAAAAATACATCTACCTGTTCCCATGATCCTAGTAAGCTAAAATTTTTGATATAAGCTAGCATATAGATGGAGAACAGGTATTTACACAGTGAATTTGTATTTTTTGAAAAAAATTTAAAAAATTGTCACCCTAATGTATAGATCTTATACGCTTTCTATACAACATGTATACATTTTACATGCTTTATATATAACATGTATACATAAAAACAAGAAAAACGACTACTCTTTACATACTCTTCACTAGAGCAAGAATACTCTGTGGTTCTTGCTCTAAAGTTTTTGTTTCTAATTTAATAAATACATTTTATAGTTTTACCTTATTCTATAGATATCTAAAGATATCTATATCTATTGATAAATTAATAAAAATTGAAAAACAAACTCAAGGTTCTTGAAAAGACAAATCAACTAACCTATATTAATATTCTAGTTTCCTCTCATTTATTTTTTTATTCATTTTCTTTCCTGTTAAATATAATGAAATCTTTATTAAGCAAATATTTTCTTCTCAATTCCATGTTCCCCTCTGTTCCAAAAAGAAAGCCAAAAAATAAAATTTAGGTCCCAAAGGTGCTGCAAAAAATAGGTATGTGCTACATAAAATAAATCAATGAAATTTGGCATAGAAAAAAATTAAAATTAAGAGTAAGAATAATATAGAAAAAAGAAAGAACGTATTTTTAACTGTATAAATATTGTTGTACTTTATGCATTCAGTACTAAATGTACTGAATGCATAAAGTACAACAATATTTATAAAATCTTTAACTATTTTATGAAATCTACTAACTATTTATAACGTTTTACATTGAAGCTTGACTATTCTACTTTTTAAAAAGTTAAAATGAAATTTTGAAAAATAAGACGACAAAACACTATTCTACCATACTCGCAAAATGTAAACTTCAAAAAAACGTGTAACAAAATTTTAGAACAAAATCGGTTTCGTAAATATACGGATTTTGGCGTACCTAATACTATGTGATTTGCATGCATTAAATTTGAAGAATTTATGTTTATATAATAGAGTTAACATAAATTATATAGTATCTTATTACATAATATAGTTTATATAATATATGATTTTTATGCATTAAACTTTTGTGGGTATTATCTACATTGTAATAAAATGTATATAATATTTACACAAATTTGATGCATAAAAATCATATATTACATAAACTATATTATGTAATAATATACTATATAATTTATATTAAATTTATATTAACACAAACTCAATGCATACAAATAAAACATAAAAAAATCATATGAGCTTGCACATTGTTTACTTGACTTTTATTTGTATACATTTTAATTATGCACATATATATTAAATACAAATATTATAAAAAATTTATTTTAGATATGTAAATGAATGTAAATGTATAATATATCTATAAAATAATACAAAAATAATGTTAGGTTAACTCTATATTTGTTCAGGAAAAAAATTTAATACTCAGATTTGAGAACAATTCTAAATCAAGAAAATACCTATTTAAATAAAAAAGTAAATAATAGTAACACATTTTCAAGCTCAGATTTTACAGAAAAAGAGTTTTGAAAATATAAAAAATCTTTTAACAGTTAGGTAAAAAATAGAAGAGAATCGCAGTTTTTTTTTATATTCTAAAACATTATTATCAAGGCAAACCCTGATCCTAACCCTGACTTAATAAAACTTTTTGTATCTAAAGGCTGCCGCTGTCTTTAAAAATGTAAATGTTTTATTTGAAACTGAACTTGCGTTTAATAACTTGGCACATCTAAACGACCGTATGGTAACTTAATGCGCAACAAAATGTTGCTAGATTGCAGTCGAATAAAATGCAAGGGCACTATTCTATTTTGGGACAAAAAAGTAAAAAAAAAAAAATGCTATTTTTCTTATAGATGTTTACAACATTTATAAACATCTAAGAAAAAAGTTAACTGAAAACTTTCAATTTTAGTTGACCAATTTTAGTAATTTTTACTAAATCTTCTATAAGATCTGTTAGATCTAATAAAAATTGCTCAACCAGCCCCGCCCCACACTACAAGAACGGGCGAGGCTATACATGATGTATAGGTACAGTTTTTTTTCCATCCCATTTTTATATTTTAAATTATACAAAGTTAAAGATTTCAGTAATTTTTATAAACACAAGAATCTTTTCATATATAGAAGAACTTTTTGAAATACTCCTGTCTGTATTAATTTAAAGGTAACTAAATAAAATACATTTTCAGAAACGGAAAATAATTGGAATCAAAAATAATGTCAAAAAAACAAATCCTTTGACTAAAACAAACGTTTTTGGAACCTGGATCCTAAAACCTAATTCCTGATTAGAACTTATAGAAAAAAAAGGAACTTGATGAGATATGCAAAATGATGAATCTAACAGAAATAATCTCTAGCTACAAAGAAAATTTTGTAAACTTATTGCGTCACTTTGACTGTTCAAAAAAAATTAAAAATCTTTGATAAAACAATATCTTAGATAAAACTATTGGGTATAAAAAACTATTGTGCAATTATTGTGGAACTATTGTGTAACCATTGTGTAACTTATTGGAAAGAGTTTAATATGTGTTTTGTTTTGACTTATCTACTAATTATCTAATTATCTACTAATTATCTAATTATCTACTAATTATCTAATTATCTACTAATTATCTAATTATCTACTAATTATCTAATTATCTACTAATTATCTAATTATCTACTAATTATCTAATTATCTACTAATTATCTAATTATCTACTAATTATCTAATTATCTACTAATTATCTAATTATCTACTGATTAAAAAGTTCTATTTCTTCGCATTAAAAAGTTCTAATTGACTTCGCATTAAAAAACTTTGACCACTTAAAATTTGTAACCCCCTCAAAATGAGGGGCGTTTAAACTTTATATGATCATAATATTTGAACGCTAAGAGATTTTTGATTAAATTTTAAAGTTAATCGATGAATATAAACTTAGTTGAGAACAGTAAAAAAAATGTTGTATCAACTTGCTGTACTTTCGTTTGAGGCAGGTAAGCAAAAAATTGGGGAAGGGAGGGGGTATTTGTTCCTTAGTACCTGTTGATCTTATTACTTAATTACATAAAAAAAAGTCGAAAGATTTGCTTCTGATCTTGGTCAGTATTTGTAGTCTTTGTCTTGTTGTTGGTCTTAATGTTGGTTCTAACTATAGAAAAACTTTTAATTTAAAGAAAAGTTATTTGTTTGAATAAGATGTTTTAGAATAACTTCTAACTCCTAGTTTTAAAATTGTTTCAGTATTCAGATAATTTGTATATTTCCTGAAAATAGTTTTATTATAAAAAAAGTTTTTTTGTTCTTAATCTCATTTTGATTGATGTCGAGTCGGCATTTTATTCATTCGTTTGATTTCATTTTAGCCGAGTAGCAAATAAAGTTGTCGTTCATTCAAACATGTAGAAAACTTAAATGTTCAGGACCATATATTTTAACATAAAAATTTCATAAATGTTGATAATGTTTCATGTTCTGGAGCATAAATTTCATAATCTCAGGACCATAAATTTTAATATAAGAATTTCATAAATGTTGATAATGTTTCATGTTCTGGAGCATAATTTTTATAAATTCAGGACCATAAATTTTAAAAAATTTCATTAATGTCAATTTAAAAGTATTTATGATTATGATATTCAACTTTCGAATTTTTTTAAATTTAAAGTTAAAAAATAAAATAGACAAAAAAAAATGAAATAGAAATGAATGAAAAAAATAACATAAAGAAAAAAAACAATTCTTTGTGTAACAAAAACAAAATAAAGATTTAGTGAGCAAAATTAAGATTTAGTCAGCAAATAATAAGCAATAAAAAAAGCATCATATTAAAAAACCATTTTTTTAAATGTGAAAGGTTTTATTTGCAACCCAAATCGAATCATCAAAAACTCATTGTTTTTTTTTTAAATTCATTTAGTTCATTAATTTATTTTAATTCATTTTTTTTAATTCATTTAATTCATTTTTTTTAATTCATTTAATTCATTTTTTTTTAACTCATTTTTTTAATTCATTTAGTTTTTTTTTATTTAATTTTTATAACGTTTTATACATGAGTAAAAATTGAATTGAAAAATAATTTTAACCTCTCCACATCTATCTAATGCAGGATACATGAGGATCTAATGCAGGATACATGAGTAAAAATTGAATTGAAAAATAATTTAAAGCATAACTGATTATATCTATATAAAGTTTAATATAGATACAAGTTTACAAATGATTTTGTTTATTTTTGACTATGATTAAATACGGCAAAAATATCTGTAAATGTTTAAACTATATCAAATAATGTTTTTGCTAAGAAGAAGTGGACACTCTTTAGTATTAACAATATAAAATTTTTTTAACTTGAAAAAAAAAGTTAGGTAAGTTAACTATATAAATTTGTTCAAAAACTGTCATGCATGACTTGTCATAGACTTCAGATATTAGTTATGGTCATAGCAGTTGTCTGGTAGAACGTTGGTGGTGTGCCCAGAAAAGTTATAAGAAATGAGTATCTTTTCTTAATGCTTTAAAACAAACTAAACAGGAGAGCTGCCACAGTAAATTAAAAATTTTTTTAAAATAAAGCAAACAGTAAAAAGTAGAACAACTATTTATATTTGTCTTTTTAATGATAAACAAATACTTTTTCATTTTTAATTTATTTTATCTATACATTTAAGATTCTAATAATTTTATTTATTCATACTATTTATATTATGTCTATATATATTTATAGTATGTTTATATATATGATATATTATAATATGTCTATTTACATGCTTACTTTAATTATGTGTGTTATGTTTTAAGAAACTAAAAAATAAAAAATTATAAAAAATGCTAACCAGGTAATGACTTCCCTGGACACACCATTGTATAAAGTTATGTATTACTATTGAAATATATATGTGCATATATATATACATATATATATATATATATATATATATATATATATATATATATATATATATATATATATATATATATATATATATATATATGTATATATATCACACACTATATTATTAATAAAATAATTTTAAAAGAATGATAATGGAAAAAAAATTCCTACGAAAATAAATATACTGAGTAAAATCAATTTTAAAATTTGTTTGTTTAAGCAAAAATAGATTGAAATTAAGCCATGAAGAAATATAAAAACTGTATGTATGAATGAGTAAATGAATGAAGATTTAATGAAAAGAAGGTTTAGAAAAATCGAAAAAAACATTAACTATATAAAAGATTTAAAGGTGAAAGAAGAAGAACGTGTAAGTTGTTTAAAAAACTTTAGAGGGTTGAAAAAAGCAGAGATTTTCCCTTAACTTTTTATGTATTCGTTTATGCTAGAGTTTTTTGTGACTTCACGTTTATTATCTCGTTCATCGTCAATAAGTACCACCCATTCTTCGTTTTGTTCCATCCACCGGTTGACAAAAGTACGCGCTCGTTTACTCCAGTATACAACAAAAAGCGTTCCCAAAATTACGCCAATACAACCAACTGCATAAAAAACTAAACAAGGAGTCGAAGAACATCTACGAGACGCGTCTTTAACAACAGAAGCAAGGTTTAAGGCAATAGCACTTATGAAAACTAACACCCACAACACTGGTGTTGGGCGCTGCGTTGGTAGCTGCCACTACAATAAAATAAAAATAAAGAAATGCATTTTGTTGCTAGTTTTTAAAAATTTTAAAACTTAATATATCTTAAAGATTTTTCGTAAGTTATGTAAAATATAATTATTAATTGAGAATTGCTGCGTTTATTAAAAAAATTTGTTTTAGAAAATACTTTTTGTATTAAATGGTATGCCCAAAATATTATTACTAAATTTTTGAATTATGTTTCACGAATTATAAAAATAATAAATTATTTATAAAGGTTGTATGTTATAAAATAAAATTTTATACTATCATTCATATATTTTTTGAAATTTAAAACTAAAATTTGTAAAACTAAAATAAATTAAACTATTTTTAATTTAACTAAAAATTTTATTTTATTTTAGTTTTAAATAAATTTATTTTATTTTAAAATTGAGTTTTGTTATATTTAAATTAAAATTAAATTTTAAATTTTATTCAAAATTTTTTTTAAATTGGTTTTGATAAAGTTTACAATTAAATAACAAGTAAATAAAAATTTAACAATAACAAGTAAATAAAAAGTTAACAATTTTAAACTTACAAAAGACAAACATAAATACACCTTGTAATGTTATATAATGACATTTATCTATAAATCTAATTGATATACCTTTGTTTCTTATAAACAAAATTTGTAGAATGTAAACTTTTATTTATTTTGTATAAACCATTCGGGCTTTAATATTACCGTTTAAAACTAAGCTAACCGACCCCGACTGAATTAAGCATGTATAGGTAACTAACTAATTAAAGGTCATTACTTACCTAATTATTTATAAACTAAAATTAAGTATTTGTTGTATTTAAAAAAAAGGTTTTCTTTTTTATGAAAAGTACCTTAGAAAATGATTTCCTTCGTTTTATGATTTTAATGTTTTTCATGCACAATTCACATGAATCTTTAAAAGAACTTTTCATCCATTGAACAAGACAACTTTGATGAACCCATTTTACAGAACCGCAGCAGTTGCACGGGCTTATAAGTTTATCTTCTGTTGTGTCGCATTGACATATTCTACAACATGGTTCATTAAGTGACACTGCGTCAAAAGAATTTATTTTCCCGATTTCTCTGAACAAACTTGTTTTTTCACTAGTTCCATTCTCTTGGATGAGTGTTTGATTTTCATGAAAATCATTTTTATTTTCTACAACATCCGCATCTGATTCATTTTGTAGCACTTTACCTATCTTAGAGCATTCAGAATCAATGTCATAACTTGTATTTTCTGTTTCAATAAGACAGTTTTCACGTTCTGCTTCAATAAGACAGTTTTTACGTTCTGTCTCAATAAAACCATTACTACTTTCAATTTCTATTACGCAAATTTTCTGAGCATCTGAATTTTCGTTTTTTTGGAAAGAAAACTTATCTAACGACTGAACCTTGCTTAATTTTCTGTTTATAGAAAATCCTTGTGGATGATTACAGTTTTGAAATTTGTATGTTTCTTTATTAACTATATATTTATCATTATCTGCGTGAGGTACTGGTAAAACTGGCAAGGATGCATGCGGAAAAGTTTTAATCACTGAAATATCATAAATCTCTTTGGTTGGGCATTCCATTTCTTTCCTTTTATTTTATCTATATGTATATATATATAAATGTGTGTGTGTGTGTGTATTTATAGTGTGTATATATATATATATATATATATATATATATATATATATATATATATATATATATATATATATATATATATATATATATATATATATATATATATAATATATATATATATATATATATATATATATATATATATATATATATATATATATATATATATATATATATATATATATATATATATATGTATGTATATGTATATATATATATATATATATATATATATATATATACATATATATACATATATATTCATGTATATATATATATACATATATAAATATATGTATATATATATATATATATATATATATATATATATATATATATATATATATATATATATATATATATAAAATAAAATTATACCCGGTATAAACAATAAAAAGCTATAAACAAAATAAAAAAACATTTTTTATATCAAAAAAAGACTTTCTTTAAAGAAAAATGTGCTTCATTGAGGATTCAATATGGCTGCTTTCCGTAACAATTTTTTTTTTCTATAACAATTTTTTTTTTGACTACAAAAAAATCATTCTTTGATAAATTAAATTCTCAAATTTTTTAAACGAAAAAGTTCTTCCAATTCATTTAGCTACTTGCGGTTATTTATTTTTAAGACAAACTTTATATGGTGGAGTGTGTGTATTTTTTTAAGATAAAACGTTATAAGGTGAAGGGTGTCGCATCAAATGAATAAAATTTCGATTCCTTTTAACTCTATAGAGTTTAAATATTAAATTCTCTTCGTTATACAATCTTGAGTTTAAACGTTAAAACCATCTGCACCTTTAATAAAACATTGTAAAATATTAATGTTTTTTATAACTTAAAACTGACGTTGCACGTTTTCATACCAATAGCGCATTAAATCTAAATAACTTGTCGTCACAGTTACTTTTTTGTTTTATGAATACTTTTTTTTTAAACTATAAACTGATTCATATTTGCATTTATTTATTTATTGTTTTTTATTTGTAAAAATAGTTGAAAAGAAAATACGCTTTTTTGTACCACCCACTACAAAAAATAAAAAAATAAAAAAATAAATCTAATGTGACGTAAAAATTTAAAACTAACGTGACGTAAAAAGTAAACTAACCCTATCCCCAGACTAAAACCCTGATTACCTTTTTATATATATGGGATGTTTCATACTTTTACGTAACTTGCACTAATTTTATTGCTTATCGGCAACAGTTTGAAAATTAGTGTTTAAAAAATATAATTTCATCAATAAAATATTAATTTATACGCTAAAAAAGTATATGATTAATAGTGGCAAAAAATTATATATATATATATATATATATATATATATATATATATATATATATATATATATATATATATATATATATATATATATATATATATATATATATGTATATATATATATATATATATATATATATATATATATATATATATATATATATATATATATATATATATATATATATATATATATATATATATAATATATATATAAAGAGTTTGATTATTTGAAAAAATACAACTTTGTGATGGAACTTAAAGTTTCATGCCCTTCGGCAATCATCAGCCATACTTATACATCAGCCATACATATTTTATTCTTCAAATTAAGAAAAAACCGTTAAAAAATACAAAGTACAGAAATTAACAGAAAAAACATAACAAAGCAATGTAATGAGTTCTGACGTCAAAACTAACAGTTTTTAATTAATTAGAAAATTGATCAATCACCCGTGTCGAATAGGGCGAGAAGAAATTTGTTTCGATGCCTGCACTTGGATAACATTTCACTTTTTTTGTTTAGCAGATTTTTATTTTTGGAAAATAGAATTTCATATTTTTCGTTTGTGCATAGTTTGCAGGACTTCGTGGTTAGGTTGTAAGCATTGCATTGCTTAATTATTTTCCATTTAACAACTGGGTTTAAGTTGGCATCTTTTAATTTCCAAAATTCTTTTGATAATTCGGTGTCGTTTTTGTATTTTAAAAAGTTAAAGGATTTTATATGATTGGCATATCTAATTTTGAATGGTGTTTTACTTATACCGATGTAGAATTTGTTGACAGGAGTGTTAGTAGGAATATTGGAACTTATATTGGCTTGGTTTACAATGTTTTTTGTTAAGCATTGGTTTGATAATGGGCAGGTATTTTTATTAAGGCAATTGCAGTTGGTTTTAGGTGGAATTTCTTTGTTGTTCATAATTTGTTGATTGTGTGCGTTTAAAAAAGACTTCATATGCGGCATACAGCTCTAACTTATTTTTATCGTGTTTCTGTTAAAAATTTTGTGGAGTCTATGATTTATTGGAAAGTGTTTGTTGATCAAAGTTAGAAAGCTTTTCCCTATATTAGTGCTAACATTTTTGCTGAAAAGAGGGTTAAACTATATGATGTTGTGTTTACGGTTTTTGGTATGAGGTAAATTTAAATTGGGTGATATGAAAATTTATGATTAAAACCGGATATTATTAGCTCGTCATTTACATAGGAGTAGATCTTTGGAAAATTTCTTCACTTGACGAATTTGCAGACAGTCTTAACTCAATTGAATGCGGAAGCTGCTTTAAAATATTAGGCGGGTGGTTTGAATCAGCATGAATATAATTTAAAAAATTTCCGGGCTCAGAATATGGTTGGAAAGTATGGTCATTGAGATTTAATGTGACGTCAAGGTAATTTATAATTTTCATATTGCACTGTATTGATATAGTGAGTTCGTTTTTTTTAAATATTTCAACAAATTGACTTTGTATCATAACTTGAGACTTTGTATCATAACTTGGTACAATAAAACAACATCAATTAGACTTCATAACTACTAAGGTAGAGTAAATAAGGTGTATTTCGGAATTAATTTGTTATATAAATAGGGGCCGCGATAAGAGATAAAGAATTAAGAGTTTTTTTGTTTTTTTTTCGGGGTACGAATAAGTTACCAGTTGCTCTAGTGTTAAACCTATTGGTAATTGAATAAAAGAAGTTTTTTGTGAAACGTAAAGGCACTAATTCCATTTTATATTTTAAAT
This sequence comes from Hydra vulgaris, assembly GCF_038396675.1. NCBI lineage: Eukaryota > Metazoa > Cnidaria > Hydrozoa > Anthoathecata > Hydridae > Hydra > Hydra vulgaris. The sequence continues at coordinate 1,181,082 of NC_088933.1, read as the reverse complement.
GGAATATTAGCATAAATATTGATTTAATAAATGTTTAGCACTTTCATTTCTTTTAATAGAGGTTTAGCATGTGTATGTTTTTTTTTATGATATATAATTCTAGAAGCATGTTTCTGCCGTCGATAAAGAGACATTTTTAAGTAAAGAATTTTTAAGTATTTTTGTGATAAAAATGGTCTAGCTTTGAAAAGTAAACCAAGATTTTTTAGTTATTTGAGTGTTGATGGCCTTTATTTGGGCTGTCGATGAAACATTTTTATCTATAACCACTCCAAAAAATTTAGTTGTTTGGGTTCTTTCAATATTGTTGAAATCGATATTTAGAGAGGGAAGAATTGATGGAAGTGTCTTTTTTTTTTGCTTTGAATGAAATAAAATATATTTAGTTTTTTGTACGTTTATTGATAACTTATTAGGACTAAACCATGCTTTAAGTTGTTGAAGCTCAAGGTTGACTTTGTCAAAAAGGTCATCGATAAAAGAAGATGAATAAAACAGATTTGTATCATCATCGAACATAATGCAATCAAGATTTGTAGCTTCAGGAAGGTCGTTAATGTATATAAGGAACAACAAAGGGGCAAGAGTTGATCCATGTGGAACACCGCATTTTATTTTTATTAGCTTTGAATTAGAAATATCATCAATTATGACACATTGTTGTCTATTATTTAAATAACTGTCGAACTATTTAATAGTTGTTGTTTTTTTATATCGTATTTTTTTATTTTTTCAATCAGAATTTTATGGTTGACCGTATCGAAAACTTTTGTAAGGTCAATAAAGACTCCCAATACAAACCGTCCTTTATCAAAAGATGTGCTGATGTTGTTTATGAGGTCTATGATTTTGTTTTATAAAGTCTAATGTGGATTATTCGTTGAAGAAGCTTGGAGAATACTGGAAGGATTGAGATAGGTCTGTAATTGGTTAGTGATGCCGTGTCTCCAGGTTTAAATATTGGTAAAATTTTTGCTATCTTTAATTTTTTTGGAACAACTCCTGTTCGAATTGATGAGTTGAAAATATTAAAAAGAGGATTGTTTATAAAGGGTAAGATATCTATTACTACATTGCTGGAAATATCATCAATGCCTGGAGCTTTGTTTTTTTATAGTGATTTTATTGCTTCTTTGAACTCCTCTAACTTTAGATCATTTTCAGGATGTAAGCTAGTACGGTCAGTAAAATAGTTATTAAATGATTTGTTTGAATTATTAATTTGTGATGCTAGGTTTGGGCCAATATTTATAAAGAAATTATTAAATTTTTGGGGGATTGTTTCTTTATCTGTATACTCAAATCCATTTATTTCGATTCTGGAGGGTAATGTTTCTGCTTTTGATTTAGTTTTACCAATAATTTCGTTCATAATGTCCCATGTTTTTTTAATATTTTCACTATATTTTTGTAATTGATTGGAGAAATACAAGTTTTTTTACTTTTTTTTTATTTTTTCAAAAATATTTTTGTATTGTTTATAGATCATGAGATTTTTTTGATTCCTATTTTTTAAATACTTGTTGTGTAACTTTTGTTTTTTCTTAGAGAATTTTTTTTTATTTCTTTTGAAATCCATGGACATTTCATATATTTAATTTTTATTTCTTTTTCTGTAAGTGGAAAGTGCTTATTGTGTTGTTCAAGGAAAATATTTATAAATGTGTTAAAGGCAGTATTTGTGAGCCCTTGGTTGCATTGAACATAAACAGTAGACCAATTTGTTTTCGATAGAGATTCTTTAAATTTGCAAAGAGAAAACTCGTTAATATGTCTTTTATTTGTTTTAATTTTTGCATTGTTTAATGAGGTTGAGTATTGTGCAAGTGAAAAAATAATCGGGAAGTGATCTGATATGTGTATTGAAAAAATTCCTGTTTTATGAGATGCATCTAGAAATAAGTTTGTTAGTATATTATCTATGGCAGTAATTGAAGTTGAATAAAATAATAGGCTTATTTATCAACACGTGAACGACTATATATTACTTATTTAGCAAATCGTGAACCTACTTATATTTATGTGTATTGAAATAAAATTAAAAAAATTAAAAACTTCTTTTTTTCTGCATTCTTTGTTATTTGGATTTTGCATTTTTATTTTCATTCTGCCGAAACTGATAACATTATTTTTTTTAAAAAAATTTATTTTAATTTGAAGTATCAAAAAATATTAGTAACGCATAGCGGTTTCTTGATGACAAGACCATCGGTCTTCTGTAAGTAATGTATCAGGGGTGGATCTAGGGTTCGGCACATTAGGTGGCCGCCTAAGGAGAAATATTATATTGCTATTAAGATGTAAATTAAGATGTAATAATTTACTTTACATTTTAAAATTCCATCGGGCATTTTTTATTATTTATGGTTTCGGCGTTGCTGATGAATAACTTAACTACGATAAACGTGGAAGTGTTACAAACTATGATTAGGTAAATGAGTTTTTCATGCATTAGGCGAAGTAAGTTTTGCCTAATCTAATCTTGGTACGAGGTGTGTATTTTTAATCACTTTAGCTAACGAAAATTTAATTAAGTCTAAAGTAGTATGGAACTAAGTAGTCAATTCGCCTAATCTGATCTGGAACTAGATAAAAAGCCTGGAAATTAATTGTGCAACTTGAAAAATCAGATAAATAAGCCGATAAATTTCATAAGGATTTTGCAGTTAACATTGCGTGTACAGTATATTTGGTACTTTTATATCTTATGGTTTCTATATTTCTTATTTTTTATCGATTGCTTGAAAAAAACGATTTTGTCCACTCCCTGGGCATGTATCCCTCTCTTACATTACCCAAATTTTCAAAAAATCTAGCTAAAGATCAAAATATGAAAATTATTATTTTTATCTTGTTATTTTGTAATAACGTAAACTAAGTCCTATTGCATTTTATTTTTTAAAAAACAAGTTCATGAATTTTAAAGTTACCTATACCGTCGCAGTTAAATATCTGCTATTTAAAACATATTTTTTTGTGGTTTTACAAACAACAAAAGTATTTGATCAAATTATTTAATCGAAAGTTTATCAAAAAATATATATCATTCCTGATAAGTTCATAAAAATTAGGCAATGCTTTAAAGGTAATTATATTGTTTTATAATATAGTAACTCTTATATAAAGTCATGTACAAAGTATTTATGAAATGTACAGTCTAGTTTTTAATTTAGAAAATGAAAAAATGTGAATTACACCATTATATAAGTGAAAACAACTTGAGTATTTTATCTAAAGATATCATATTTTAAATACATATATTGGTGGTAATAGTTTAAAATTGGATCAATTTATTGTGTTTTATAAAACAAGTTATAAAAAGGCGGAAGACCAAAAATTAGTTTCAATAAAGCATCAATTAAAAAAAAACAAAGAAGAATACGCTGTTTGGTGAAATAAAATACACCAGAAGAATTATTATTTGCTGCAAGTAAAACATTTTCAGCTGATGAAGCGCTTGCTTTAATTTTAGATTGTGGGCTGACAAAAAATGCATATCAACTTATAAGATCTGCAGCAGCAATTAAAGGTCACAATAACTTGTATCCAGCATATAATAATGTTAACGAATCTAAAAAACAATGCTATCCAGATATAGAAACTTGGGATGTTGACAGTTATTCAGCATAAGTTAATATGCAGTCTCTTAAATCATACTGCTTTAAGATTTGTCTCTTTACAGAGAAATGCTCTTTCACAAAGTTGCGTATCAAGATTAACTTTAAGATCAAAAGTTGGTTTTGATGGTGCAAAAGGTCAGGCAATATACGAACAATTTGCGCCAGATCAAGATGTACGCAATCTTATTATTATAGGAAGCCTGTTTATTATCTGCTTTGTTCCTCTAGAGTTAAATGGATTTATTGGTACAGAAAAAAAAGTAATCTGGCTTAATCCTCGAGCTTCATCAACAATGTTTTGTAGACCAATACGGTTCAGATATGTAAAAGAAACAAATGAAGTCATCAAAGCAGAGGAACAGTTAATTGAAAGTCAAAAACTTGAGTTAACAGTCTTATCAAATGGTTCAACGGTGCAACATATATTAGAATTAACCATGATGGATGGAAAGGTTGCTAATGCACTGTCTAAAAAATCAAATTCAGCTCAATGTTGCCCTGTGTGTGGAATAACTCTATCAAAGATGAATAACATTGATGCATGCCAAAAAAAAGTAACGGTTTACAAAATGAACTTGAGTATGGCTTGTCAACATTACATGCCTGGATAAAGTGCAAGGAATACTTTTTACATGTTGCCTACAAATTTGAAATAAAAAAAATGGTATTTGGACCTGTTGAAAAACAGTCTGTAAAAAAAAAGAAGAATGAATTTCAACGCAAATTAATTGAAGAATTTGGTTTGGTTGATGACATACCTAAAGCTAATGACTCTGGCTCTAGTAATGATGGCAACACTGCACGTAGTTTCTTTAGGGAATCTGAAAATGTATATTTATTTCCATGGTATTACATGCCAGCAAGTATTCATAAAATTCTTTTTAATGATCATTCAGTTATAAGAAGAATGTCTCTTCCAATAGGGATATTATCAGAAAAAGCTTAAGAAGCAACAAACAATCTTTTTACAAAAAATCGTGAATATTTTAGTCGTAAAATATCCAGAGTGAAGATTAATAAGACATACTAAGACGACTACTAACGACGTATCAAATTCTAATAAATTTCAACTTTCACATGAAGCAATTCAACTATTAAAATTGTCAAGCTTTAAACATTATATCTAAGCTACATTTTTTATTAGAACAATATTGTTATTTTAAGTTGAATTATTGTTGGTATAGCTACAGTACAGTGTTTTATAAATAATTTACAATTACAATGTTTTATCATTGCTATAAATGCAATATAATGTTTACCACACTGGCGTAAAAATAGGTGGCGAAGGGGACGATTGCCCTCCAACCAACCCAAAACTCCTATTTTTCGTTCTAATTCTAATTCTGGCTGGTTTAGCCCCCTTTTTTTTTCAGTCCACCTAACTTTCTTGACCTTTCTAAGCCACTTGTTAACGATACTTTAATTTATAGATGAAGTTTCTTGTAATATATTAAGTTCACAGTTATATTTAACTCTTTAACAGTCCGTGAGTTTTCTAAAAAACGGTCGCTATTAGTTTTGCGTTTTTTTTTGGTCTCAAATGTCCCGGCTTTTAAAAACTTCGTTTTTTTACTTTTAAATTAAAAGAAAGTTTTTACTATTTTAACACTATTAAACACTAAAAAACACTATTATTCATGTATAAAAATTTATAACCATACTATAATAATAGAAAATTTTTATAAAAAATAAGTTCTAATATTCAGTCTTTGCGTGAAAAGTCATAAAACATGGAGCTGCACAAAGTCCTACATCACATTCTTTGCATTCATATCTAGAATCTTTTCTTATTTTGTGTTTGTAACAAACCACACACCTTCTCTGAGCATTAATTTTTTTTCAGACGCTAGCACATATGATGGAAAATGTCGGTCAATCAATTGTAAAGGGTTGTTTGCTACCAATCTAGAGTGAGATTTATTTGGCTGTTGGCCATATCGTTGAATCATCGATGTGATTAACATTGTTCTAAAGTTAAAAGGTGTCATATTAGGACCCATTTTTTTACAAACTATTTGTGTATTAAATCCTGCTTGATAAATTAAATGAGTAAACACTTTTTTGTACCACTTTTTTACCCTTTTTCTTTCAACTTCGTATGATGTCATCATTTGGTCACTTCTATCTACGCCTCCCATATTTTGTATATAATCATCAATAACTTTTCTGTGCTTGGTTCATGGTGGTTCATGTGCTTTAAGGGGGAAAGTCCCTCAAAATTTAGGAATTTTTTTGATTTGTTTTTTTTTTTTGCTCATATGAAAGTAAAATTATTAAGAAATTGAATGATAAAAACAGTTTTTAAAAAGCAAAACTTTTTGTTAAATACATTACATTTTTGTATGGTCATCTATGTGTCATTTTCCCTTAGCAACGTCCCTGGTTACAGGAACAGTTATCAATAAAACTCCTCTTTTTGCATTATTATTTTTCAGTTTTGTTAGAAATGCAAGCTACAAGTCATACTTCAAACCCTCATATTTAAAAATCCGTGCTTAGATCCCTCATTTTAAGTCATCTTTTTAAGCTAAAAATCTGTAATTGAGTAAAAATAAACAAATCTAAAATAGCAAATTGTGATGAAAGTGTTACTGATAGAGTAAAGTTATCTACTAAACGTCTAAGAAAACGTAAACGTTCTTTTTATCGAATAAGAAAGCAAGAAAAAACTGTAAATATTGGTTTAAATAGTGTCAATAGTAATAATGTAAATATGACAAACTATGTAAATACTAAAAGTCAATATGTATATGAAAGTGCAATAAAAAGAAAATTTAAGCCAGTAATGGTTTAACTTTTAATAACAAAGTAGAAAGTCATACTATGTTAGTGGTTGCAGATTTATTGACATAGAAATTTTTGCCTCCATATTTATGAAACTTGCATGTCCTAAATGTTTGCAACAGTTTCTGTTATTGTTAAGCGAGAATGAAAAGTCTTGCAAAGGATTTGCGTCCAATTTATTATTAAGCTGCATTTGTGGTTTTAAATTAGACTTTGAAACATCAAAAAATGTAGCAGGTTTTGATATCAACATAAGAGTGGTATATGCAATGATAACACTCGGTCAAGGCTTATCTGGTCTATATCGGTTTACAGTGTTAATGAATATGCCTAAAAGATTGAGTAATAAAAACTACAATGTTATTGCTCAGAAATTGACAATCGCAGCACAAAATGTTGCTAATGATACTATGCATGAAGCTGCACAAAAACTCCGAGAAGGCAAATCTCTTGACTAGATACTAGAGTTTCAGTTGATGAAACATAACAAAAAAGGAATATAGTTCTAGTAATGGTGTTACCGCAGCATTGTCCATCACAAATGGAAATGTTTTAGATGTTGAAGCATTATCTAGAAAATGTTAAATATGTGAAAAAATTCAAAATACTACTAATTCAAACCAGCAACCAGCAGAAAAAAAAGCACACATTTGCAATAAAAACTATGAAGGATCAGCTGGTGGAATGGAAACTTCTGGTGCGATAAAGATATTTAATTGCTCTTTAGAGAAATATAACTTGCGATACACAGAATAATTAGGTGATGGTGATAGAAAAAGCTATACTAATGTCAAAGGAACATACAAGGATGTTAAAATTATTAAACTGGATTGGCTTGGACATTTTCAAAAGCGCCTTGGATTTCGTTGTCGGCAATTAAAAAACAAGTCATGGGCTTAAATGGTGAAGGCTGTTTAACAAACGCTTCAATTGATCGCCTGCAAAATTATTTTGGAATCGCTATTAGGAAAAATTCTGGAAACCTTGAAGGTATGAGATCATCTGCTTTAGCAAGTTTATTTAATGTAGCATTTTCCTGCCAAAACAATTGACATTACCCGCTTTGTCCCACAGGTACAAAGCGGGTAATTCCAAGTTACAGTAGATACAATCGCAATAAAGCTAATGGTACGAATGAGTTTAAAACAGGACTAGGTCTTCCTATTTATATTGTACTTAGATTGAAGCCTATTTATTTAGAACTAACTTCAGATGCTTACTTGAATCGATTACTTCATGAGAAAACACAGAACCAGAATGAAAGCTTCAACGCAATGATATGGTCCAGAATACCGAAGTCCAAATATGTTTCGCTTACACAACTAAAAGTTGGACTTTACAATGCTATTGGAGTCTTTAATATAGGGTTAAAGTCTAGTATCCTTATATTTGAAAAACTTTGTATGATACCAGGACAGCATACCATTTCTGGATGCAATTACTTGAACCAGAGAAGAGTCAACATGTCAGTATATAAAAACAAAGACACGATCAAGAAACGAAGAATGATTTTAAGAGGCCCCAAACATAAAAAATCTGACAAATTTGAACAGAAGGAAAGAAGTTTGTATGGGGCTGGTGTTTATGATAAAAAACTAATAATAATATGCTTTTTATATTATATTTCTTTTATTACTGTTAGTTTATAATGTTTTTCATCTTAATTTTCTCTTATTAGTCATTTTTCTCAGAACGCAGGTTTTTAACCTCCCGGCAGAAGTATCTTAAAAACCGTTTGACCAATTTATATAAAATTTTCACGAAGTGTTCCTCTCATAAAGATGTATACAATAAGCAGACAACTTTTTTTAAATGTGTTTTAGAGAGAAAAAAATTTAGAAAACGTTTACAATTTTTGTGATTAAAATGACAGTAAAAATTAAACATGGCTACCACCTGACAGAAAAGTTGTTAACAAAAACTGTCTGTTTATTGCATAGATCTATTTTTCATCAATAAACTGGGTAAAAATAGCTATTAATGACTTTCTGATCGACTTTAATCTTTGCCAGGGTGAAGGAACTAATTTCCCTTTTTTCCTTAGTTACCAGGTTACCTTAGCAACATGGTGCTATATTTTATGATAGAATTTTTTGATTTTTAATATAGTTTTATTTAAAACATATAACAATTTTGTAAATGCTTTGCTTTAGAAAATTTTTTTTTGAGGGACCTTCCCCCTTAAACAAATACCTTCCAGACAAATACTCATTTAACTATTATACTGTGGAGGTGGAGCATCGGCATAAATTTTGAATTTAGTTGACTCATAAATAGATATTTGACTGTTCTATTAGAGTTCAGATTTTAAAAATGAGTTATAGGTTTTATTTTAATTCAATTTAAGTTTATGGATATTTTTATAGAAAAACAATGACCCAAATTTAGTAAGGATTTTTAACATACTTCATGAATGTAACTTGAGCATTGAGCAGAGCGCACGTGTAAACGAAGAAAGTTAGAGATATTTTAATATATTTGACTTTTATATTTTTTTGATTATTGTTATGGAGAATGAAAAGGTAATTACTATGGGAATGCTAAGAGAATTAATGTCAATTCAATCTGACACAATTTTAAAGTGCTTTAAAGAAACTTTCAGAAGCTTCCAAGAAAAAATTGATAGCTTAGAAAGAGATGTTGAAGACCTTAAACGTGGCCTAAATTTTAACGGTGATCAACTTGAGACAAAAATAAGCAAAGTTGACAAAAAAATGGACGAAATTAAAACTTCGTTAATCGAAATCAAAGCTTTTCAAGGAAAATTAGTCAGCGAATCCACCGAGAATAAAAGGAAAACAGTTGACTTGGAAGATCGAAATCGCCGAAACAATTTGCGAATTGTGGGTGTTGAAGAGAGACCCAATGAGACAAGCGAGGAAGTTTTAAAAAAATTGAAAACGCTTATTAAAGAGGATCTTCAAATAAATGAACCAATAACCATAGAAAGAGCCCATCGGGTTGCAAAATTTGAAAACAAGCCGAGGACAATTATTTGCAAATTATTAAACTGGCAGGAAAAAGAAAACGTTCTGGCTAGGGCAAGAAATCTTAAGGGGAAAAATATTTTTATTAATGAAGACTTTAGTGAAGAAACTATGAGGATCCGCAAAGAATTATTTGCACAAGCAAAAATCCATCGAAGTCAAGGAAAATATGCGAAGGTAGTATACAACCGCCTGATCGTAAAAGAAATGCCGAGTATAAGCAATGCGACGTCAAACAAAGATAAGTGAAAACAAATTTATTTTTATTGTTTTTATTTTTATATTACTTATTGACTTGATTAAAAATTATTAAACGATCTAATAAGAAATGAGTTCAACTAACAAGAATAATATAACAATTAATATTGAAAACTTAGAGTCTCCAGTTTTAAACTTTTTAAGAGCTAACAAAAATGAATATAGTTTTTTGACTGAAATAAATATTAGTTGTCTCGACAACTCATACTATAAACCTGATGAGTTTAATAGAGAAAAAAACAATAAAGATTTTAGTATCCTAAGTATAAACATAAGATCAATGAATAAAAACTTTGAGGCTTTTAAACATTTTTATTACTCTATAAACTATCTTTTTGATGTTATATGTATCTCAGAAACTTGGGAAGATGCAAAAATGCCTTTGTCAGAAAATTCTTTGTACAATTTATCATCATACAAAATAATAAGTCAACCACGTGTTGGAAGCATGGGAGGCGGCGTTGCAATCTATATTCTTGACAAGTTTGTATTTAAAGCAAAAAAAACATTTTGTAAAGCAAACAAACATATTGAAACTTTGTGTATTAAAATTCTAAATAAAACTGGTAAGCCTTTTTTAATCTCCTCGCTTTATCGACCACCATGCGGTAAGCAAATTAACTTTCAAAATAGCCTTAGAGCAATTATATCGCAAATGAGCATTCAGAATAAGCATATTTTTTTCGCTGGTGATTTAAACTTGGATGCTATGTGTTATGAAAAGTTTTTAAATACAAAAAACTTTTTTAATTTACTACTTGAATTTAACATTATATCTACCATTTTTAAGCCAACGCGTATTACAAAAACTACTTCGTCCTCAATTGATAATATTTTAACTAATAATTTTTAGATACTTATTTCGAATCTGGCATTTTTATTTCAGATTTCTCTGATCATTTTCCTATCTATCACATTGCGCACGGAGTTTCATGTAACGACGGCAATAAAAAAGTATTTGTTACTAAAAGAAATCTTTGTATTAAAAGCCTAGATAAACTTAAAAAGAAGTTGTACGAAGAGCGATGGGAAGATGTCTATTCCTCAGCAGACCCCAATAGCGCGTTCGACAATTTTTTGAATACTTTTCAAAATGTTTATGACAATGTCTGCCCAAAATTAACCACTGAAACAAAAAATAAACAACTTAAAAACCCATGGATGACAAATAATTTGATAAAATCATCAAAAAGAAAACAAAAGCTTTATACAAAATTTCTAAAATCTAAAAAGGAAATTGACGAAAATGCGTACAAATCGTATAAAAAGTTTTATCAAAATAACTTAAAACAAGCTAAAGTAAAGTACTATTCTAATCAGCTGGATAAAAACAAGTTTGATATCAAGAAAACTTGGTCTATTATAAATGAAGTAACTGGAAGAGAGAAAAAGAAACTCTCTTGCTTACCAAAACAAGTAATTATTAACAACAAAACTATAACAAGTGAAAAAAATATATGTCAAGAATTTAACAAATATTTTGTTAATGTAGGCGCCTCTCTTGCATCTAATATTGTTCAGTCGACTAAAATGTTTGATGAATACTTGGGAGATAAACCCGCAACTAGCATAACTAATGAAAAAATAAATAAACACGAGTTTAACAAAGCACTATTTGAACTAAAGCGTAACAAGTCATGTGGATATGACGACATTACTAGTAATGTAGCTATCTATGTTATGGATAGTATAAGTAAACCATTATTTTATTTAATAGCATTTTCATTTGAGAATAGTATATTTCCTGATAAATTAAAATTAGCTAAAATTCAACCAGTTTTTAAAAATGGTGATTGTTCTTCTGTTTCCAATTACCGCCCTATATCACTACTCCCTGTCTTTTCAAAAATATTTGAAAGGGTAATTTTTAATAGAATTTATGATTACTTGACATTAAATACGCTTTTATACAAAAATCAATTTGGATTTCAGAGATACTGCTCTACTGAACACGCTATTATTGAACTTTCTAATAAAATATCTATGTGCTTTGATAAAGGGGAACAAGTACTTGGAGTATTTATCGATCTCTCTAAGGCATTCGATACCGTTGATCACGGAATTTTGCTTTCAAAGTTAAAGCATTACGGCATTAAAGGCCTAACATATAAGTGGGTTAAAAGTTATCTTTTTAATAGAAAACAGTTTGTTGTCCTGGAGGAGTCAGGAGCTCTTGATATTGATTGCGGTGTCCCACAGGGATCGATCTTGGGACCTTTATTATTTTTAATATATGTTAATGATATGAATAAAGCTTCTCATAAAATATCGTCAATTATGTATGCAGACGATACAAATTTATTCTACAGCAATTCTGATGTAAAAATATTGTTCGAAACAATGAACGCTGAACTGGAAAGCTTTAACCAATGGTTTATAGCTAATAAGGTATCATTAAATTGTAAAAAAACAAGTTTTACTCTCTTCCATAAAATAAGACAATCAACTAATCTTCCGTTAAAATTGCCAAAACTGTCAATTAATAAAAATGAAATAAATCGAGTAAATTATACAAGGTTTTTGGGAGTAATATTTGATGAGAACCTATCATGGAAAAAACATATTAGTCTTATTGAAGCAAAAATATCTTCTGCTATAAGTGTATTATATAAATCTAGGGCCTTTTTTGATTATAAATCACGCAAAATGCTTTACTTCAGTCTTGTTCATTGTCATCTCTCTTACGCTAATATTGTTTGGGCTAACACACACAAAACTAAATTAATAAGATTACAGAGGCTACAAAACCACGCATGTAAAGCGGTAAACTATTTTAAAAGATTAGAAAACCCTTCCCCTGTAATGAAATACATGAATGTGTTAAATATATCAAAACTTAATTCGCTTCAAATATTAATATTTATGTATAAATATAAGAATAACTTGCTGCCAAAAGTATTTTCTGATATTTTTACATTGGCGTTTTCACAAAAATACAATCTTCGATCAAATAGCAACCATAACTATCAATTGAGCAGAGTAAAATCGCAAGTGTCAAAATTCTCAATTATTAACCAAGGTCCGTCATTATGGAATCAGTTAAAAAATAACAATATAAAAGATTTGAAAAGCACTTCCTCTTTTAAACGACAAATGAAATTGCATCTCCTTAACTTCTGATATTTATGCGTGTATGTTTATATATGTGTGTGTAAGTATGTTTGCATATGTGTTTGTGTATGTGTATGTGTATATATGAGGATGTATATATGTTTTTATTCTTCACCTAGTATTTTTCAGAAAAAATATTTTATTGTAAATTTACTAAAGGCTTGTGGGCTTTAAATGTTATTTAATGTTATTGTAAATTATGTTATTGAGTTTTATTCTTCACGTAGTATTTTTCAGAAAAAATGTTTTATTGTAAATCTACTAAAGCCATGTGGGCTTTAAATGTTATTGTAAAGGGGCTCTATGAAAAGATTGTGGTGACACCAGTCATCCGTATCTTCTTTGAGCTCCTGTCTGTCTTATATATATTCTTTGTGTAATGTAAAAGTTTCATTGTAATTTTATTATTTTATTTTATATAAACAGCGAAAGAAAAAAAAAAAAAAAAAAAAAAAAAAAAAATACATAATTTAAAAAAATTTGACTCTGTCATAAAACTATAGCATGCAAAGTAAACAGGGAGGGAGGTCATAAAAATAAGGTGACGTGAGAATTTTTTGCAAATATGAATTCGGGTAGATATGAAAAAATTCACAATTGATGAATTGGTAGGGGGCGTTTCTTTGGCACTTGACAAAAGCGTGCATGATAGGGGATGGGGCTGTGAGACTGGCTGGGGAAGGAGGGGGGCAGATAATTTACACCAAAATATATATGTAATTATATATAAATATGTATATATATATATATATATATATATATATATATATATATATATATATATATATATATATATAAATTATATATTAATTTATTAATATATATATACATATTAATTTTTTTGTTCTTTAATCTTTAAAAATTCGTAATATATAATAGAATCTTTACAGAGTAAGCAAAATTATAAAAAAATCCACAAAGTTACGTTATGCAAAAAATATATAAAACTGTAAAGTATTAGAAATTACTTTAAAGTAAACGGGAAACTTGCAGAAGACCGATGGTCTTATCATCAAGAAACCGCTATGCGTTACTAATATTTTTTGATACTTCAATCTAAAATAAGTTTATATTTAAAAAATAATGCTATCAGTTTTGGCAGAATGAAAATAAAAATGCAAATAACAAAGAATGCAGACAAAATTTAGTTTTTAATTTTTTTAATTTTATTTCAATACACATAAATATAAGTAGGTTCACGATTTGCTAAAGAGGTAATATATAGTCGTTCGCGTGTTGATAAATAAGCCTATTATTTGTTTTTGTTTTTTGTTGTTGTTGTTATTTTTGAGTTATTTAGAGTTTTTCGAGTTATTAGTGTTTACGTTGGTTTCGTAATAAAGTTAGTTTTATACATAGTTTTATATGTTTTTAAGTTAATAAAAATTCATAAAGTTGTTATTGTTTAAAATGATATCTTTTAATAAGGTTTTCAGAGTATTTAAGTTATTCGATTTTTCCAGTTGCGAATTTTTGGATATTAATTTGTTATATAGACAAGGACCACGGTACGAAATGGAAAAGCGCGAGAGATTAGTTTTTTTAAAAGGTACGTTGAAGTTTCCCGTTCCTATGGTATGGGATCTATTTTTGCTATTTTAGAAGAAATTCTTTGAAAAATGAGAAGGAATAAGTCCGAGTTTATATTTAGGCATAAACAGCAAATTTTGTAATGTATATTGATTTGAAATACATTTAATGCTTTCGAATTTTTTAAAAGTGGCTCAGCATGCGAGAGTCTATTCTTATTAAAAACTATTCTTGGTTTTTGATATAGTGTGGTTAGTTTGGATTTATGAGTACTTTCCCATGCAACATTAGTGTATATGTAGTAGCTTTGTATGAACGAGAAGCATAGGAACTTTAAATTATCAGGAGACAGTATAGAACTAGCTTTGTAAAGGATACCAATATTTTTTGATATTTTGGTATTTAATATATCTATATGTGATTTCCATGAGATGTTCTCATCAATAAGTATCCCTAGAAATTTAGTTGTTTGGGTTCTCTCTATTTCTTTAGTAACTATATTTAGCGAACGCAAATTGGGAGGTACTTTTATTAGGTTTGAATGAAAAGAATGTATTTGGTTTTTTCTGTGTTTAGCGATAATTTGTTAGATTTTAACCAACTTTTTATTTTTTCAAGTTCGGTTTTTATAGTTTCATAAAGTTCTGTAATAACGGGTGATGCGGAAGTTATCGGACAAATTTTAATTTCATTATTTGAGCATAATAATTAGTTTTTGTGGTTTTATGCGTAGGCATAAACGTTTTATAAAATATAAACTTTATTATTTGAAACACAATTATTTATGAGGTAAATCATTTTAAAAAGGAAGGATTTGCTCGAAGTACAATATATGATAACCTAAAAAGACTTGAAACTGTTCAATCGTTTTCTGATAGAAAACACCCTAGTCGTCCGACATCCTGGACTAGAGAAAAGAAAGCCGAATTAACGAGACTTGTCAACAATCGAAAAGGGGTCAGTTAGAGAAAAATAGGTATTAAATTCGGTGTAAATCAATCGACAATTGATCGTCAGTTAAAAAAAATGAATATTAAATATAGAAAACGTGAAAAGACTCCAAAATACACTATAGAACAACAAATAAAGGCAAAGAAAAGAAGCAGGAAACTAGTTAACCAACTCTATAACACAAAATCGCTTCTTGTCATCGATGAGGAAAAATACTTTTGTTTTGCAGGGGACAACATGCCTGCAAATTCTGGATACTACACAAACAACAAAAAGACATGCCCAGAAAGTGTTCGTTTTATAGGAAAAGAGAAATTTCCAAAAAAATTATTAATGTGGATAGCCATATCTGACCGTGGTATGTCCGAGCCATTGTTTCGCACTTCCAAGGCTGTAGCGATCAATTCATCAATCTATATTAATGAATGTTTAAAAAAACGACTTCTTCCATTTATTCACAAGTATCATGGAGACTTTAACTATTTATTTTGGCCAGATTTAGCAAGTTCTCATTATTCTAAAGATTCTCTAAATTGGATGGACCAATATGTCTATTACGTTGATAAAGAATCCAATCCCCCAAATGTGCTTCAAGCACGACCAATTGAAAATTTTTGGGGACATTTGGCACAGAAGGTTTACGAGGGAGATTAGCAAGCTTCAACAGAGCAAGTTTTGATTAATCGCATTAAACTAAACCTACAAGAAATTGATTTAAACTTTTTATAGTCGCCTATGAAAGGCGTCAGAGCAAAATTGAGATCAATTGCAGATGGTGGTATTTTTTCATATAAAAAATAATATATTTTTATTAAAAGATAAATGCTTTATTTAAAAAAAATACAATAGGAGTTCTTTTTTTTTATTTATAAATAAGTTATGGACGTTTTTATTTTGTCCGATAACTTCCGCATCACCCGTTAGATGAGGATGCATAAAATAAATTAGTACCGTCTGCGAACATTTTGACATCCAATTTATCTGAGGCTTCATGAGGATCATTTATGTATATTAAAAACAAAAGAGGGGCAAGAATGTAACCTTGGAGGACACCGCATTTTATTTTTGAGTAATTTTGATTATTTTTTTTTCATGAGCAATGACGCATTGTTTTCTGTCTACCAAAAAATTTTTGAACCAGTTTAGTGCAGCACCTTTTATCCCATAGTTTTGCATTTTCCTAATTAGGATAGCGTGATCTACTGTGTCAAACACCTTAGATAAATTAAGAAAGACTCCAAGGACGTATTTTTTGTTTTCAAAGGAGTCATTTATATTATTTATAAGATCAAGAATTGCGTGGTTTTTGCAATTTCTAGTTCTTCCTTTTTTTCATTGCAATGACATCGCAAATGGTGGACGCTTTTTTCAAACGGATAAAGATAACTAAGTAAGAGGAAAAAAGAAAAAAAGAAAAGAAAAAACTTATAAATTAAACGAAAAATAAATCATCTAAAAAGAAAAATAAATAAATGTTTTAAAAGAAGGAAAGAAAAAGAAAATTCTGAAAGAAAATAAGTAAAGAAGTATTGAAAATAGAAGTTAAAAAGTTAATGAGTGAAATAAATAAAAAGAATGGAAAAGAAAAAACAAAAAACTATTTATACATCAAAAAAAGAACGGCAAATCAAGATTTATTATTTTTTCATATATTTCTTTAGTTTTATTTCATATATTTCTTTAGTTTTCTTCCATATATTTGGAGGATTTTTTATTTACGATTTTTTTTTTAGTTATGCTGTTATGCAGTCTTATAGTAATGATTTTTCTTTAGTTTTTTTGCGTATAAGGTTTCACTTATTATTTTTTGTTAATAATTTATTGCTTTATTTTTTAGTTTAGTTTAGTTTTATTTTTTAGTTGTTTAGTAGTTTATTTTTAATTTTTTGTTTTATTAATTATTATTTAATTAGTCATATATAATTTTTCATACTTATATATTATTTGTTTTTATTTTCATTTTAGCCATTTATTATATATGTTTTAATATTCGTGTATTATCATTATTTTGTTTTTCTTTATTTTTGTTGTTTTTAATTTTATTTTGTCGTTTTCTTGATGTTGTTTTTTAATCTTTTTTTGCCAAAAGTATATAAGGTAACTTTTTGTTTTGTTTGTAATGTTCGTTGTAACTTTCATTTTGATTTTCTCAGTGTTTTTCTGTTTATATTTTATTTATTTATTTAGTCATATTATTATCCTTATAATTTTTTTTAGCAACAGTCGTTTTTATGTCATCGTTAGTTGTTACGTTTTGTCAGTTTATTACTGTTTGTAACTGTAACTTTGTATGTATAAACGACTGATGTATGGAAAATTATACCGATTTATTTAAGTTATTATAATTACTATATTTAGGTAGGTATTTACATAGCGTGCTCGAAGTCGGTGTGGTAAAGATGTATTTATTTGTCTTTTTTATTTTTAGAATTATATATCAGCTTAGACTTTATTAAAAAAGTAGAATGTTTCATCTTGAATAAATTATGGTTTTTTTTTTACGTGTAATAAATTTTTTAGTTTTTTTATTGTTATTTAAAATTTCGTTCCCGTTCTGTTACTGCATTTATGTTGAAGGCATGTTGGTACATATTTGAAATTTTCCAATCAACTGTATAGATCTATTTTCTATGTGCCTGTCACATTTCATTAAACAATATTCATGACCACATACCGTATTTTTTGACCCAGTGGAGGCACCATTTCCACCTCTTTTAGTGTTACTGTTACTGTTACACTTTATAAAACTGTTTCTGTTATTGTTACAGTTACTTTTTGTTATAAGTTCTGTTTTTTTTTTTTAAAGTTACCAGTGATTTTCATTCGATTTTAAAATTTCATTTTTGTTCCGGAGGTGCATTAATAATGAAGATATGTTGGTATATATTTAAAGTTTTTCAGGCAACTGTATAGACCTATTTTCTATGTGCCAGCCAAATTTCATCAAAAAATATTCATGACCACATACCCTATTGTTCCGCGCAGTGAAAGTATGTATTTCCACCTCCGTTACATAGTGTTAGGGGAAGGGGCGGTTTTCGACAGTGGAGAATTCAGTATTTTTGATTTTGTATTCAATATAATGATACATTTTATTAGAACTGTTATACAAACATTTTTTTTAACAGCCTTTTACTTCTAAGAATATTTCAATTTTTTTTTTTATAATTGTTAAATGATTTAATTGTTAAATGATTTACACAAAAACCAACAAGTATAATTAAGGTGGTTATATATTAATTTTTTTTTGATGGCTAACTCTTCACCCATCAAAATTAGTTTAAAGGCAAAATTCTGCAAAATAAAATTTAAAATCCTAAAATTAAAGTTATATAACACTATTTTATGATGATTCTGCATAAAAATCATTAAAAACAAAAACAGCATTTTCTCAGCTTTTTCCAAACCCATAATTTACCATATAGCTACCTTAAGCTATATATGATATATAAAAATTATACAAATATTTAAAAATTTATTTATAGATTAATGGCGATTTTTTAAATTAATTAATTATGATTAATAGCCGACCCAATGAAATAGCAGTATTATGATTGTTTAATTTAGTGCATCATGGGACCTCACAAGAAAATAAATCTATTTTATGGTAAAGCTAAAACTTATTTAGCTTGTAATTTTCCAATACCAGCTCATTTAAATATTGGCTGTAGAAATGGACATGTATTCCATATATTTGCAACTAACAACGATTCATATAAAATAACTGTAGAACTAATCGGTAAATATTTTAACATCAAAATTTGTATAAGTCAGATTCAGTAACTAGTTAGAACATCAAAAGTCTTTGTAAACCATTTTTCACGAAATTCGAAATCATTTGTTGACATCTGCAACTTGCTCTTTGCATACCAAATAACAACTTCTGCTGTGGCACAAACATCACAATCAATTGCAACCTCATTTGACTTTGCTATATGTTCTTTATTTTCTTTTCAACAAATCAGTGTTTCATTTGTATCAAATAGTGATCACTTATCTCCTTTATCTCGTCCTACTTTAAAAACCTCCTCTCATGAACCACTATCCAGTTTGAGAGCTGACCAGTTGAGTTTCAGAAAAAAGGTTATGAGAAAGAGATTAACCATTTTGGCAAACGAAATGGCAATTAAGAAGAGAAAGCATAAAGAGGATATTAAAGGTTTAAGAGATAAGGCAAAGGCATGAGCATACAGATTTAAATCAAGTTATTACTTGTAAGGAAAAGAAAATTTCTTAACTTAGAAAAAAATTAAAAGAAAAGTTTTTAAATTTACAGTTAAAAAAACTTCAAAATCAAATTTTTTGTTTGAAACAACAGTTGACATCCACGCAACGAAAGTTTTCTTTTCAAAAGGCAATGTTTAGCCAACAACTTGCTGAAAAAAATTCTGCAATTCTTGTACTGCAAAATGACATTCTGAATTTACAGGAATGTTGAAGGAAATTCAGCAAGTAACACAAAACAACATATTAGATATTAGGAGACTTATATATGACATGCTTGGTGCCAAGTTCCTACACAAAGTGTGCCATCTCTGCTCCGTAAAATTGGGGAACATACTGGCTATCGATTTAGTCAAATTCCAAATCGTACAACTGTAGAACAAATGATGCGTGAGCTTGGTGAGCTTTCAGACTTACAGGCTGCTGAGATAGCATTTACAACAAAAGATCTGACACTTGGTTTTGATGCAACAACCCAGGAGGGTGTTTATGTAAATGCTGTGCACTTGACAATGGGATCAGTATGTATGGTTGTAGCTATTGATTAACTTCCTGGAGGTACAGCTTATGACTATCAGAGTCATATTACAAAGTCTATTGATAATCTTGCTAAGTTATATAGTGATTTCTATCAGCTCAAATATATTGACGTAAGAAGCACTATTATTGGGAACATAACAAATACAATGAGGGATAGAGTTGCAACAAACCATGCAACAATCGCAAAGTTAAACCTTGTTTGGCAGAAATCATTAAATGAACTAAACTGTCACCTTCACCCCTTAGACACAATGACCAGCTCTAGTAAGTCTTTACTTAAAGCATTAAAGACTTCAAAAAAGAAATTTTTGAAAGAGACTGCATTGCAGAAAACATTGTTGTACAGCTGAACAAACTTCGATACAAGGATGCAAAAGGTACTCTAACTAATCTAAACCATTCTTTTACTTTAATATATTTAGTTTTCTGAATAAAATTTCGAGTTAAAATGAAATATTATAATTAGTGCATGTTTTTATTTCACATTCTTCTTGTAATTGTAAAATGAGCTTTTTTATGATACTTATAGGTGATCCAAAAGGTTTTGTAACCTTTTTAGACCAACACGAGTTGCCCAGTGGATTGCTACCACGCTATAGAGGCAACAGACTACATATGCTTTTTCACACATGTGGTATTTTGATCCATTACTATACCATATTGAATATATTTCTGTGTTGTGGCTTAGCGTTATGCGGAGGTCTGCGAAATAATTTATTTCAACACTTTACATCTGAAACAGGCATTTTTTTTTTATACATGTACCTTTTTTCTTTTTTATACCTGTTCAGTTCATTTGATAAAGTGCTACACAATATTATAGGCTATAGAATTAGTTACAAATATTACAAATACAAATTACAAATAGTAATGACACTTGCAAGATTAACGGGGAGTAAAGACTATTATAAACAAAAATTGTTCTTTGTTACTAATTAACTTTTTCACCTTAGGTATCCGTGAGTTGTGTGTTTTAGCTTTAATTGGAAAGCTACTTTGTGGTCCTTGGATGACAAAATTTTATATTACACCAAGTACGAGACTTGACTACATATCTGGCATTCAGGTAGTAAAAGATGTTCGGAACACTCTTACTGAGAGCAGCAAGAGTCCTTTATTTCTACTTAAACGAAAAACTGATTTCTTTGGTAATGATATTGAAGATGTAGTTTTTGATTCAATAATCAGTTTTTGCCCAGTAACTGATGAAATGAGTAAAGCATTAGCTGACTGCCTTAATGCAGTTATTAGCGTCATTGACAGGCAGTACAAGCGGCAATTTGAAATGAGTTCTAATGACCACCTTAAAAACCAGACTAAGTCAGCTAGGCTTCACAACATTGATTCAGAAGAACTTATGGGTATGTTTAGCGCTGCAAAACACAAAACTCCAAATGCCACTCTTTGTTTTCTATCTTCAAAACTTCGTGCTTGCAAAAATAAAACAACTGCTCTGCTATGCAAAAAGCCAAATGATAGTCAAAACAAGTTGATATTATGGGCTTTAATGCCAGAAAGAAGCGGTTTACAAATATGCAATGTCATAATGACCTGAAGTTAGAATTGATAAAACGAATGGCAGATAAAATTCAGAAAAAAGAAAACAAATAACGCAGAAATGTAGAAAAAATATTTAAAAATTGCATGCCTGATCAGGTAAAAGAAATGTTTCCTGACCTAGAAAATAATAAGGCCTCAGATATTGAAGAAATTCTTATTGGAGCTTCTATTGGAAGAAGTATTTGCCACATGTGGTTCGATAATGCCACTAACACCCAGGATGTATATTACGGCAGAATTGTTGGCAAATTATTGGAAACCAAAAGAGAATAAAGATGATGATGGTGTTGAGTATGAAGTGAGCAAATATCAACTTTCTGTAGACATAATAAGTGGTGATATGGTGATAACATAATAGAAATGTGTAATAAGGTATATGTTATTTTAAATAATAGTATGTCTTATAAATTTGCATTAACAGATATTATTTACAGATAGTAGGTTAATCTTTACTTTTTATAATAAATTTTACAGTGCCTAATGCATATCATATTCTCTACCCTCCCCTTTTTTTAAGATAATGAAAAGATTTATAATTATAGAATTTGTTTTTATGTATACAAATATGTATATACATATATGTATATAGAAATATAATTTTAGGTAGTCGGTTAGTTACCGATATCCAACAACCAGTTTGACCTGGTTGCAACAAGCAATGGGAAACCAAAGCTCATTTACTATTTGACATAAGCAAATTGCCTGGCTCATGACAATTAACGTTAATCATAATGATAGCTATACATTGTTTCTAACCGGAAAGACAGACTTTAGCTTGCATGGATTGAGAGATGTTAGTGTTTAGTTACAATAAATCAGTACACTCTAGGCAAATGCCATATGCCATTACCAGATAGTTACGCTAACACAATATAACTTTTTTTTCATTATAACTTAATTATCATCCTTAATTATTATCCGCGACATAAGGCATCCTTATTTATTATCCGCGACATAAGGCATCCTTACTTATTATCCGCGACATAAGGCATCATAAATAGGTATGGCGATATTAATTTAGGGGTTTACTTTATTTTAGATATCATTGAATGTGGTTTCCTTTGTGAACTAAAGAATCAATTCTTTCAAGCTATGGATGTCACAGTTATGTTTGCTTCAAAAACTAGGTTTTCTTCAAAGCCACAATTCTGTTAAAAACATTACTAAGCAAAAAAGAAAATAATTATTATAGTCTAAATTTTTTGATAAAGAAGTATGTTTTTAAAAAAATTATTTTTATTTTTTACGGTTTGTTGGAATTTATATATTGTTAGATAGATATAAGGACTACGGATAGGAAAATAAAGGAGAGCCTTGATGGACTTGTCCCCCCCCCCCTCCCCCACTGCCTGGATGGATATTGATGTGTAGGTTTTTAGTTGAATTTATTTGTTTTTTGAATTTATTTGAATTTATTTTATTTTAGTTGAATTTATTTAGTTGAATTTATATTGAGTCTTTAAAAATTATATATTTTTCACTTATTCAGAGCTATCTTTCCTATTGCAATATTGCATGGGGAAGTATCAATTATGGGAAAGCTTAAAAGAATCTAAAGCAAACAAAAACATGCAAGTAGAATTATTTTTAGTGTTAACAGAACAGTTAATGGTGAATGATATATATATTAGAAAGTCTATTTGTCTATTTTAAAATTTTCTTGTAGCTCAGGGTTATATATATATGTGTATATATATATATACATATATATATATATATATATATATATATATATATATATATATATATATATATATATATATATATATATATATATATATATATATGTATGTATATATATATATATATGGCGCCTCACAGGAAAAGGTACCAAGTCTTAGTTTCTTGTTACAGAGATATTTGACATAATAGTTAGTCAGGTCAAAAAATTCAAAAACGAGATTATTGTTTTTTTTATAGTTTTATCATATTACAATGCATATTAGGTGTTGTTTTGTGAAAAAAATTTTTTGGTAGTTGCAAAAAAGGATTTTTTTTATATGTAGAAAAGATTAATTTTTGATTAATAATCGTTGAAAATCCTAAGAAGTTAAAATATAACTTATTTGTATGTTATTTATTAACCCTTTAAACCGAGTATGGTGACCAAATATTTTATTAAATTTTTTGTTATGTTTTTAATCGAGGTACCAAGAATTATTATCTGATAAAACAATTATCAGATTAAATAAAGAAATAATTTTAAATATGCTTTTCTTTGTTGGATTCCTTTTAACAGATGCTACTTTAGAAACAAATTGATTTCAAACGATGACGTAATAAGCCCGCTTAATTCATAAATGTAACTATGTATAGCGGTTTTTTTGTATTTAAATAGAAGTGCATGATAGTGATGTTCATACACACCAAATTAATTATAACAAATAAACAACTATTTGTTGCGAAATTTCTGCTAGTATTTCAAACCAACGATGAGTATGATTCATCACTACATTGCTGAACATAAATTTTCAATCAAAGATACCCTGTATTGCCATGCTGCGTGGGGCAAAATAAAAATAACATTATAATGCAGTATTTGTCTTGGAGAGTAGCTGTTGGGTTAAACCAAAAAATAACTATTATGTTTTTGCCTGTTGGTCACACGAAATTCTCTCCAGATTCAGGATTCTGAAATCCAAGTTTCGGCGAAGTGAAGTAGCTTCGGTCAAAGAGTTTGCTGCATCCATAGAAGCTGGTACTTCAATTTCAAAATTGAATAAATCAGTCATCGTCGGTGACGAGAATGGTTCAATTTTTTTTTCAACATATGATTGGCAAGAACAGCTTTCACCTAATTTTAAAACAATTCCTAATCTTAAGCAATGGTACTCTTTCACATTTCAATTTGATAAATCTGGATTGATTAATTGTTTGATTGATTCGGATGGTGCGGAGGTAGAATTCCAAATATGGCAACACCAACTCATCTCAAAAATTACCACTTCACAAATATTACAGCTTAAACTTCTCTCACCAAAAAGACAATGGTATCTCTACGATAGCATCCGAATTTTGTCCCAGAACGCGGGAAAGATTTACTTAGTCTAAAGCCACATGTCAACAGAATAAAGTTTGCCCAGGTTTTTTATTTTTTAACCTACCATCATTACGAGAATTAAAATACGTATATATTTGACTTAATATTTAGGCTTTGAACAATCAAAACATCACTAATTATCTTAAATTATTTTTTATTTCCAGGTCAGAGCAGCAAGACAGTTCAAGAAACGGTTGGCAATCTAGATTTTTCGATGGGTTTTCCTCCGGTTAAAAGAAAGCCGTCCACATGTTCTTACTGCAAACAAGTTGGACATATAAATAAAATGCTAAAAACAGTTCCAGTTTGCCCCAAACGAAAAACCGATACAAAATTTTGTATTTAATTAAAAGTTAGTACCTTTTTGATTTTTCAGTTATGTTTCTATTTTTTTATTTTTAAAGAGTTATTGAAATTTATTTGATGTGAAAATTTGTACCTGTAATCTAAACTGTATTATGCATTTAAAAACAGAAAATAACCGCTAACTTCTTCATCAAACTGAGTTTATAACATTTTAAATTATGCGAACTTTCAACTTTAATTTTCTTAAAAACGCTATTCCGGTCGTTGTCCAGCACAAACAGCAAAAACTTGGTCAAAAGTAAAGATATTAAGTTACATTTATTTTCTTTTTGATCATTTTTCTTTCCATTAGACAGTAGTGCTAATAACTCCATTTCTAAGACTTGGTCCCTTATCCTGTGAGGTGCCTCATATGCTAAAACTGCATATTTTCCGGAATTTCTTGCAATCTTCATTTTCTCAATAAGATTGTCGTATTTTATTTGTTTCTTCCAAAAAGTCCTCGTTTATAAAGATCCCTTTTTTTTTTAGCTTCTTAGCATTTTTCAAGATTAGTTCTTTATTATTATAAACTTTTCCAATTCTGTGTGCTTCTTTCTATTACTATATTTTTAGCTGAAGCTGTTCATCAAAAATTATTTGAAGTTTTTGTTCAGTATTTTCCCAAGTTTCTCGCTCGTTTTCTCGTAATCCGTAAATTCTTATGTTATTTCTTCTATTTCTGTCTTCAAACTTTCTCATCTTTTCTATTTGCTCCTGACATGAGTCTTTTGCTTCGTTCAAATTTTCTTGTACGTTAACAATTTTATTTGAAACGTTTGCGGTTTTGGTATTAATTATTTTGTTTAAGGTGGCTCTATGGTTAAAAAAATAAATTCTGCATTTTAAAGATAAAAGTTTCAAAATAACTTTAAATGAAAAGAATAATCATTTTTATAAACAAACACACTCCAAAAAATTACAAAACTCTTTTGTTTTGCTGAGTCAGCAAAAAATAAGTAAAATATAAACACACTTTTAAGACTTTATAACTCCTAAAATATACATCCAATGAGCTTTAAAATTTCAGAATATCTTTATTATTCAAACACAAAGGGACTGTAGCAGAATTTTTTAATAAAAATTTGTACATCAATAATGGCGGGTAAAAGCAATGGAATCAAAATAAAAATCAACTTTTTATTTAAGATAATTATTCCAAACTAATAATAATATCGTTAGTTTTGTATAACTCTGCTCCAGTCCCTCAAGTAATAGTTAAGGAAATCTCTAAGGAGTACTCGCTGAAAATTTCAAGTTGATTGCTTTTATACTTTTTAAGAAAACCCATTTTAAGTTTTGCGCAATATCGAAAAAAACAGTTTTGTAAAAAACGCATTTAAAAAACATATAGTAATTATAAAAAACATATAGTAAATCCTTTTCTTTATTGATAAATTCCTTTTTGACACCGCTTATCATTTTTCTGTCCTCTTTAAGTGCTTCAGAAGATTTTCTTTATAAAATAATGTTGGCTGTCTATTTTGCACGAATCATAATTACAAAGATATACAAATTTGATCTCAAAAACTTTTAAAAAACCAGACATTCCATTATTGAAATGAATAACAACTGAAGCTGCACAAATATCTAAAACTTCTTTGCAAACAAATACATCTTTAGGACACCTTTTCCAAATTATTTGATTAAATGCTTTGTTTAAATTTTGGATAGTACCATGTAGATATTGTTACAACAGTTTTCAGAAGAGAAATCAATAAAAATTGGTTTTATTACATTATGAATAGCTAATGCCTCACAACTTTTAGGCTGCAAAAGTTATAAGGTACTGAAAATTTAATATATAGTTAACTAAAAAGACAGAAAATCACCGTTGCTAGGGGCGTTGCTATAGAAGCTGAAAAGACCAACCATAAAAAAATGGATATTGCTTACAATATTGAGTTTGAATGTATATAAATATATATAATTTCTGAATCTAGAATAAATTCAAATCAGCCAACATTAAATTTTTTTTTTTTGGTTTAGTGATTTGATTTTTTATAGTGATTTTTAACCATAGAGCCACTTTAAATCTTTATTAAGAGACATAATCTTTTCATCAATCAAAGTATCTTGAGTGAACACAATACTTTTCCGTAGGTCTTCAACAGTTTGTTGTAAATTTTTTGTTTTTCTTATACTAATGACAAACGTTTAGTAATTGACTCGATCGATTTCAAGATTTTATCCATTTTTTCATTTTGAATTGTTACATTTCCAGAAATAATCTTCAGAATTAAATTTTCTTGTACTTTGAATTTTTCTTTCAACATACTTTCAATGTCTTGTTTGCTTGCAACTTTTAATTTAATGATATTTTTTTAAGTATAAATATATAAATGTATAGATCCACAAATATTTCTTGTATTAGTTTATAAATTTTTAAGTTCACTATTAAGAAATATTTACGTCCGTTCGTAATGAAAACTATGCAGCTATCAAATATTATTTAAATTCAGTTCAATATTAAAAATTAAATATTTAAATATTATGTATTTATTGTATTTATAAGGGATTCATAAAAAAATATTGCAAAAGATATAATTAATTAATGTTTTACATATTTTTACAAAAATATACAAGTTATAATTAATATTCAAATGTATATGTAAATAAATGACACGAATAAAAGGTTATAAAAATTAAAAACTATAAATACACAGATGTTGCTTTAAATTGCAATAAAAATAGCAAAATAATAAAAATAGCAACCTTATAAATACTCTTTGGCATAAAAATAACAATAAAACTCTTTACAATATTATTGTGTATTTGTCTTTTTTTAACACTTTTTTTTAACACTTTTTTTTAACACTTAGCTAAAATACTTTAACACTTTATTTTAACACTTTATTTATTTTAACACTTAGCTAAAATATAACACTTTTTTTAACACTTTTTTTTAACACTTAGCTAAAATATTTTGCCTCAAATTCCTTTTAACGACATGGGCGAAACGGACCCCGGGGCCCATTTCCACCGGTTTGGAGTGTATTTGGATTATTATATATTACATATTTTGCTTTTAATTACTTATTTTGCTTTTAATTACTTATTTTGCTTTTTCTTAAGAAATAATTTAGAACTGAATATTTACTTAAATAGTTTTTGTTAGAGTTTCTGTTTTATGATTGCTAGAAATTTCATCTATAATTTACTATGTTTAATGTATGTATTATGTGCTATGTGCTGCAGTATTTTTTTCTGTGTTTTATTTGTATTTTACTTTGTTTCGCACAGCGTAACGAGTAGTGTAGGTTTATCAAAGAAAAAAAAAATCTTTACTTTTAACTGTTTTTAGTTTTAAAATATTTGATAAATGATTTTTATTTAAATTTTCCGGATTTTTACATTTTTTAATTTTTTTTTACAACAATCATCATTACATATTTCAAAAACAAATAATATTTACATGTCTCCAGTTTATTTAAATGTCCACTACACATATTTACAATATCTAAAGAGCGTTAACAATGCTGTTTTACGCATGCGCGTTTGACATTTAGTTAAAATATAAATATTAAAAAATTCGTGGTTTTTAATATAAAGTGCTGCTTAACCCATGCATTTAAAAAATATGCGCAAGTCCGTCGCACGACAGTGCTACTAGGGACTTGCTTGTGGTTGTCTTTGAAAATATGCATTAATATATTATAATAATACTAGGTAATTGTTAGCAAACTCGCAGAAGACTAAGAGAAGACATTGAGAACCTTTAATATACAAAGTAAACTAAAAATTTAAGAAGTAAATTTATAAAACACACATTAACTTTTTGAGGTTTACTGTTCAAGAAACAAATTTTAAGATTTTAACTGTTAAAACCTTTTTATTTCCATCAGAAATACTCTAGTCAGAACTGATAATGTGCAAACTTGTGTTTAATTCAATAGGCACACCACTACCATGTGTCTTAGTAACACAATAACTTAAAAATATTTAAATGTTCTTCTATGGTATTAAAATTTTTTTAATAATGTTACTAGGAAAGCTTATTTTTTATAGACGTGATTGCATTTCAGCCGTGAAAGATTTACCTATTTCAGATGCGGTCATATAAAACCATTGGTGCATGGGTTACTTGTACATTTACTGTATAACTAGGGATGTAACAAACTGAGATGTAACCCTGATTGACCCTGACCCTAACCCTGACCCTGGGTTTTTGCCAAACAAGGAACCTAAACGCTCGACCATGAATTTATGCCAAACACCAAACAGTTAAGAAACTATAATATTGCTTTTCCCAAACAAAATCGTTATTTATTTAACTTTCTTTTTTAAAAAAATAAATGTTTAAAACGTTTATATAAGCAAAACTTCTTTAAAAAACTAGACAGAGATTTTGTTAAGACTGTTTTATAATTGGATGGTCGCTTGTGCTGCAAAGATATAAAAAACATAAAGAAATTTTTTGGAAAATATGAAAAATTATTTTTAAATAGTTATAAGATGCAAACATAAAAGTTCGTAAATATAATAAATGTATAACACTCAGAAAACTTTTTTTTAATAATATCCGCATTTAAAAAACCCAGGTATGTATACATATGTAATACAGGGTGACAATAAGTTGACGTAACAAAGTTCATTATGACACGGCAAACTGATTAGCCGTTATTTACGTTTTTAACGTTGTTACTTCATTAAATTACAATATTATTAGACTATTGATACAAATTTTTTTAAATTTGTTATACATATATTTTTTAAATTATGGTTAATAAACAAAGGCATTTTAGAATAGCAAAATGTTGAAACATTTAATATTGCATAATTTTTGAACACGTAATTGCGACACCTTACAACAGCTCCATAATCCGTCATTCCGAATAAGTAATGCTTACCAGCCCTGACCTTACAGTTTGGTTTCCCCTCACTCTTTCTAACACTAGTTTTTAGTTTGTTTGTTTTTTTATCTAAAATTGTAAAACATCTCGAGACTTTTTTATTTTCCGTTTTTGGAGGACCATGTTTATTTAACGTGTTCTTCATTTTCATTTAGTTAATGAAGTCTCATTCTTCTTTTAAATTTCTCGAGCTCTGTAAGGTAATATTTACTTTGCTTTTTGTTTATTTATTTATTATTATTATTACTAATATTAATACCATTATAATTGTTATTATTATTATAAATGGCAAGCCAATGACTAACCACTAATCATAAGTCGGAATGTAATTGGCTTGCCATTTATAGCGGCTGCTACTGATGGTCCACCAAGTAACCGATGAGCAAAACTCCAAGAAACAGCTCAAAGTGTCTAAATAGGTCCACTGCAAATAAACTAAAACAATGTTTTCTTGAGTAAAAGCGGGAGAATGAAATAGTTATGACAATGCTTATTACTTTATCCTGATTATTAGGAATTAATTGAATTAGGAATATTGAATAGACTCAGCAAACATGTTTTAGCGGATTTGCAGTGGACCTATATTGAAATTTTTTAGCGGTTTATTGGAGTTTTGCTCATCGGGTACTTAGCGAACAATTAGAAGCAGTTGCTATAAATGACAAGCCGATAACTTTCCGAAAATTTAATAGTGGTTAATCACTGCTAGCCACTTTTGGCGGCTGCCACTAATGGTCCACTAAGTAACCGATTATGCAAAACTACATCGGTCCGCTCAAAATCTCTATAAAGGACCACAAAAAATCTGCTTTACAATGTTTGCTGGGCACGGTATTATAATGAAGATTGGGCTTCAAAGTTAAACAAATAATTTATAAAGATTCATTGGTCAGTTTAGACATATTTAGTTAATAAAAGCCCTATTTACCAAGCGAATAACTGGCTTATTTCATTCCATTCTAGCCAGTAAACATCGTTTTAGTGGATTTGCAGTAGATTAGTAGTTTTGCTAATCGGTTACTTAGTGGACATTTAGAGGCAGCCGCTAAAAGTGGCTAGCCGATGACAAACCAATATTAAAATGTCAAAAAGTTATGAGCTAACCGTTTATAGCGGCTGCCAATAGTGAGCACAACTCCAATGAACCGCTCAAAATACATACATAAGTTTACTGCAAATCCATTAAAATAATGTTTTCTGGGTAGAGTTGAATGATGTACGCCGATTATTTGGGGTACTTCATTCAAACATTTAAATTTTCTTTTAAATACCCATCAATTTACATATTTCTTTTTCCCCAAATAGGATGGTTCCAATTAAACAAAGTTTCTTAAAACAAAAAGTTTAAAAATATGATTTTATATATCCATAATATATATATAATATTTATATATATATAAATATAACTCTTATACAGAAATTCTCTACAGCTTAAAAAAGAAAAGAATTAAGAATCCTTTTCCCTTAAAAAAAACTATTTCATTTGACCCACTTTTACTCTGTATGTTTGATGAATAGTTAATAAACAATATTATTATACTATAAAAAGCTGTTAAAAGTTATTGAACTCAAGTTGGGTATTAGGAATTTTATTTGCCGATTTGGAACCAAAGTCAATAAAAAATTTCTTGAACTCGAAGTTCAAAAACATTTTTGTTATCTACTCTAATCCCCTGCGATAAGGAACCAGACCAAGTTTTTTGCTTTCTACAATTTCTCTAAATATTTTCAAAGTTATAAATAATCTTATATTTAATATGTAATAATAATATTTTCTAAGTGCCTTTGGAGTCGTTTTTTACATTTATAATTAAGTTTTTATGAGTTTTTTTCAAATAGATATTAAATAATTTTTGGATAATTTTTCATTTAAAGGTGTTTTTTTTGTTTGTTTTTAGGTAATTTATAGATAACTTTTGTTTGATCTTAGAAGATTTTTAAAACCCCTTTGTTTCAAAGAGCATTTAAACTTTTTTGATTTATTGTTTTTTCACAGATAAGCAAATTGGGATCATAGACAGAATAAAATGTTAAAAAAAACTGTTCATAAATTTTATTTGTGTCGTTATTAAAGTTTATATGCCAATGTTTATTAAACTGTTCAATATTTGTTATGCGTTTACTTATTTTATTATTAGTTTTTTTTTCTTAATTTTAGTATTTTAGTTAAATGATAGAAATATTGGGATCTTGCTTTCAATTTACCATATTTTATTTTGTTATTGAGACATCAGTTGTAATAATGTTATAAATGAGAGTTGCTGAGTTTGTTGATAATTGAAAGAATAATTAGAGAAGTCCTATTTCAAACATGAAATCATAAATTTTTTTTTACAACCATTTTCGTAGTTACAAAAATTCATGTTTAGATGGTTAATAATAAAATTTTGCTTCTTTCTTTGATGCCTATTTAGATAATAAGTCACAGAGTTTATTTGATTGTCTCTCTTAGTCAATTTAGATAAGTCACAGCGTTTATTTGATTGTCTCTCTTAGTTAATTTAGATAATAAGTCACAGCGTTTATTTGATTGTCTCTCTTAGATATTAATAAAAACGAGTAACACGAAAGTTCGCTTTTCTACTTAAATCATTAGTGCTTATCTAAGTTTCAGTTAGGGGTTGTCCATAAAGTACGTACGCTTTTATTTCAACCTCCCTGTATAAAACTTTTTAAAGTTGTGACTTATGCTTCTTATATTTACACGAAGGATTTTTATTTTGTTCGTCAAGAGGCGGATTCACAATTTTGCCGCCCATAGGCTATGAAAAATTTGCGGCCTCTACGTGCAAAAAAAAGTACATTTTTATTGAAACAATTGTAATATAACAATTAATAAACATAAAATAAACAAATAAATAGAGTAAAAAAATAACAAAAATAATATGTCTTAAAAAAAGTAACAACAAAAAAAAATTCCAAGACAAGGTAAAAATCACAGCTTATTGAAAACATGAACTAAAAGATAATCAAAACAACTTTTAAACAAAAATTTATCCCAATAAATAATTAAGAGTATATACAAAGTATGCCTTGATTTCTTTCTCTCAAAAGATTGAATAATATCATCATATGATATTGATTCAATAATATCAGATTTAATCGACAAAACAGCTGAAGTATCTAATCTATCTTCTAACATTGTTAACCATAAGTATATTTTAATTCTTTTAAGACACGAAAACGAACGTTCGGCAGTTTGCCGTCCAAAAAAATTTGCCGCCCTTGGCTATATTCTTTTAAGCCATGATTGTAGTAAAACCAATTATTATTTAAATCATGACAATAATTAGGGTCATTTTCTACATATATCTATTAACGTTTTCATTTTAGAAAAATTAGGAGCTCGGTGATGAAAATTGTTAATTTCAGCCATTCCAGTGAGAGTGAAAATTGCTAATTTCAGCCTTTCCAGTGAGATAGAATCTTCTTTTATTTCGGCGATTACGGGCGATTACGGGTTACTTTCGCATAATCTTCATTGATAAAAGTTTATCCTTATAATTTAAGAGTTTGATGACTATATTTCTTGGTGATTTTGGTAATTTTTTTCTGGTAAGTTTGGTGGTGAAGTAATTTTTGTCTTTAGCTCTTCCTATTCTATGGGCTCAACCACTATCACCAATTCCAAGCTGATTTTTAAAGATATTTTCAACTGCTCTTGCACATTCAACCCACGTTTTAGAAAGTAGTTCTGCAATACCATCAATTCTTAAATTAATACAATGAGATCTATTTTCTAGATATAATTTTTTTTTTTGAATGTATTTATTTTTTCATTGATCTTTAGATTAAGAGAAAGAATTTCCTTGATGTTTCCTCTTCAAAGTAAATACTATCTTTAATGTCGCTAGTATCTTTTTCAAGTAATATAACTCGTGATCTATTAAAATTAAGTTCTTTTTCAAGTTTACCTAGTCTGTCTGGAACTTATTATTTTTGTGAAAAGTTTCATGCTTTTTTTTAAATTAATTTTTCCGGTTTTTTGTAAATATTTTGCATCTGATCTTCAAGTTTAGATATTACTAGTTTCTCAATATTTTTCATCGATAAATGCATCTTTGTAAAACAATAACAACTCGCGTTCAAGTCAAAATTTTAAACTATCATTCAAAAGCAGGAACTTTAAAAGCAACTTTAAAAGCAACTTTCACTTTTACAAATCTTAAAAACAACTTTTTTTTAACTTCATTTTCCAAGTTTTCTACAAAACTTGGAAAATGAAAGTTTGTCAACAAACTTTCTTTTCCAACTATAATGAAATAAGTATTAGCAACACTACAACAACGACTTTCAAAATAACTTTCAAACAACTTTCTTAACTTATCAACAACAAACAACATTCAACTTTCAACAAACAACTTTTAACAAACAGTACAACAAAGTAACTTTGAAAAGCAAACCTTTAACAACAAACTTTCAAAAAAAAAACGGCAAACTATTTCTTCTTTCTATCTTTAGTCAAAACATTGCTTTCTCTCTATTTTTTTATCTTTAATAAATACATGTTGATCAAAATATAAATGATATGTTGATCAACATGTCATATCAAATAATGATATGCATAAAGCTTCTCATCTTTTAAGTTTTAATTTTTTAATCTATCAAGTCTTTTAAACCTGACACTAACCCTGAGCCTTTGATCAACAAATTTCTCACATACCAACTTAAGTCAAATAACTAACTGTCAAACAACCAATACGGCTTTTGATCCTCTCGCTTTACAGCTGACTTGCTAACTGTTGTGGCTAAAAGGTTTTATTGTGTATTAGATGGAGGCAGTGAGGCTAGGGCTGTTGCTCTTGATATATCTAAAGCTTTTGACAAAATTTGGTATGCTCAACTTTATACTCCTGTCTTGAAAAAAAGTCTTATAAAAAGCTGCCAGTCTTGAATCTGATCTTACACCTGTAACAGGTTGGCGCTCGCAGTAGCTTGCAAATTTTAACTCCAGCAAAACTCTCATTAAAAAAAATTATTTATTGTATACAACTATCGCAGTACGGTTGACATTACCTTCAGTCACAGCAGTCAGCAAGTCAGCCGTAGAGCGAGAGGATAAAATACCGTATTGATTGTCTGACATTTAGTTATTTGACTCAAGATGGGATGTGAGAAATTTGTTGATCAAAGACTTTGCTAATAACAGAAAGAAGGCTGATCGGATGATAATTGGAGGGGTCAGAATGTTCACCGGAGTTTTTGAAAAGTGGAACAACAGATGCCATTTTCCAGCAGGCAGGAAAAAAAAACTCCCTCAAACAATTATTAAATAGTTTAGAGACAATTTAAGAGATTTCTGGAGAACAGTTTTGAAAGACTATGACAGGAATCTTGCGCAGACCACAAGCCGTGGAAGAGTTTAATCAAGATATGACCTTAGCAACGGCAGCTGGAATGATTCGAATGTCTAAAAATGAATTAATCTGTTTAATTTGAATGGCAGGAGAGGTATAGCCATGAGATTTAAAATTCAAAATAGCAAAAAGCTCTTTGCAAATAGTTCTGCCTTATTCATGGGAGAATTAATAAGATCAGTCCCATGAATGGGAGATGGAATGTTAGATCTATCTTTACTAACAACGCTGTTGAAGATTTTCCAAAAGTTTCTAGAGCCTAACTTCTGAGATAAGATAAGAGACTTATTGAACTGAGATTAATGGAGCTTAGCATATGACAGCACCTTTTAACATCAACTTCTTGCAATAATAAATAGTCCTTTGTTCTCCAGAGAGTTATTCTTTTGAAAAAGATGAAAACATGGTCACGATTAGATATAGCAGCTGCACAAGAGGTTGAAAACCATGGAGTAAAATGAGGCTTGACTTGGAACAGACACGAAGGAATAAAAGCTTCCATTACTGCCTGAATATAGGAGATTACGTAAGAAGCGTATTTTTCAGCTGAGAGAGAAAAGACATCAGCTCAAAGACCGTCAGTAAAAAAATCACGAAAGAATCCCAGTCAGCTTTAGGGTAGTAGTAAGTAGTGCAATGATAGGGAGAATTGGTAAAGGAAGTACGAGATGAAATATTTAAAGTGATCTTGCATGATCAAAGCCACCTAAAAGAGAAAAATGAGAAACTGAACACAAGATGAGAGACCAGAAATAAATCAAGGAGAGAAGGGTAATGATCAGGGTAGTCAGGAAAAAGTCACAAAGTTAACTATTTTAGTTAGAGGTTGAGAAATGCAGAAGTTATAGGCTTTAGTGCAAGCAGGGTTAGTGGCGTTTGATCCAAACCATTCAGTGTGATGATCATTAAAGTCACCTATGACAATAATATTGGCAGAAGGGTAAAGAGAGAGAGAGCTTTCTGAATATGATAATAGTTTACATCTAAAAGAGGGCATTCTTGGAAAGAAAGAGAACGATAAAGAACAAAGAGAAAGGTGATATATTGAATAGGTGCTAAGTGAAAGCACATAAAAGAATGGTCAAAGGAACCTGATTTTATGACGAGTAGGTAAATTCATGCGTATGTATACCCCCAAGCCAAGCATGTGACTATCGGAGTCTTTGTGAATCAAAGGATAGTCCCCATCAACACTGAGATCAGAAAAAAAAATAGCAGAATTTAAATTATTCTCATTAAGAGCAAGAAAGCCTGATGAAATTTGTAAGAGGTAAGATTCAACAGATGGAAGGTTGCTTCGCAGACCACAAATATTAGTAAAAGATATATTAAAGCAGTCATGCTGTAGGGATGTTTTTTATAATTATTATTTTGGCTTACTTTTGGCGTGTTTTATGTTTAAAGAGAACTTAACTCATTCATAGATAGAGCACATCCTTAGCAATGTGCTATGTAATTTTCTCAGTCCTGTTAACTATCCAAGTCGAAGCATAGGGGTCCTTATAAGCCTTATAAGGGGGCCTTGACAATGCGTACTAAAAGTATTAACAGGGAACCCATCCATGCGCATTATAGCACTGTTAGTACTCTGATTTTTTGCAGTTGTTGATGGAATCAGCCTCTCTGAGAGCTACCGCCGAGTTCGGAAAATCTTACTACCAACCAACCTCAAAACCATTAAACTGAGTTTTAGAGCTGTACCCTCATTAGGAGATAACAAGAAGAGTTGCATAGCCACTATCAAAGAGGCGCAAGCAAAAAACTACAAGAAGAGTCAAGAAGATCCAGCATTCATCATCCTAGGCGGGAAATAATGTGACACAGATTTTCTACGCCAGCTTAATAGATAAAAAAGGGGGTCGAGGCTGGTCAAAAGATTTATTCTGCTTACACCTAAAGTCTTTGCCTAGGAGATCTCCTAGAAGATAGTAGCTGAACACAGTTAACATCTTCCCAAGGTAAGCTTTTTTTTATCGAGAAATCATCTCTAACCAGTACTCAACCAAGAGCCCCAAGGCAGGGGAATTTCAGCTGGATACAGTTAAACTCTGCCCAAGATGAGTATTTTTATCTCAACATTATCTCTAGCATTTACTCAACCAAGAGTCACAAGGCTGGGGATTTTTAAGTCAGAGTTTATTTCTCCTAGCGTTTGCCAAAAATAACTCACTCTTCAAAGCATCAGGGCATGGGGTAGGTAGTGCTGGGTTACATATTACTAGTAGCAGGATGATCACGATGATCGTAAACGTGACCTTTTTGAAATTACCTTAAGACATCAGGCATGATACTTTGGAAATGCATTAGGAAAAATATTACATCTAAACAGATACTAGAGACAAGGGTGAGGTTTTATAGTTGTCTAGTTAGTTAATGAGCTCACACTGCATCAAAACATGTTTAAAAATTTAAACAGGGCATTCAAACATTTTAACACATACATACATAAAGTAACTTACGAGTGAGTAAACACCGCGCTAGAGGTTCAGGTTCTGCCCTACACGCTGGACGGTAAGAGTAGAACTATTTTATTCCATATCTGAAAGCTATGAAGCTCTACAATTTGCTTGGGAAGAAGCTAAAGCTGAGACAAGATAAAAAGCTAAAATGGACAAAATCCCTTTCTTGTTTAGAATTGAATTGGGCAAGATTATGCATGGCAGACAATTTATCAAAAAGTTTGCAAAAGATTACACTTTCGGCTGGTGAAGTTTAGAAAGATGTTGAAAGTTTGATTACATTGAAATCATGCGTTCCAAAAATTCATTTGAGTAATTCTGGAACCGTATTGAAATCAAAAGAAAATTGTTTTAACTAGAAAAATCTGCTTTGTCCCGCCATTGCAAAGTTCTAATTTTGACTTTTTCAAGAAGATATATTATGAAGCTATAGAAATGACAACTGGCAGTTTTCAATCTAGATTTGAACAACAAGGATATTTAATGCTTCAAAAGATAGAATCAGTGCTTATAAATATTTCAGCTGAAGGTAGTTCAATAAATAAAGAAGTTCCTGCTTTCTATGCTACAGATTTAAATGCTTCAAGACTGCATCCACAATTTCAAGTTACGCACGAATCCACAACTGAACCGTTAGACACTCTACAAAAAGTCCTTAACTTTTTCAGGTAAAATATAAATGGATTTCCTATAAGCCTCATTGTTATTTATTTATTAATTACGACTGCAGTGTATCAAATTGGTGAACATATGCACTACAATGCGTATTTGTATGCTAATATAACACATAATTTTTTGGTGTTTTACAGAGAAGTTAAACACAAAAAAGGAAAGTTGGTAAAACTTATCTTTCTGATACCAACAACAAACGCTGCTTTCTATAGTGCTTTCAGCACACTACGAAGAACCAAAACTTGGTTAAGAAGCACCATGAACCAAGTACGGTTAAACTGATGTAAACTGTTAAATATACATACACAAAAAACTGTTGAGCTGAACATCATAGGTATAGCCAATGATTTTTGTAGCCGAAGTGAAGGTATAAAAACTGTATTTGGATAATTTTGAAAAAAACTCTTGAAACTGCTATAATGTTTTATAAAGGTCTTACACTATATGAAATTTAAAGTGTGTAAAAATA
This sequence comes from Hydra vulgaris, assembly GCF_038396675.1. Classification (NCBI taxonomy): domain Eukaryota; kingdom Metazoa; phylum Cnidaria; class Hydrozoa; order Anthoathecata; family Hydridae; genus Hydra; species Hydra vulgaris. The sequence goes on along the minus strand of NC_088933.1, from coordinate 1,142,322 downwards.
GCCAAAATTTGTTTTCTATTTCTGATCTATATTTTATTTCCGAATCATGTACGCATTCGAAAATATTAAATTCTAAGGCCGAATTTTACTTCACATCATTAAAAACATTTTAAAATAATAATTACCTCAAAAAACCGACAAGAAATCACATTTTAAAAAAAGTTGGTGTAATCTCGTGTTAAATCATGGAACAACATAAAAAAAATACCAAAACAAATACCTTGACTAATAGAATTGTTGTGGATGAAACAGAGTACTACGATAAAAGTTTTATCGAACATTTCAACAGTTTCTTTGCATACATCGGCCCTAGCGTAGCGTCCAAAATTCAATGCCTAATAACCTATTTTGAAACCTATTTTATAAATCTACATAGCAAACTAAAATTAAATAGTCTAAGTTACGATGAACTCGATGCAGTAAAAACTCTCTAAAAATTAGCAAAGTGCCATCAATTGATGAGTTTTGTTGCAACGTAATAATAAGTGTCTTCCTTGTGATACGTAAATCCATATTCGAAATCTTTAAGTCTTTAATTACAACAGAACCGTTTTAGACGAATTAAAAATTGCAAAAGTCGTACAAATATTTAAAACCGGATAACCATTTTCACTTATTGGCTACAGACATGAAGTAAAAATGGTTCTCCGGTTTTATCAATCCTTCCAGTTTTTCTAAACTTCTAGAACGAATAGTTTACAATAAACTGTATAAATACATAACTAATAAAAATATCTTGAATAAAAAGCAATTCGGATTTCAAAAGAAACATTCTACCAAACATGCGATTTTAGATCTTTTAAATAAAATGACTCTTTTGATAATAACAATTTTTTTTCTAGGAATCTTAATTGACCTATCAAAAGCATTAGGTACTGTATGTAAATATGGGATTAAAAATGTTGCTCTACAATGGTTTGAAAGCTTTTTTTATAAATAGACTGCAATCTGTGATTAATTAAAACCCTAACCCTGAAGGTTCCATTCTAGATTCCTTACACTTCCTGCTATACATCAATGATCTTCCAAAGGTCTCAAAAAAACTCGATACCATAACGTCTGGAGATGATGCTAATTTATTTTATTCATCTACTTCAATCACAGAACTCTTTAAAACTGCAAGTATTGAACTTGGAAAACTTAATACTTGGTTTAAATTTAACAAGTTATCATTGAGTACAGAAAAAGTCAACTACATTCTATTAAAAAAATTCCAATAAAAAAAAATTTATACCAAATATATAACCATTTCTAAAAACAGAAAATAAAATTATTAAAAGATAATTTTAGGGATTTTTAGGGATTATTTTTAGGGATACTTATCGATGAGAATATTTCATGGAAAGCCCATATAAACTTTTTAAATACTAAAATAAAGAACAAAATTTGTATGCTTAACATAGCTAGACCGATTTATGCCAAAGACCCATCGCTCTTCATTATATCACTAAGGAATTTGTTCTACAAAAAGTAACTGTTAGAGTTATTCCATTCCCAGGAAAGCAAATTGGTCAGAGCATTGCTACTTAGTTGGACCACTTGGTTAAAAGTTTTGATTCACTCAAAATGATCAAGAAGCGGGTTGTTGTGTGTGATCAAGCTTCAAATATAAAAGCTGCACTGAGGAAGTCAGAGACTATTGCTGATCTTGAAAGTGGTTCAATCACGTGCATTGACCACAATCTTAACGTGGCCCTGGAAATAACTTTCAACAAACAGCCTGATATCAAGGCTGCTATTGATGCATGCAGGACAATCTCCACCCGAGTCCATCACTCTCCTCTTGCTGAGGGGGTGTTGAAAAAGAAGTGCCTCGAGATGAATGGTAATATTTTTATCTTTTTAAGTAGATACGAATACGAAGTTTTACAACTTAATGTCTCATTTTTACAAATATTTTTTAATTTTAAACAAAGTTTTTTAAGAGTTTACAATTTCATGCGTTTTATTTTTTGCAAATTTTTATTTTAGTTTTTGTTTCAAAGGAGGCAACATCATGCCTTATGCTGTAGATTGCCTGATACACCCCTTCTTGAAAGGTCAACAACTACACGCTTATGGTATAAGGGATGAAATTTTTGACAAGTTGAAAGCCAATCATTCTACAACAGCAGACTGGATGTCAAACCAGCAAGATACAATCAATGTCTCAGATTAGATCACCCATGAGCTTCTTGAAGATGATGGTGAGACTGAATTCTGGAAGGCAGCAGCAAAGATAATAGCTATTAAGTATAAAATAAAATAAGTTTCTTTAAAACTAGTTAAATATACTTCTAATAACCTTAATGCAATTGAACAAACAAATTCATAAAAATCTTAGTTCAAGGATACGATGTCATACGGGGGATAGGGGGCGGTTTGAAACTTAACGAACTTTTTAAAAAATGCTTGAATTTAAACAATTTTAGATTAAATTAAAAAAGGTTATACGAAGTTTACTAAACGTTTAACTTTCTGCCTTCCTTTTAGACTGTGTCTAGTCAATTCAGGCAGACAAATGCTATAGCTCCGATTACCGTTGAGTGGGCAGAATTTAGAAAAACAACTGTGATAGATTCGAAGGTTGATGTCCTTAACTGGTGGAGGACACGTCGCAGAGAGATGCTCATCTTGGCAGGACTAGCACGGGAGTATTATTGTCTGCCAGCTTCAAGTGAGCAAGCCTTTAGTGAAGCTGAACAGGTGGTCCACAAAAAGAGATCCAGGATGTCTCCAAAAACCACTGAAAAGTTGGTCTTCATCAACGAGAACTTCAATCTGTAGCTAGACCTGCTTCAGAAAGAGATCAAAATGATAATGATGATGACTAGGATAATGATGATGATACCGCCACATTGAAAATGAAATCTCCAGTATTGTTGAACTGGAAAGACGAGACAGACATCGTTTGGGCTCCCAAGGCCAGGAACTAGCACAAAAAAATGAGAATGAAAGACTGGAAGCGGACAACTAAATATTCTTTACTAGGGTAGCAAGCTAGGATTATTTTAAATTAAATAATCGATAATATGCAAATAATTTTTTCACAAGTTTAAGCAATTGGATTTTTGAAATCTAGAATGATTATTAAAGAAATGCTAGGGTTTTAGGATATCTTTTGTATATTCTGCATTTCTGTAATGTTACTGAAGTGTATACTTCAAGTTTTTATTATTAAGAAATTATAACTTAGAAGGGCGGAGATTACTAGCATATGCCAAATCAGTTATCACTTCACTTTACTTTATATCGATGTCTTTGAACCTAACATAAGTAGCTTCTCGTCGGTTGTGATTTTTTTCAAATCTGAGAGATAGAGTAGGAGTCTATGAGAATAGAAGGGAAGAGCATAATAATATTAGTACAGCCACATACAAATTTGAAAGCCTTTAGAAATTTTAAACAATTTTAAAACACGCCATTTTCGAATTTACACAACTTTTTACGATTTTGAAAACCGCAAAAATATATTTTATTCGAAGTAATACGATTTTGAAAACCGTTAATTAAATTTTATATAACTTTTAACGATTTTGAAACACGTTCACACACGACTTTTAGTGACGTCCAAGTTTTGACTTCGACTTCGAAACACATCGACCTCGATTGTTTTATCTCTGAAAAAAACCTAAAAAATTAACTTCAAAGCGAAGCATATGTTAGATTTTATTTATAATTTGTACATGTCTGTCAATATATTAAGTATAATATAGCTCTTTTCTCTTTTTGATTATCTAATTGCTTTTTATATGTGACTCTACTGCCATCTTGGGGCTGTCCATTAATTACGTCAACAAAATAGTGGGAGGGAGGTCCGGATATTTTTGACAATTTTTGACAAAAGTTGCGGGAAGGCCAAGAAAAGTTGTCGTCAATAACGTTACTTTTTAAATACATTTGGTTACTTTGTTACTAGTCATGCATACTCACTTAGTTCCTAGTCATGCATAATGGCCAAGGAAAGTAGTATCAAAACAAGACTATTTATGATAGGATCTGACAACCTGCCATTTGCAATCGAGAACAAACATTTAAAGGGAGATCTTATAATTTTTATCTCAGATGATCTTAAACTTAATACTCAAGTTTCAGCAGCTGCAGTGAACGTTAATCGCTCCTTAGAGTTGCTGGAAAAAACTTTTCGCAACCGTAGTTTTTCACTGTGGGAAGAACTGTACACCACGTATGTTCGTACTCACCTAGAGTACGCTATCCAAGTGTGGTCACCATACCAACGGGCAGACATAGAAGCTCTAGAAAAAGCGCTACAAAAACGCATAATAAGTCTACAAAAACCATTTCTGAGTTAAGCATCGCACCGCCAAAGTATATTATGCATGCTTATAATCAAAGACTTGCACTGCAAAGAGTACTCAATTGCATGCCAATAAAGAAATTCTTTACAAGCCGTCTTGTGTTGCAGTGGAATACCCAGCCGCAAATAGTAGTTGACGCGATTTCCGTTGACATGTTCAAAAATCGACAGGATGAATATTTAAATCTGTTAACAGAGAACTTTTAAACGATAACTGGAAATTAACTATCTTCACATATGTTTCCAGTATTCTATTATGTTCTTAAAGTATGGTATTTGTGTCGCAGATGTGCACGAGTATCTTAAGACTGTTAGTATAGAGGTGCTTGATGCAGCACATCTTCTAATATAGTGAATATTCATAATTTTTCAAAAGTCTTTAAATTTATTACGGATTGTTGTCAATATTTTAAATTATTTACCGCTAAAATATTATAAACTATACTAAACTAAGTTAAAAAGAAATATAGGTAGCGTTTGTCGTCTTGTGTTGCACACTTACCCAACCTTCAGTAATTTGATGGCACTAACTATATTTCTACTTTTTTTAAACAAGTGACGTATAAATATAACTAAATGCGTGGCTTGGATTAAAAAGTGAAGCCAGCCTCCGCCATCTTGTGGTACAGCAAAAATCTTAAATTCTGAGAGCGATACATAGAGATATTTGAATCATTTAAACTGGACTAAAGTTTTCAAAAAGGTTTTAACTGTTAAATTTTTAAGAGCAACTGCCTCTTTTCGAAAAATTCCAGAGTTTTAGTTATTTTGTGCAGTGCATATGGATGCACAAATCGCCAAAAAAAAAAAAAAGTGAAACGACACGTCTTATTTTGTATTAGTATAATACTAATGCTAACAATACACAGCAAAATCCAAGATTCTAGGTCAAGAATTTTTGTTCTTATTTTAAGAACTTTTGTTTTTATTTTAAGAACTTGATTCTTGTTTTAAGAACTTGATTCTTGTTTTAAGAACTTGATTCTTATTTTAAGAACTTGATTCTTATTTTAAGAACTTGATTCTTGTTTTAAGAACTTGATTCTTAAAACAATATATATATATATATATATATATATATATATATATATATATAATATATATATATATATATATATATATATATATATCAAAGGCCCTTCTTTTTTACAGACATACTTAAAAAATCATTAAATTTTGAATGGGACCCCTAAATTCAGTAAAGCCACTAAAATTTCCCTCCTGTTCCCCCTCCTCCACTATCTGATACACTCTGCGTTCATGATTTTATGTAATCAAATTATTTGATCGCCATTAAGACTAAAATACCAAGCAGAAGGAGTCATATAATACAAGAATTCTATAGAATTTGCATTCAATAAGTGCGATTTTCAAATCTGTGAATCTGCATAAATCTAATCTAGTATAAATGTGAATCTTTTGTAAGGGCGAATTAGTTGCAAAATAATATAATTGTTAAGTGCAAGCATAAGTGCAAACATGCTTTTGGTGCAATTTGGTTTGAAGAGCTCCAAAGCTGTGCACTTTTTTATAATAAAGGAATAAAGCAAAGATGAATATACTGCCAAGCGACGTATCAAGGAGTTTTTGTAGGACAGTGCGTGGCTAAAATGTCTGCCTCCCCCCAACCTATTAGGGCCCGAAAATCTCAAAAACTTTTAATTAGGCACGGTTGATGCGTTATGGTGCGCATTTGCAAGAAGTTTTTAGAAATATGAGAGATTATAAAATGACTGCGGTTCTTAACTACATATTCTTTTTTTATATGGCAACTGTTTTTTTTAAGTTTATTTATGTAAAAATTTGTGTTGCAACCATATTATTGATCTGACTCAATAAATAAATGTCTTTTTTTTATTAGTAATAAATAAAATTGAGGCTAAAGAGAGTGAACAATCCAAAATGTGGACTGTACATACGTTTTTTTTTAATTTAATAACATGGCATCTTATACATAAGCATGTTTTACATAAGCATGATACAAGATGTTTTACATAAGCACGTTACATGCTTATGTAAAACAGTTATATTTCTGGTAAATATATTGCTTTTGGATGTTGTTGTTGTAATATTGAGTGATTTTTTTTATTTTTTTGAAATAAACTGAGAATTTTCAACTGCACAAATTAAAAATTTTTTTTTTTCATTATTACTATAATTTTTTTTTTACTTGACTATTTTTTAGTTGTTGCTTAGGTGTATAAAAATGTAATAAATTAGGTGTATAAAAATGCAATAAAGATCAAGATTTTGATTTTTATTTATTTATTTATTGGACCATATATATGGTTAGGTTTTGATGACTATTGTTATTTTTTTTGATTTAAGAATACTTTTTAAACCCTTTTTTTTGGAGAAAGAATCGATATATGGTAAATAATTTATTATACTCATTATAAATGGATTTGCCTCCTTGTTTGTAGTATGCCTTGTTATTTGTGCCTTGTTTGTATTAATATATATATATATATATATATATATATATATATATATATATATATATATATATATATATATATATATATATATATATATATATATATATATATATATATATATATATATATATATATATATATATATATATATATATATATATAGTTTCAGTGAAATACCCTATAAACTACTTATCAACTTATCCTTTACTTTCTATCCAAAATTATCAAAAAAGTAAATTGTCTACTTGTCGGCAACCTGCTGCTCGCAAGCAGGTTGCCAACCCTTGGTATAAACATTTGATGTTAAATTTTTAATGTTATAATGCGGCTTTTCAGCTCCATGCACAAGTTCTATTATAATATTGAAAACAAAATGCTTTTAACTCTTTAAAAACTGGAATTTATAAATCTATTTATAAATCATAAACTTTGGCTCTTCCGTCTTAAAAGATTGCTAACCCCCTGGTTTATACAAATTATCGAATGAATTATTTTGTTATACTAGACTCTATTAGAATTAGTTTGCTTTTAATATAAAATTTGATTCGGTCTAAAGTTAAATTAAGGAGGATTGGCACATTCACGTTTTGTGACTCTACGCTGTACATAAACTATAATAAAAATATTATGATAAATATTTAACATTATCTAGGTCTTTAGACGGGTACGTTGGTTACTACCGGTATCCTAAATTATCCAAATGCTAACATTATCCATGTAAAAACAATACATGTATATATGTTGCATGTAGCAATAACTTTTATCCCTATTCACTTTTTGTTGAGAGCAAACCTTTGTAATTTTAAATGGTTATATATATTTAAAAAATGTTCATTAGTTAAAGGTTGCATTTTTTTTTCTAAACGTTTTACTTTTAAACACTTTTTTGTAAAGTTGTAAACCACTATTACTACTATTTAAAAATGTTTTTTTTTTCATAATTTTTTAAAATTTACCTAAATTAGTAAATTAATTGTTGACGTAGTTTTATAGGGGGATCTCGGAAAGTTTGACAAGCTGTTAGCAAAGGGGAGGGATGGGGGGAGTTAAAAATCGCAAGAAAATTGTTAGCGTATTTAATGGCCCCCATGAGACTTCGCTAAGCTAAAATTTTTTAATAAATTAAGTATACAAAAATATTGCAACTGAAAGCAGTCTCTTGATGACAAGACTACATGGTCTTCTGCAAGTTTCCCGCGTTCTTTTAATAGCGTTGCCTTTTTATAGTCATTATTTGTGCTAAATTTATTATTTGTGCTAAAAAAAGCTCCTATTATATGTACAATAATTTATTTTATACATTATAAACGAATCAGTTTATAATTGTGATTATTTGTAAAGTTTTAATAAAAGAACATAAAAAACAAAACAAAAAAAAGAAAAGAAAAAGTAATAGGTATTACTACAGAATTCTGAAGAGTTTTATTGCTTAGAGTTATTTGCTACTCCTACTCTTCATAGCCCCCATACCCACCAGATTAAATAAGTTGTCTACGGCCATGTATTGTAAAAAAGAGCAAACAAATCTAAACTAAAATGTATAAAAAATAAAAATAAATTTTTGTTTCGTTTATACAAGTGGTCGGCAAAGTGCGGCTCCGGAGACGCATGCGGCTCTTTTGCTCCTTAAGTGCGGCTCCGGCACAAATATCCACGGAAAGCGTAATAATATTTTCATTTAAGAATTACTTGGTAAGAAAAAAATTACATCTTATTTTGATGAATTAAATTTTTTCTATAAATTGAGGACATTAATTTGTTGTAAAAATACGTAACGAACATCGAGTTTAATTTTATTAGTTTTCGTAAACGTAAAGACAAACCATGTACGAGCTATCGGCTGAAATTGTTCGTATGTTTTCGGCGTACTCCTGTGTGATATAAAGGTATCTCAAGCAGACCAGCAGTTGCAGTGTGAACAGTTTTGTCGTATTTACCGAGTCTGCCGTTGTCCTTTCTTTTTAAAAGTTGTTGTATTTTTCAACCTAGCTGTACATCTTAAAGGTATTTTATACGATTTTATTACACCTGCTATATACAGGGCTCTTTTATTTTCAAGTATAAATAAGTCTTAATAGGCACTTACATTTACCCTATGTATACTTTTAAAATTTCTAAGGAGGAATTCGCGCATAACAAGAAGTCGAATTTAGAGAGACACTTTACAAGAAAGTACGTGTCATTCAGCACTAAATATCCTACCGGTGATGCAAGGAAGAAAGCAATTGAGGAACTTCAGAAGAGTCAAAAGTCGTCAAACTCTGTATTTAATAACTGGATGCAATCTTCCAACAATATTAATATGGCAAGTTTTGTTTTTAGCCATGAGATTGCTAAGAGAGGGAAACCGTACGCAGACGGGGAATACATAAAAAATTGTTTTATAAATGCATCTGAAGAGCTATTTCGGCATTTTAAGAACAAAGCAGGTATTCTGAAAAGAATTAAAGAGATACCATTGTCAGCCAAAACCATTAAAGATAAAACAATTAAAATGTGTTTGAATATAACCACCCAACATATTGAAGATCTGAAATTGATTTTGGCTTTGTCATTAGCAGTTGACGAGTCTTGTGACATAAATAATACAGCGCAAGTTTCACTTTATGTAAGATTTATGTCTCATTCGGGCCCTAATGAAGAACTTTTAGGATTATTGCCACTTAAGGGTCAGACGCGTGGTGAAGACATCGCAAACGCTGTAATTAAGTGTATGGATAAACATCATATTCCCCTTGACAAAATTGTGTCGATTTTGACAGATTGGACCAAAAGTATGGCCGGCGTAAGAAAAGGGTTTGTTGCTATTTTGAAAAAAAAAATAAATTACGAGATACTTGTTTACCATTGTATCATTCATCTAGAAGCGCTTTGTGCGCAAACATTTCCGGATAAAATTTGTAAAGTTATGGAATTAGTGATTACAATTATCAACTCCATTTTAGCCAAAGCTCTTAATCATTGCCAATTCAAAATTTTTTTATTTGAAATGGAAAGTGAATACGCCAATCTTCTGCTTCATAACAAGGTACGTTAGATATCAAGAGGGAACGTTTAAAAACGTTTTGCGTCCCTTCTCGAGGAGAAATTATAGCATTTCTCCTCGAGAAGAGCATTCACTCCCTGAACTAACAGACGAACAATGAATCCAAAACTTTTGTTTCATGTTAGACTTTACGTCTCATCTAAGTCAGCTTGTCTCATCTAAGTGCGGCCGTGGCGCAGTGGTTAGAGCACTTGCTTTATAAGCAAAAGATCGAGATTCGAAAACGAGCTCTGGACATATTTTCGCGTCACGGTAAGTAAGGAGGCCTGAACTTCCTGGTTAAATGCACTTCCACGGTGCTCTGTGACACGACCGTTAAGTCTTCTTGGGGCACTTAAATAAAAAAAAAAGCTTAATTGTAAACTACAAGGGAAAGGAAACTTAATTTTTTTGATGTTAGAAGAAGTAATATCATTTGAAAACAAATTATCCATTTTTGCCCAAGATTTTGAAAGGAAAACCTTGTTCCACTTTCCGAGCCTGCTGAAGCATCGTCAAGAAAATAATTACCTTATTGATAAATACCATTTTAAAACAATAATTTTTAATATGAGGGAAGCATTTCTCAGCAGGTTTCAGTAATTAAAAAACAGCAGACCAATTTTAGCATTTGTCAAAAATACTCTTAATGCTACGATAACCGAATTGAAATTTACTCCTTTTGAAATTGAAATTGGTAGCTTTGAAATATAATTGCTGGATTTAAAAAACAAGGAGATATGGCGCTCTAAATTCGAACGTCTTTGTTTTGAATTGGAAACATTAGAGAAGAAAAAATGAGATTTTAGTTCATAACACAAGTGGTCTGCTTTGAATAACCAGGAAAAGGAAGACATGATCATTTTCAACATTTGGAATAGTATTCCTGACTCTTACGATCAGCTGATAAAGCTCGCGTTTGCTGTTCTTTCTCTTTTTGGTTCTACATATATATGCGAACAATCTTTTTCAAGCATGAACATCATCAAGAGTAAACTGAGAAATCATCTTATTGATGAGAACTTGGAATCATGCCTAAAATTAAAAACAACAACATACAAATCTGACTTACTCAAACTTTCCAAGGAAATGCAAGCACATTGTTCGCATTAATAAATATTTCTAAGTATTAAATTTATGTTATAAAAGTGTGTAATAAAAGTTTACTTAACAACTCTATTATAGAGTCATATATGAGCATTACAACAATTTAAAAAAAAATTGGTAGCCAAATCTGATTGTTATGTAAACTTTTATTACACACTTTTATAACATAAATTTTAGCAATAGAGTCTATTGCTAAAAATTTTGCCGACCACTGGTTTATACGAAGTTTTAGCTCAGGGGGCGTTATTTTACGCTTTGCTTTAAATAAACGCCCCCTGAACTTTCAAAACAAAAACGGGTCCTTAGATACAAAAAAAAAGTTGTACTAGCGACAGTTTGTTTCTATGTATTTAAAAAGTTTCAATATTATCCTTATATTTTTCCTTATATTTTTTTATAACTAAAATAAAGTGAATAAACGCTAAACATTAAACTTGTGTTTAACAAATGTTTTGTTCTGAATAAGTCTGATAGTTGTAGATTAGCTTATTATTCTTTTAAGTAGTATTATTTTGACTGTTTTAACTGAAGAAGTTAAAAAAATTTTTATGCATCTTTTGTCGGTGTTTGATAAATCCTTTTTGTATTTATCAAAATTTAGTAATTCTATCAAACTTTTTATAAAAAGTTGATAATCAAATTTAATCTAGAAAAAAAGGTATATCACTGCCTAAAATTTCCAGTCCTAAAAAACTAAAAACACTTGTAACCTTTATAAGTAAAACATCGTTACAACAGTAATATCATTGTAATGACTTTTAAAGGTTTATAATGTCTTTACTTTATCAATAATGTAAATATAGCTAGTAAATACGGTAGTAGCAAGGAAATTTTATTTTTATGGCATAGACAATTTCAAGCAGAGATTTTTATGCTTTTTTTTTATCTAGATCAATGTTATTATGTTTAATTATGTTATATTTGTTTTTATTATTTTATACCTGTTATTGTTTAGTTGTATTATACCTTTGTAAGTATGTGAACTTTGCTATGTTTTTCTTGTAATATCTGCTTTAGATATACTTATGTTTTTCTAGTTATATTTTGTCAGTAACAGTATATTTGTACATTATTATACTAGTGTACACAATAGACATACAGATAATCTACATTCTCTCTATTATTTTGTAAAGTAAATTGTATACAAATTGAATAAAAGATATCATCAAAGATCAAAATCCAGAAAGAAAAGGTAAAATAGTAGTATTATTACTACTACTGGATGAAACAAAATGCGCTATGTAAAAACTATAATAAAATTATTAGGCTCAAATTACTTTAATTTATTGTACTTCTACTTTCTCAACTCAATTGTTTTTGTTCTATATTTTATTTAATAAATTTTCTTTGTTGATATTGGTGTTTTGAATTTATTGATTGCTGTTCATTTATTAAAATGTTGTTATAGACAGGCTCAGTTTTCAACAGAAAAAAATAGTTTTAAAAAGATGATAATAAATTAAAAAACAAACTCAATATTTTTAAATTCTAAATATATTATGACCAAATATTTTCCTGTGAAAGATTTTGTTTTTATTGTTTTTTATGTTTAACACAAAATAATATTTTTATTTGCTAAGTTTATATATATATATATATATATATATATATATATATATATATATATATATATATATATATATATATATATATATATAACTAAATGTATATATATATATATATTATATATATATATATATATATATATATATATATATATATATATATATATATATATAAATATATATATATATATATATATATATATATATATATATATATATATATATATATATTAATAACTAAATTTCAATATTATAATATAAGATTTTAGAAAAAAAAGGAGAAAGTACTATGACACTGAAAACTGGCGTAAGGTATGTTTAAGCTGTTATAACTATAGTTGCTATACTGTATGTTTGTTTCCGCATATTTTAAGTGTTGAAAAAAAGGATATTAGTCCATGGTTTGTTTCGGCAAGCCAATGAGTATAATCTACAGTGTTGCAGCAGCAGTGCATAAACATAAAGTGCATAAAGTTTGTGTATTATTTCAAGTAGTTGTCCATTGAGCCTCTCTCCCGCATCTTGGAAAACCTTTTGTAATATAATAATGTAGTATAAAAAATCAGTAAATATACAAACCCTAACTTAAAAAAAAAACATGTCTTCTTTTTCTCTACCAAATGGAAAAATCAGATTTTTATGTTGCATTTGGAAATCATAGTCAAGTATGATGTTGTGACATCATACATATAAACATATAAATTATGATATACATATAAATTAAGTATACATATAAATTAACCTTTTCCGTGCAGAGTGTTTCAACGGCAAACTTAATAGGTTGCAAGATTAATATAATATTTGAAAATAATTTTTCTTTGTTTTCATCAAAATTTATGTCCATTATTAAATCTATCAGACTTATTAGAACAGCACCTTGAAATTTTAAAAATCTTTCCAGCATGCTTAATTAACTACTCCATCTAGTTTTACAATACTAAATTTGAGAAGGTTTTTTTTAGACAGTTTCTTGGACTTATTTTTGTACTAGTTTATCATTTTTGGTTGCAAGTTTTCTTAAAATTCTTCGTACTTTTATTTTTGCCAATAGTAACCCTTGTACTATATAAAACTGATGGTTTTTATTATGTAACTTTTTTATTTAAATAACTTATTAATGCCAGCTCCATCTGATGTTTTGTAGACAATATTTGACAAAGCTATATTAAACTCTTTTAGCTTCTTTTCAATTAATTTTTTGGGTACCTCAGCAGGTGCAAATCCATGAATCCGACTCAATCCAAGATCCCAAAAATAACATAGTTTCTTTGAATAATAATATTTATATACCGGTTGTTTTTACTGGATGTTTATTCATCGGTGGCTAAACGCTTATTTATTTAGCTTATTCTGTAAAATTTCATTTACTACTACTTTCCTTATTTTTTAGGCATAATCCATTAATTTTTTTAAATGATTTTGGGTGATTTTAGTATCTCTATGCAGCCTTTCCTTTCAATAACATCTTTAAATCTTCAGATGTACAAAATTTATTTTAAGGAATGCCATCTTTTGGAATATATTTTGAAAGTACAGCTTTAAGATATTTTTCATTTTCTTTTGAAAAAAGAAGTAATTTTTTATGCTTCAGTAATTGTTAGGTTTTTTTTTGGCGATCTTCTATATTTCTTTTTAACGCACTAATTTTAAGTTGAATCTTTTGATGGACATGTAAACCACTAGTACTTTCAACTATTGTTTTAATTCTTTTACTTGTTTATACTTTTAATAATTGTTTACATCTGGCTATATCTCTGGTTTCTGTAGGAAAATAGGAAGTGACTTGGGCCCCAGCCCCATCTAAAAATAAGCATATTTTCTAACATGGCTAGAAAAATTTTTTTATTACTTATGATAACTTTATACTCACATTCACTATTAAATACTGGCATATATTTATATATTTTTAAAGTCTTGCTTCTTCCAGCAAGATTGGAAGCAACCACTATTAAGTTATGAGTTACTAAAAAAATAGAGGATAGGGTTAAAAAGCTAGAAAATGGTTAACTGAAGATTTAAAAAGTTGTAGGTTTTATAAAAAAAGAAAACATGAAGATGGGTAAGAGTTATAATATTTTTCTGATGGGCAAAAAAAAAAACTGGAATAATAAAAGTTTTTAAAGCTCAAGGGACAGATACGGTATAAGGATGTGACTTGTTGAATAAGAAGCCTAGCGAAAATGAGTTTTTGCGTATCTGAATGTAGTTGATAGCTTGTTTGAGCATTGACCATGATATTTGCAGATAAAGCAGTCTAATTACATTTACAATGTGCTTTCAGACTTTGCCTGTGAGTAAGAGGGTTGTTATTCATCAATATAGGGATGCCAACAATCTTGCTTTTTTTTTTTTTTTACAGTAAATAAGCGAGTTTTGTTGTCTTACAAAAATTGTGGGTTTTAAGTCCAGACTTTAAATCCACAAGCCACTGCAAGCCCTAGGCTTTTACAGAAGAGAGATCAGATTAAAATGTAAAGCCTTTTTTCAAGAAAAAGTAGAAAGATGAATCATAAGGAAATAGAGTCACCATTGAAAAGTGCAAAAGTGCTAAATAAATGGTTCCATTGGAACCATTTATTTAGCACTTTTTAATAGTTTAGCAAATATTTAAGAGACTTCTGAAAAAACTTTTTTTGGACCATGGAAATCTTGTCTGAAGGATAAACAGTAGAAATAATTAATTGAGAATTAACTTTAGCATTGGAAGCCAGAGTGGTTTTAATGTTTAACAATGGTTTAATCTGTTTAACTGGTATGACAGGAAGAATATGGCCATTTGATTCAAGAGTCAAGTTAGCAAAAAAGTTCTTTCCAAATAACTCTACCCCTATTCTAGAGAAAAGTAAAAAGATCAGACCTATGAAAAATCAGACCCATAAAAAGATGCCCATTTATGTATACATAATATGGATATAAACATTTATGTTTGCTATTTATTTAGATGCTGGCATACAATATCCTTACATATATTTATATTAGAGATGTAGTGGGTACCCGAAGAAATTTTCTGTTATTCTAGGTACCTGGTAATTTTTGGAGGTGTCTGGCTACCCCTGAAGTAGCTCGGTGAATTTTCCAAATGATTGGGAATCCTGGAAGATGATAGGTACCCTGTAGTTTATGTATATTTGCCCGGTAGTTTGAAATTACCCAGTACCTCGTACACCAAAGGGTTTTTCAGAACCTCTTTTTGTGTTTAAGGGTTGTCAAGCACCTTCAAAAATTAAAAGGCACCTCCAAAATAACCAGCCTTCTTCAATAATTGCAAGGTAAATCAGCACATTTGAAAAAGTCACCGTGTACCATGTACATCTCTAATTTATATAAACTTTAGAATTTATATGGTGTAGTATTTGCCGAAAGAGAAGATGATCAGATAGATATGTGGTGTGACACTAACAAGACAAGAAAAGGAGGCATAATCATAGAAAGATTAAAAAGATGATGGCAATCATGATTATGATCATGTTGATCATAATGATGTTTATATATGCATATATATACAATATATAACATGAAGTTTGAATAAAATTTCCGAGTCAAATTTCAACCCTGGTTGCTTACTATACAATGATAGTAATTCCAAATTAAACTTTTATCCATTAAAAGTAGTGATATATCGATTATGAATTAATCAGCATTGGCTTAATCGGCCACTTTTTGCACAATCAGTATTGGCATCAGCCTCGTTTTCCGATTTTCCAACCAATGGCATTTTAATATTTTCATCCTGCATTGTGATAATTAAATAATAAATAAACTAAACATTATGCATTACTTAGAATTTTTTTGATAAATTTTTATTTTGACTTTGTTTACAAGCAATATTATTTATTCTTTAGATGAAGTTTATAAGCTTTAATTTGACAGCTGAATGTACTTATACTTTTACTGCCATTGTGTTGTTTTTAGAATAATTTTATTTTGTGTCGTTCTATTGTTATACTTAAAAGTAACCTATTTAAGCATTGTTATCTATATGTGTTCAAGTATAGCCTACTATATTTCTATATTTTTGTTTGTTATTTTTGTATTATTTCAATTCACCTCACCAAGGCCACTGCAATCAAGGAGGCTACTTTAGCTATGGTTGCAATCCTCTCTCAACTTTATAACTCCGAAATACAAATCTTGACAAACAAGGCCGCTACGCCGAGAAACAAGTTTAGCGCGGTACTACCAGGGACATAGTGGGGATAGAACATCGCAAAATAAAATAATTATAAAAACAACTTAATTATCTAAAAATAGTTTAGATATCTAAACAACATATGATTGTTGTTTAGATATCTAAATTACTATTACATTAATAAAGAATTCTAAGTAAACTGCTTATGATAGTATCATTTTCTTTTTAAATTGAAATAAAAAGCGTTCCTCGAAAATTGTATTTATTTTTTGAAAGTTTTCTTTTCATAGTAAAAAAAACTAAAAAATGTATTTTTTTTAACTGATATTTTCTAATATTTTTAAAAATAATGGTTTGACTCTAATTTGAGTCCAAGTATTTGTTTACCAGTACTTATTAAATGAAATAGATTACACAATTTAAATTTGTTTGTATTTATATTTTCAAAATTTTAATAATTAGTTAATTCATCGGTATCGGCATCAGTATTGGCCTTTTCCCATCCATCGGTATCGGCATCGGCCAAAAAAGTGCTATCGGTATCACTAATTAAAAGGTATTGTAGATCTTTAAAATGAAACTTAAAAAAAGTATATTTATGCTGTCACTAGTATGCTTTATTTTGTTAAATCTAAAAACTTACCTTTTTCTACTAAGAAGGTTAGGAAAGTTTGCTCTAACTGCCACATTTCTTCAGAATTAAAATCAAAGTTTTATCATTCTGAAAATGTCAGTGAGTTCAAATTCATGTTTCCAATGGATTGTCTCAGTATAGACTTTAAAGAACCATTGCCTTCTTATTCCAGAAATGTTTATTTACTTTATTTTAAGAATTTTTACGAATATTCCTGGTATCCATTTGCTATTCCGTGTCCAGTTATCAGTTCAATTAATTTACTTTGATGCTCGTCATCTGAAACTCCATCAACCTCATGTTTAACTCCTGGTCCCATTTTTCTTAGACGTTTTGTGCTAACAAACAAAAACAATTATCTTGTTGATTATGCTGAATTAGTGGTTGTAAACCCAACATGTGATAATATTGCCTTATGTTACCTGGATGAGTGAAAGTCATCTGTTGCCCTTTAAAATCTTGCATCATATTTGTCCCACAAGAAAAGTCTTATATTATTAATGAGAATAATATTTGCCAATAATAGAGCCATCTACTAATGTTTTACAATGCTCTACAAGAACTTGTAAAGTTCTTTTGAAGTATGATGACTTTATATTAAAATGATGAGTTTGTTGACTTTTTTATATAGATTATTGTGATTACTAGTGTTTATGTTGTTGAGAATATTTGTGTTACCATAAAGTGGGGTTTCTTTGAACATTTTTGGGGTTACTCTGAACATCAACCATGGGGAATATTTACGGAATAATAATATCTGTCAATTCGTTTAACTATCTGCTGTCATTTGTCAAAATGAATGCATAGAAAAAAGCAATGTTTTTATTTATGCTGCATAGAAAAAATTGAAGTAGGAACGCTCAAAGTAACTTCCTCTGTTAAAAGTCACTCCATTTTATGGTATGCATATATGTCAACTCTTTTATTTTAGATTAGTATATTATTGTTGAATAAAGGTTTTCTAAAGAAGTCTTCATTTTTATGAGTTCATTACAAAGAGAGGCTTTAGAAGAATCAGCCAAAATATAGACTTCAGTATTCCATACAGGAATGAGTAAGAGAATAGGAGATGCAAAGTATGAACTTTTTAAGTCTTCAGTAAACCGTTGCCTTTCTCTTGTACCTTATCCTTTGTTTTCTATTAACTTATAACTTAATAGTGCTTGCAACCTTGTTGGAAGTGAAATTATATATATATATATATATATATACATATATATATATATATATATATATATATATATATATATATATATATATATATATATATATATATATATATATATATATATATATATATATATATATATATATATATATATATATTAGGGTGGTTCTAAAAACAACATTTTTTGAAAATGTCTGATGGGACCCCCTAAATGTGTTCTATGTAAAAAATTAATACTACATTTAAAAAATGTTTGAATAAAAAAATGTTTCAGGGTTTGCGCATGATCCTTAAACATCAGACGGGTCCTTAATATATATATTTTTTTTTCAAACGTCTTTGCTTCCAATAAGGCTGCAAGCAGCCACTAATTAAAGTTGGAAGTTACTAAAAGAGAAAAGATGAAGGTTGTAGAGCAAGATAACGATTGAGGGACGACTTAAAGGATTGCAAATTATATGAACCAGTAAAGCAAGATAAAGGAAGCGAATTCCAAAGAGCTGATGTTCGAGGAAAAAAACTAGACGAATAAGAGTTTTTGGAGCAATTAGGAACAGTCACAGAAAAAGATGACACTTGATTGAATGACAAGTAACACAAAAATGAATTTTAGTAGATGGCACTAGAGACAATAGCTCTTTAGAGCAGTGCCCATTATAGTATTTGTAGAAAAGAGAAAAAGAAGCAACATTACGATGATGTGATAATGGTTAAAGGTTGGCTGCAAGAGCAGGTCCAACTATGTTTACAATGCGTTTTTGCACCTTGTCTAAAAGAAAAAGGGCATCATTAGAAGATCCACCCCAGATATGGCAACAGTATTCCGTACAAGGCCGGATTTGAGATTTATAGAGATAGAGAATAGAATCCAAAGTAAGATAGTGACGAGCTTGATAAAGAGATGCAACCTTAGCAGATGCTAATTTTGCAACCGATTTGATAATGGTTTCCAAGAAAGATTGGAAGTAAGAGCTAATCCTAGAAGATGAAGAGTAGATGACTCATCGAGTACATCACCGTTCATAAAAATAGAAAGATCTAAATTATTGCGATAACAATTGGCTGAAAAAAATTGAGTTTTATCTGTATTGAAGTTCACCAGCCACTGTGAGCCCCATGCTGTAGCAGTAGTGAGATCCTTTTCAAGCTCAAATGCCCCCTCCAAGCAATCAGAGAGTGTTGGTTTCTTATCACGACAAGAATAAATGGTAGTATCATGAGCAAACAATGCCATCTTGGATGTGAGAATATCTGGAAGATTGTTAATGTGAATTAAAAAGAGTATAGGACCAAGGATAGAACACTAAAGTTACAGAATAAGAAGAAGAGTGCTGTCCATCGAGGACAACTTTTATACTACGATTGGAAAGGAAGGATTCAATAATCTTAAAGATGTTGCCAGATACACCATAAGAAGGAAGCTTATGGAGACGACCAGCATGCCAAACTTTATCAAAAGCTTTTGAAATGTCAAGAGCGATGGCCTTAACCTCTCCACCTTTATCTAATGCACGATAAAACCTATAAGTTATTACTGTTAGCAAATCAGATGTATAACGAGAAGATTGAAATCCATATTGATGGTCAGAAAGTAAGTTATTAGATTCAAGATGAGAAATTAAGTGTTTGTTAATTAAAGATATAAAAACCTTGCTTATGATAGAAAGAAGACTAATGGGACAGTAGTTAGATGAATCAGATCCCTCTCCAGAATTTTTGAAGATAGAGATAACAGATGCCGCTTTCCAGCAGGCTGGAAAACAAGACTCTGATAAGCATTTGTTGAATAGTTTTGAGAGTATAGATGACAGCTCCGGAAAACACTTCTACAAGACAATAACAGGTATGTTGTCCAGGCCACTAGCTGTAAAAGAGTCTAGGCAGGAAATCACTTTAGATACAGAAGCTGGAGTGATACGAAAGTCAAGCAATGCATCAACCTGTTTGTGGGCAATATCAGGTAGAACGAAACTAGTGGAATCAAGTAATGATATTGATGAAATGTTTTTAGCAAACAATTCAGCTTTGTCTTTAGGTGAGGTGACAAAGTCTGAACTATACAAAAGAGGTGGAATTAAAGATTTACCCTTATTATCAATACTATTTAAGATTCTCCAGAAGTTGCGAGAGACTAATTTTTGAGATAAGATACTAGATTTCATGACCTGAGAATAGTGGGCTTTGGCATTAGGCAAAAGTAGTAAACAGACGTCTGTTTTCTGGAGAATTGTTTTGCTGATAAATATGGAAGTAACGGTTTTAATTGGCAATTGCAGCAGCACAGTGTGAGGAAAACCATGGAGGAGAGTGAGGTTTGACCTGGAATCGTCGAGAGGGAACAAAAGATTCCATGCCAGCCTGAATCCACGTAGTTATGTAAGAAGCATATTTGTCGACAAGAAGACAAAAGATTTCTACCCAAGGGCCATCATGGAGAAAATCATGGAAAGATTCCCAGTCAGCTTTACTGTAGTTGTAAGAGGAACGATAATAGGGTGATTCAGATGATGAAGAAGAATGAAATATTAGTTTTAGAGAGATCAAACTGTGATCAGAAGCACCTTAAGGTGAATGTGGAGAAACTGAGCACTGACTAGGATCAGAAACAAGAAATAAGTCGAGTAGAGAAGGTAAATGATTCGGGTTGTCAGGAAAGCGAGTTGGACTATTTTAAAAATGACTATTTGAGTTAGGGATTGAGAAAGGCAAAAGTTGTGGGCTTTAATGCCTGCAGAATCATTGACACTAGAGCCAAGCCATTCAGAGTGGTGAGCATTAAAGTCACCAACAAAAATTATATTAGCTGATGAATAAAGAGAGAGGGCTTGGTCAATATGATCAGAAATAAGAGTGCATCAAAAAGAGTGCAGTCTTGAGATGAAGGAGAGCGATATAGAACAAAGAGAAAGGCAATAGAGTGAAGTGGTGCTAGACGAATGTAAATGCCCAGGCCAAGCATATGACTATTGGAGTCTTCACAAATTAAAGGAAGATAACCATCAACACTAAGATCACAAGATGAGACAGCTGAACTCAAATTAGTCTCGCAAAGAGCAAGTAGGTCTGGTGAACTTTGCAAGAGATAAGATTCAACAGAAGAAAAGTTACTTCGAAGACCATGAATATTAGTGAATGATAGGTTTAGAGAACTTGGTGATGATGACGGTGTTTTGTGTTTTATAGTTTTTGGTACTTTATTTGTTTTTAAATTAGTTTGAAGAACTTGACTCAAAGCATAAATAGTACTCAGAATACTGTTTAATAGCCCAAGCAATTGCCTCATTACTACTAATAAACCCTAACCGTAATAACGGGCTTCAAATGTGGCCTCCGCAATGCACACCAAAAGTACAACAGGACACCATCCATGTGCAACATGGCACTGTTAATACTTTGATATTTTTCAGCTATTGATGGAATCAACCTCTCTGAGAGCTACTACAGAGTTCGGGAAGCCTGACTCAGAACCATAAAACTGAGTTTTAGAGCTGTTCCCTTATTAGGAGATAATAGAATGAGTTGCCTAGTCATAAAAACAGAGACACTAGCAAAACCCATGCATTGAGTCAAGAAGATCCAGCATTCAACATCCTAAACTGGAAACAATGTATTAAAAATACATCTGTGCCAGCCTAATAGGTGAAGAAGGGGTACGAGCCTAATAGATGAAGAAGGGGCATTTAGAAAAAAAAAGTTCTTTAAAAGCATATCATATTGGGTCTCAAAAGAAGTGAAATTTTATAAAAGTTTCAAAAGTAACAAAAAAAATTTATGAAAACTAAAATTAAAAAAGCTTATTCAAAAAAGTTATAAAAATATGTACTTTTTTATTTTTTGTTAAAAAACAATAGTTTTTAAGCCATAACATTTAAACCAGTAGTTTTTATGTAAAATGGTTATTGTTTTTGGATGTTTCATAAAATTTCACTTCTTTTGAGACCCAACTTGTTATTTTAAAGAACTTTTAAAGAACTTTTTTTTTCAAAGTATTAGGGACCCGTCTGATGTTTAAGGGTCTTGTGCGACCCCTAAAAATTTTTTTAAAATTTGTTTGTAGTAATTAACTGAATTTTGTTACAGTTAAAATTCACAAGTCAATGCAACCCTTAAGAATAGAGATCAGATTCAAGATCGGCTGTCTGTTCTAAGTAATTATAAAGTGATGGGTTTTTATCAAGTCAAGAGTGTACAGTTTTGTTATCAGCAATTGAAGTCTTTTTTGATGTAAAGTTGTCAGGAAGATTAAGAGTATAACTAAAAAATAATACAGGAACAAAGAACCTTGCAGTCCCCCAGAAGTTACTGGCAATGAAGAAGAGTGTTAACCTTCAAAGATGACTTTATTTCTGCAGTTAAAAAGAAATGATTTAATAATATCAAAAACTTTCTTTTAGTAGAGAGCTATAACTAAGGAGAAATAACTTAAGCAACGTATGCTCAGTAACTATTACTGACACTGTACTGGGCCACAGAACCATAACTGAGTTTTAAAGTTTTTTTCTTTCTTGAGATTACATGAAGATTTCCATAGCAACCCTAGCTTATGAAAGGAAGATTGTAAGGAGTCAAGTAGTTTCAGCATTCAATATAAGAGAGATAATGAATTATATAAGGGAGACATTGCAACAAAATTTAATTGAATAAATAAAAAAATTGAATTAAAAAAGAAATAAAAAATATTCTATAAATTATGCAATTTAAATTATGCAATACTAGTGAATCCAAATCCGGATTTCTGAATTCTGGAATTCCGAAATTCCGTCATATTTTGAATTTTTAAAAATCCGGAATTCAAAAACGCAAATTCCGGATTTTTTGAATTTAGAATTTCGATTATTTAATTCTTATTTTATTTTTGAAGTTATTTAGAACTGTTTTTATAAAAATTTCAAAAAAAACTTTTGTTTTGTTTTTATATTATGTATTTCTTCCGTTCTAAAAATTTTAATTTTTATTACTAAAAACGTTTTTCAACAACAAAGTTGTCATCCTCAGTAGTATAATACAACAGTTTTTAGTAATAAAAATTAAAATTTTTAAAATGGAATAAATACATAATATAAAAACAAAACAAAAGTTTTGTTTTGAAATTTTTAGAATTTAGAATTTAGAAGAACTTTTACTATAGATGGCAGCATTGTGTACTTTCATTGTTATAAATTCAAAAAAATTAAATTTTAGTAGGCTTAGGCTACTGCAAATGCATTAAAATTTTTTTTTTAAATGAAATATTAACATTAAGAAATTAAATTGTATGCAGAGCAGACAAAGTAAGTCATTATATTAATTTTATGTTTCAAAAATTTTGTAGACTTACATTGTTATTGTTTTAAATCCCAACCCAAGTATGGTAGATAAATCTGAAGAAACTTTTATGGACATTTCAAAAAAAAGCTCATCAAATTCAGTGTGGAAATATTTTCTACAAGGGAAAACAAATCAGGTGGCGAAATGCATGCAATGCAAGCAAGTTTTAAAGATATTGGGTGGATGTACAACTCCCATGCACACACATCTTCGTTCTAAACACAACACAGTTTTGAACAAGCGAAAGTTTGATGAAAATACAACAGCTTCTACGTAATGATAGTGTTGTGAGCACAACCAGAAAAACGAACACGATCATTGATTTTTTCAAGTCAAAAAAAGATGAAACTTTTCCTGCCGTAGTAGCTAGAATGATTGCTTCTGATGGTTTACCGTTTTGTGTTTTTTGTACGTCAAACGATTTAAGAAAATGTTTAACAATGCGTGGATTCGGTGATATTCCAAAATCACCCACCAGCATACAGAAAGTCGTGATGGATTATACTAAAAAAATTAAACAATTGTAAATTGCTGAAATTAATCAATTAAAAAAGAATTTATCCTTTAGTCTAACATTGGACGAGTGGACGTCCTCTCGAAATAGACCTTATATGAATGTTAACGTTCATGGGTCGAAAAATATCTGGAATTTGGGTCTTTCTCGAATTAATGGTCGATTTGCGGCTAAAAATTGTGTAAAATTGTTAGAGGACAAGTTAGAATCATTTCAGTTAAATATAAGGAACGATATTTCGTGTATTGTAACTGATGGTGCTTCTATGATGCAAAAAGTGGGTAGATTATTACCATGTGAACAAATTTTGTGTTTTACTCATGCAATTCAGATTGCAATTGTAAATGTGATCTACAAACAAACAGAGAAAGAGGTAGATGAAGATGATTATGAGAGTGTCCTAGATCTGGACTCTGATGAAGAAGATTTAAGTGATGATGAAGGAATGCAAGTGGGGACGAGAAATGAATGTGATGTAGAAATTACTGAAAAGTTTACATTGCGAAATGTAATCATGAAAGTTCGGGTAATTGTTCGAATGTTTCGACGTTCCCCTTTAAATAATGAAGTGTTGCAAAAACATGTGAAGGAAGATCATGGAAAGGAATTGCAGCTATTGCTTGATTCGAAGACTTGATGGAGTAGCCTGATGTCCATGTTAGAACGTTTTAATCTTTTGAAAATTTCAATAAAAAAGGCAATAATTGATATCAAAGCGGATACATTTTTGAATGATTCAGAATGGAATATAATATCTACAGTTTCTAGAAATTTGAAGCCTATTAAATTAGCCGTAGACGCGTTATGCCGTGCTGATGCAAATTTACTTTCTGCGGATGCAACATTTACGTTTGTGTTAGAAAATTTTGATGAGAATGAAGAAATTGGCCGTGAAATGAAAAAAGAGTTTGAAGTTCAAATTAATCGAAGAAGAACTGTGGTATCCGATGTTCTTCAATATTTGCATAATGGGGGTAAAACCAAAATTCACAAGAACATTTTGCGTCGCTCAAAAACTGAAATAACCAAAATTATCATATCCCTAATCCAAAGACTTAGTGGTGAAGTAGCATTAGAAATAGACCCGACAGTATCTGAGTCTACTAAAATGGATGACGATAAACCTATCGAATCATTGGAAACTCAGTTATCCTTGCAGGAAATTCTTCAGCAAAAGATAAAGGAATCACTCTCGGAATCACGGTCAAAAGTTCTACAAAAATCATCGATTCATTCCGAAATTCGCAGTGAAATGAAATTTTGGGATGAAGGGGGATCCCGCGGAATGCTTTTGGAAGATCTTTACAAAAGTTTATTAACAATTCCACCAACTAGTGTGGAGTCAGAGCGCGCTTTTTCCACTGCAGGAGCATTTTCAACAAAAATTTGATCAAGGCTCAACGACAAAACATTGGACACTTAGTGCTTTTTAAGAAGCTTTTTCAAAAATCAAAATGAAAATTGAACTTTCATTTTGCAATTTTATTTACGTAGTTCAAAAATATTTTAATATGAAATATTTCCTTATTTTGTAATTTGTTTTAATTTTATTGTTTTGAACTAAATACATTTATGTTAAAAAATAATGTACTTTCTTTTCTTTATATTTTTTAAATTCTTCTATAATAATTCCGGAATTAAACCGGAATTCCAGATTTCATCTCCTGTAATTCCGAAAATCCGGAATTCAGTTTTTTACAAAAAAATGGATTCACTATGCAATACAATATAAACAATTTAAAATATAGAATTTAAAATATGCATTATAAAAAAAAATAATGCATTATTAGTTTGCATCTAATTTAAAAAAATTTAATTTAAAAATTAGACAATCTAATAAAAAAAAACACAAAAAAGGTATATCCTACAAAATTTTGTTCTAGCATCTATATTTTCTCTTATTTATTTAGCTTATTTTACCTTCATGTTCAATTTTTTTTTTTTTTTTAGATTATTCACCTCCCCAAGGCCCGAGGGGGGCCACTACAGTCGAGGAGGTTACTGATTTTTTTGTGTTTTTTATTTTTTAGTTGTTCTTCGTGGTGCAACCCTCTCTCAACTCTTTAACTCCGAAACGCGAACCTTGCGGAGCAAGGCCGCTGCGCGGAGAAACTAAGTTGAGCGCGGTACTTCCAGGGACGTGGTGGGAGTCGAACTCGGAACCTCTCGCTTACAAAGCGAGCGCTCTTACCACTACACCACTACCGCTTTTAATTTTCAATAATATAGACAATAAGATTTGGAATGGTTTGGGCCAGTAAAAATAAAAAAATCTGATGTTAATTTTGGATTAAAGCATTTACTTTTAGGGAGAATATGACTTTTTAAACAAATCTTAAATTGTTTGTATTTTTATTATTATATCTATCTGAAAATATTAATTGAATATCTTGAAATTAGTTAATACTTCATTTATAAATGGGAAACGGGGCAAGAAAAATGGGTACTCAAAAGTACATTCTATAACTTTCAGCTTCATACTCTCTCACCTTATTTTGTTATTTCATTACTAAAATTTTGTCACTGTAAGCTCTTAATTTAAAAAATGGCACAAAAATATGCTTTAGTCTGCTTTTATAATTTCTATAATTATTTTAATTATTTATAAATTAATACTCGTTTGACTATTACTTATTATTTTAATTATTTGTAAATTATTGTTAGTTATTTGTAAATTCTTTACTGGTAGATTTCCAATTATGAGGCTTCTTCAACTTCTGTTTTTTCCCTCAATTATCCAGTTAACTGTATCTTTAAGCTCTACCTGCACAAATTACCTTAATCTTTCTTTGCTGTCTCTTCAGCCTTAATGTCTCCTCTGCCTTAATCAATATTCTTATTCGATTTTGTTTCCTTAATAATAAAAATTTTGTTATTGCAGTTTTCTAATTTTTTTAATAAAAATCTTTTCTGATAATATTTTCTAATAAAAAATTTTCTAATAAAATAATTCTAATATAAAATTTCTTAAAAATATTATCTAATAAAAAATGTTCCTAATAATATATATAATAAAAATCTTGTTATTGCAGGTAACTTAACTTCTGTCTTTTCTGCTGTTTTTATATTTAGTACTCAAAAGTCTTTATGGGAAATAGCATTAGAAGAAAAGCAAAATAACACAAAGAACATCACAAAAGGTATTTCTTTAGTTATTAAAAGGTTTTATGTTTATTTTTGTTGAATTCAAGAATATAAAAATAAAATGAACTTAAAATGTGTTAAATTTTTTGTGTATAAACATGCGAGCCAATAATTTCTATCAAGTTATAACAATCACAACTATTGTTCATTTATTTTTTACTTATTCTTGAAATTGTTATTAGTTATAACGTATAGTGATTTAATAAAAATGAATATTTTGGATTAGATTAAATAAGGTGGATTGGATGTATGGTCTCCATAAAAAGTTAGCAGTGAAGAAATATTTGTCAGCATTAATCATTATTGTGATAATGCTAGCAAAAAACAAAATTTTTTTGGGTTTTTTTTTCTGTTTTCAACTCAAGTTTTAACCTAAAAACTAAATTTTGTTTGGGTTAAAATTCACCAGCCACTGGGAGTATCCACCTGTCATCACATAAATCATGTTTAAGAGCTGGCTGCTTATTCTTAGTGATCAAAAAACATTTTTATTTTTTTTATTTTTTATGAAGACTGGATCTAGTTGTGTCATTCATAAAAACTTTAGTGGAAAGGTTATTAAAAAAATTAAAAATACAGATAAGAATCAATACAGGAACAGGGATGGAACCTTGCGGTACTATGGTTAGAAGAGAAATTGTTCAATAATTTTAAAGATTTTCACAAACCCATTTGATTATACTTGGTTTATTTATATAGAGTACTTACAAAATATAATCAGTTAGCACTTATGAAAGAGTATTTACAAATGTAGTTGGAGTGAGAAAGAGCTGTTTTTTATTGCAATATTGCTTGCAACTTATATTTTATTAAGTATTAAGACCTGATTTTGCTTTTTATTGACCAGGATCTAGAGAGATTTCAGAATTCCTATGAATTCTGAAATCTCTCAAGCTTTATTTTCAATTTTCAACTTAATATCTCAAGCTTTATTTTCAAAATGCTGACTTATTCTTTTAAATATTGATAATATTGTATTTAGGTAATGATGACAATGAAGCAACAGAATCACATGTTTTATTCTGCGGATCTAAAGATTCTGTAATTTATTAAGTGTTTTTTTATAGTTATTTTTTATTCTCATTTTTATGTTTTTTTGATTCAGACTTTTAATATGTAGTTTTATATTATAAATGTTAATTTTAATTAAAATTTTCTAAAAAAAAGCATTTTTCTTCGAAAAATGATTTGTATTCAATTAATAAACACTTTAAGCTAATTATTTATTATAAATTATTTAAATGTTAAAAAAAACTTTAAAAGTTAAAACTGCTTTGCTGGTAGTCTTTGAGTGCAAGAATTTGATGTTTGTAAAACTGACTTTTTTGCGCTAATGGATCACAATGCATTTTTCAAAAAAAAATTTCAACTCTATTTGATTCTGTTTTGTTAAATACATGTTAAAATATTTGAAAATCTTGTGTACAAATTGCTTCTAAAATTCATTAAACTTAAATAGTTAGTTAAATAGTTTATCCTAAATGGTTTCAAGACAAGTTATAATAATTGGTATTCTGGGCAATCGCAGTGTAAAATGTGAAAGTAATAGGTTTTCAGAAAGTATACTTCCTTTGTTATAAATCTGGCATAATCATCATCTACATAATTGATGTACAGGCTCAGTCTTTTTTAATTTGTAATGTTTATCTCCAGACAAAATCATTGTTGTCATTTCTGCAAACTCCAGATTATCAGACTTGCATCCATTCTAAATAAATAGTTTAAACTTTAAATACTACATTAAAAAACTTATATATTTACAGTGTATTCAGAATTTTAATGCTTCTTTGTTCTTTTAATTTTAGCAATGTTTTGAGAAAAAGCTGTTTGTTTTTCTTTAATTGTTTTTGCAGCCAGTTAAAAATTGTAGTAAATTATAACTTTGATAAACACAATGGAATTTTAATTGTTTTTTATACATCCTTGTGCTTTTTAAACAAATATTTATCTTGACTATTTGTTATTGCTCAGATGTTCCAGAGTTTGAAAAAATGTTTCAGTAGTGAATAATATGTTGTTCACATGTAATTTTTACATGGAAAGGGAAGATAATATCTATCAAACTCTGTGGCTAACCACAAATACACTTTTCCAATTTATTAGAAAAACTCATTAAGAAGTTTCATGATTTTTCAGTTTTTCTCCAGTTCAAGAGATGAGGAATCCCAAGATTTTTGTCCATCCACCTACCTTGATGGAAAAACTTTGTTAAGTTGGTAGTCTTTTTCATGTGTGAACTACTTAAAGAATAATTCGTAATGACAAAAGATTTAACAAAATCAGCAATAAGCTTATCTTTTTTAGTTACAAC
The DNA here is from genome assembly GCF_038396675.1 of Hydra vulgaris. Taxonomy (NCBI): domain Eukaryota; kingdom Metazoa; phylum Cnidaria; class Hydrozoa; order Anthoathecata; family Hydridae; genus Hydra; species Hydra vulgaris. Next base: position 1,112,683 of record NC_088933.1, on the reverse strand, counting down.
TTTTTAATTCTGAACTCAGTTGAAGAAAATTGTTGAAAAAGATAGGTGAAAGTGCTCAAAGTTAAAAACATCATCTGTTGAAATAGCCGTAACATTGGCTATCACTATTATTTTTGAAATTTCCTTAGTCGTAATTTTTTTATGTTAGTGGTAGTTTGCAGACTTGCAAGTAATATAACTGCAGTTGTATGTGGTTAGGCTAGTTTGCAGCTAGAAATAAAAATCTTCAATAAGTAGTGAATCATTAAGATTGGTAGTGAATCATTAAGATAGTAGTGAATCATTAAGATAGATCCCAACTTACAGTCATGAAATTTTTTTATAATTTTTTATTACAATAAATATTAGTTACAGTTAATGTTTAAGATTTCTTCAAATTTTGTTGTTTAGTTTTTTGTTGAAAAGTTCTTTAAATTAAAAGAAATATAATACTAATTATAATTAAACACATTGTTGTAACCATTAAAATAGTAAAATTTTTAAACTTAATTTTATTTTAGGGAAAGACAACTATTATACAAAAGTTCATTGAGAAGTAGGGTTATATGTTTTTAATGTCAATTTATTATACAAAATTTTAAAATTGTATTGCTTTTAATTTGAAACTATGGTTGTTATGCGTTACTAGTAATGTAGCACAGTGTTTCCAAAACTCACCTTGTAATGAATTTATAATATTGTGTATTTTATCTTTTTAAAAATGGTTTATTACAAAAAACAAAACATGAGTTTAAGAAAGGTTTTATTTACTTGTCTTGATAAGAACCCAACACTCACTGATTGCTTGGTGGGGGCATTGAGCTTGAAAAGGATCCCATTTCCGCTACAGCATGGGGTTTTCAGTGGCTGGTGAACTTTAACTCAGATAAACTTCAATTATTTCAGATAATCATTATCGCAATAATCTAGATCTTCCTATATTTATGAATGGTAACTTAGTTGATTCTAACCCTTAGTTCTTATTATGCTTGGAAATATCATTAATATGTAAAATAACCATTTCAAAATTAGCATCTGCTAGGATTGCATCTTTTTATTGTGCTTGTTATTTTCTTACTTTGAATTCTATTATTTATCTCTATATATCTCGAACCCTTCCTTGTATGGAATAATGTTGCCATATCTTCGAATGGTACCCTTTCTCTTTTAGGCATGGTGCAAAAACACATTATAAACATAGTTGGACCTGCTCTTGCAGCCAACCTTCAACCATTGTCACAATGGTTAAAAGTTGGTTGTAATGTTGCTTTTCTTTCTCTTTTCTATAAATACTATAATGGGCACTGCTCTAAAGAGCTAGCATCTCTTGTGCTATCTATTAAAATTCATTCTCGTGTTACTTGTCACTCAGTTAAGTCTCATCCTTTTACTATAACTGTTATTAATGGCTCCAAAAGTTTTTTTTTGTCTAGTTTTTTTCTTCAAACATCAGTTCTTTGGAATTTGCTACCTTCATCTTTTTTTCCTGATTCATATATATTGCAATCTTTTAAGTTGTTTTATAATTGTTTTCTTGCTTTATAAATTTCATTTTTTTTTACTTCCAGTAACTTCCAAATCTAATAGTAGTTGCTTGTAGCCTTGTTAGAGGTAAAGATATTTAAAAAAAAACACCCACACAAATTAAATTTAATTTTATCTAATAAAGTTCAAGATTATAAGACAAATGTATGATATTAGTAATTGTACAAAAATGCGATGTTAAAATTTTAAGTTTTTAATATAGGTGAACACTCTATTCTAAAGATTATAGGTGATTACTGATTATATTCTGATTATATTCTAGAGATGATTCAGTGAAGCCGACTGTTGCATTGGATTATTGTATCTTCAGACGTGCAAGGCAGAACAGCACGGTAATGTTTCAATGTGAATTTACTTTCAACTTTTTATATTTAATTAACAACAAGATAAAAGAGTTTATGAACTTTTATTTAATAAATTATATGTTAATAAAATAATATATGATTAGTAAGTAATATATGATTACTTTTTTAAAAAGTAATATATGATTACTTTTTTTCAATTTTTTCAATTTATAGACTTCTAATCGAGATATCGTGCATGTTTGGGAACTGGCTGGTGGTTCTTCTACAGTAAAAATGATTGATATAATTATCAAACCTGATAATATTTTGTAATTAAAGTTACTAAGTTTGTTTATCAATATATATATATATATATATATATATATATATATATATATATATATATATATATATATATATATATATATATGTGTATATATATACAAAAACTTACAGTTTCATGCTTAAAGGTAATCATCAGCTACAAAAAAAATTGTACATAAAATGTTACCAAAGTATAAAATTACTATAATATGAATACTGAACTCACTCGATAATAGTTTTATATTTTTGTAACAATGCGACAAATCATGACTGAAAAATCCAAACCATTACATTGTTGCTCCTATGTTTAACTGTTGGCATTTGATACTTAGGATTGAGTCTTTTAACTTTATGGATGTCTCACATACTTGATAACATCGCTACTAAACATGCAAAACTTTGATTTGTCACTAAATAAGACTTTTGACCATTTTTTTGTCAGATGCAAATGTTCTTCTACAAGTTTCATTTGAATTAAGCAACTCAAATGAAACTTTGATAATAAAAAATTACTTCAATAATATAAGTAATTTTTCGTCATGCCAACAACTAAATAAATTATGCTAATGCAAGCTAATGTTGTACTACGCTCCACTTAACATCTTGTCCAAAATGTTATTTAATTTGAAAGCAATTTTTCAAAGATCATGTTTTAATTCCTTACCTTAATCTATCTATTTATTATTTTATTTGTTATGGTATTTAATTGATGTTAACTAAGTTTTTTGATAATGTAGAACACTTACATTAGTAATGGTTTTGGATTTATCAAACCCTGCAGAGATATGGCAAGTACAGCATGTTCTCATTTCACAAGTAAGTTTTTAGAAATTATTTATCTCATTAACACTTTAAGTGTATTAGCTTTCAAAAAACATGCAAATTTTAATGTATAAAATTATAAATTATAAAAGTATAAATATTTAAATTGGTACATTTTGAAATTATAATTTTTATGATATTTATATGTAGATAAAACAGCGAATCAAAAATGTCATTGCAGAACTTGCTAAAGTTAATTCTAAGTATGAAATTGTTTTATTCCTTTGTTTTGTTTATGTTTTTTCTTTCTATTTTTTTATATTCATCCAGCGGCATAGAGGTTATTACCACTGTGGACCAGAGAGCATTTTAGGTTTGATGGAGTGTCACCTGGGATTTTTTCACTAATAAATTATTGTTATCACTATAATAACATGATTTAATCATAATTAAAATTAGTCTCATATGCTCAGACAGTAAAATTGGTAAATCAATTTTTACATAAAATCAATTTTTACATAAAATGTGCAAATGAGTAAGTAAAACTAAATTGCGGTCCAAATTTTTCATAGAAGAACTCTTTAATTTGCCAGATAATCATTTAAACTAAATTTTATACTTTGAAAATTTTTATATTTGCTTCAAAAAGTTACTGTTGCAAATTTAGTATACTAGACTACTAACTGAAGTGTTTCAATATAAAACATAAGAGCGTTTCCTCGTTAATAGAAATTGTCTCGATATTACTCTTTGCCTAATATTATAATATTCAATTAATAAAAATACCAAATACATGTCTGGAATCAGTTTCTTACGTTATTTGCTTTGTGTAGTGTGTTATCACCTGAATACAAGATATGTTCAAACTCTACATATATAATGGTTATGATTAAAATATTAAAATATTTCAAGGTTATGTAAAAAAATTTAAACTTTTTTACATAAAATTGAATTATTTTTTAACATTGAAATATTATTCATTTAAACATTATTATAGACTATAAGGATTGTCTCAGTAATTATTATTATATATTGGTGGCAGTAAATTTAACAAATGATTATATACAATATATATTTAGATATATAACATAACTAAAACAAGTTGTTACAAACAAATCTCTTTGTATAATTATTTGTTAAGTTGTAGTTAAAAATATGTTAATTTGTAAGCTGAAATGCTTTAGATTGACTAGAAAGGCGATCTTCAGATTCATGTTTGGGTATCAGTGTTCCAACATTTACTGAACTGAAAGTGTTTGAAAACTTATGCAGCATTTGTTACTGGACGGGGCATTTCTCATCAGTGTACACAAGCTGCTGCTGTCGGCATCTTGGTTGGCCACAATTTATAATTAGGAGAATATGCAGAACAAATAGCCAGTGCTATAATTAAAAAAAAGATGGGGAGCGAAGGTATAGAAAATGGGACAGTTTTCTTACTAAAAACACAAGGAACATCTCTATTAGAGTTGGAGCTCCTAATTTAAAAAGTAACAGACGTAATAAACAACTTTCTCTTCAAACAGTCATAGAATTGTAAGTCTCCCTTGAACTTTCTGACAATCCAACAAAAAAACTTTGTTCTACAATTAGAACTGGATTAAATGGAAGAGACTCTGTTGAAGGAAATATAGTTCAAAAACTAGATAATCTTAAAGTAAAACTTGATGAATTTTATAGTGTAGAGAAAGTTGAATCATAAGACAGGCCTTCCCAGGAGAGGCGTGCGGTCGGTCGCTTTGAGTGACCACGCATATATATATATTTTTTGAGAGTCTGGCCACGGTTTTTTAGCATATATTAATGACGCATTTTTAAAAAGGCGCTGAGAAAACCTAACTAAATTGTCGTATTATTTTATTATTTTTATTCATAATTTATTCTTATTATTAATATAAAAATATGAACATAAAAATGAAATGTATATACATATATATATATTTATACTTATTTAATAAAAATTTTTTTTTCTTATTACAATTTTTTTTTTCAAGTCTAGTAAACATAAAAAAAAAATTTATTTATTTATATTTATATTTTATTTATTTATATTATAATTATTTATAATATATTTTTAGGTGTTGATTTTTTCAGCAACGATATTTAAGACAAGTCGAAAAAATAAACAGAAAATGTGACCGAAAACTTTTTTAATCTATTTTGAAAAATATGCTCTGCCGACGCGGGATGCGAACCTCGGTCTCCGCGGCGCTATGTAATGTCTCAACCGAATGAGCTACACGTTCATACCTCTATCTAGAACCTTGTAGATGATAATTCTTCTAGAACTTAGAAGTTATTTTTTGTAGAAAGACATACTTATGTGAAAAAATTTAAAATTAGAAAAAAAATATGTAAAATAAAAAAAAAAAAAAATTTATAAAGTTATAAGAAAAAAAAATTCAAAGAAAAAATATATATATATATTATTTTTATGTTATTGTTTCCTTATTAATGAAAATAATAAATTATTAAGAAAATTACAAAATAATACAACGAATTTAATTTGATTTTTTCAGCGCCTTTTTAAAAATGCGTTATTTTTAATATATGCTAAATAAGCGTGGCCGAGTTATCCAAAAAAAAAAAAATATCCGTGTTCACTCAAGGCGTGCGACCGCACGCCTCTCCTGGGAAGGCCTGATAAGAGATTTAATTTATATTAAAAATCCCTCTGATTTAATCCTGCATATTATTAAAGAAAAAGGTATAACTCCATGTGTAGGTTTTGTAGGAGTTTCTTTAGATCGTAGAGGAGGCTTCCTAAATATTGTTTTTAATTTTTTTGAGGAAGAAAAAGAATCTGAAATTAAATTTCAAAATAGCAGAGCTCATAAAGTTCTTAATTTAGCCATTGTTAAAGATATTCCTGAAAAATATGAAAATCTTAGATTAGTGCTTGGAAAATTAATCTTGAAGATTTAAACTATTATATTGCCTTTGATCTTAAATGTGCTAATGTGTTATTTGGTCTTTCATTTTAGTTGCTTTGCTTTGGCTACATCTACTTATTGGATAAGATAGCAGGATTTCTTTAAACTGAGTGTAATGGTTTTGAGTTGTGGTTAAAAAAAACTATATAATTAAAAGAGGATATCATGAAGTTGGATGGGATGGTAATAATGCAAATAAAATTTTAAAATTACTTGATTCACTTCAACATGAAGTGCAACTTAAAGTACCATATCTACTTTCTGTAGTCCAAAGCTTAAGAACTTTTAAATCTGTAAAACAAGCTTGTTTTGGAAAAAATCTTAATTATTGGAAAAAATCTTAAACACAGAACACAAAATATTATTGTTTAAAGATGCTTTTCTATGCCTACAAGAAATAGCTTCTTCGCTTGGAAAGACACTAACAGTTTCATGGAAAATCCACATTATATATTGCCATGTTTTTCTTTTGTAAAGCATGCAGGATGTGGCTTGTCAAAGTATGCAGAACAGTGTGGTGAAGCAATTCATGCAATGTTTAAGCCTAGACGGCAACAATATAAATGCAGTATTGATCATAAAGATTATGGAGATAGATTGAAAACTAACTGCTGTTGTTATGGAGATGTTGTTGTTGATTTTGGAATTAAAAGATTATAATACTTAGTTTTACATTGAAATTATGTTAAGTAAAAATTTTTTACTTTATTATATTGTTAAATAAAGCTGTCTTATAAAAAATCATGGGGTTGGAGCAAACTTTCTTTCAAGGGGACAAATAACACCCAAAAATTTTGTCAACCCAGGCCCATCTCAGTTAAATGTTTTTTTGAAAAAAGAAGTTATAATGAGCTAAACTAAATCAAAAATAATTAATAGATTTCAAGTTTCATTAAAAAATTCTTTGATATCCAGGAGCTATGCAAAATTAACAACCCCCTCATTTTTTAATTGGGGGAGGGGGTTCAGAATTTTGTATTTTTTTTTACTCTTAGCAAGTGAAACTAATTTTAATTATGATTAAACCATGTTAGTTAATAGGTTATGAATAAGTTTTTGGACTGGAGTTGATGTTAGTTTATTACTGCAAAGAAATGTACAAGAAGATTCGTAATAGTCTTATTTCAAAGCTGTGTTTAAATTTTATTTAAAAAATCAAAAAAATATAATTTTTTTATATATAGTTTTTAAACAATGGCAAAATATAAAAACATTAAGAATGATTTGTACAAGTTTTGTGAAAATAAGCCAGATAAACAAAAAAAAAGGAAATTGCTGACCATTTTATAGCTCTTGGGTACGCAAAATCAACAGTTTGTAATTAATTTTGGATTAAGTCTATTAAAACTAACGGATTATTGGAAAAAAAAATATCTTGTGGTAGACCTGTTATAATTGCATCAAAAGCCATGATTCTATATATAAAAAAAGTTTGATTATCTTACGGCTGTTCCCAAAATTGCGTCGCCAGAAAGTTAAAATGTTATCTAAGTTATGTTTCGAAGACTTTAAATAAAAAAACTAACATCAAATACCATAAAAAAAGTAAAGGACCACTTCTAACTAAAATTCAGAAAAAGCAAGTGACGCCAAACTGTCCAAAAATATTAGAATATATTAGAAGAATATAAAAATATTGGTTTTGTTTTAGATGATGAATCGTTCTTTATTTTAACTCATTCGTTGCAACCTGGCAACTCCAGTTTTTAATCAAGTGATATTAATCAAAGACTCGCCCTTATGTAAAGTTTTGATTTTATAGCCAAATATGAAAAAAAAATTATTGGTTTGGCTTTTTATTTCACCAAAAAGTGTATCAAAGCCATTTTTTATTCCTTCAGGAATGACAATGAACTAAACAGTCTACCTGGAAACCATAATTAAAAATGTTTGGTACCTTTTATAAATTAATTTTATAGTACAGGAGAGTGCGTATTTTGACTAGACTTGACATCTGCTCATTATGCAAAAAGCGTGGTAAATTACCTAAATGAGCAAATAATCAATTTTGTACCAAGATCGATCAACTCTGCAAATGTTCCTAACAATCAAAAGAAGACTTTTGAGGAAACTTGAACAATAAAGTTTATGAAGGTGATTGGACAGTAAAGAATCTTGATGAATTGAAATCTAGAGTTATCTACTGTTTTGGCAAAATAGATCTTGAGTTTGTGCAAAACCATATTTTGGGTGTTAGGAAAAGACTTGACCATATAAAAAGACATGGTGTCTAATTTTGTTTTCTCATCAAATACTAAAATAAGACATTTTTTATTATTATTTTTAAGTTTTGTGTTTTAAATAAGAATTTTTGTTCCAAAAATAAGGACAAAAATCCAAAAATAAAAAAATAAAAAAATCCAAAAATAAAATAATTATTCCAGTCCAAAAACTTATTTATAACCTGTTAATAGTATTTTACCAAATTACTGATTTAGTTATCTGTCAAAATAATAAATAGTGTCACATGTTAATAATAGTTATTGTAAAATGTGATTACTTTCAGCAGTGGAGTAACTTCAGACATAAACTTTGCGTAAAACTCTTTCTATTGTTAAAAGATTTTTGTCTTATTTTTTATGACAATAGAATTTCTTAAATAAAAAATAAGTTTACTTAAAAGAATAAGTTGATTTAACAGAACAACATAAAAAATATAATGCATTGTAAACAAAGAACTAACCTGATCAACTTTAAAAGCTTTTTTTTTTGTTTCACTGGTAAACTTTAGTTTCATATACATATCATTTTTGTTTCACTGGTAAATTTTAGCTTCATATATATATATATATATATATATATATTATTTGGTCATCCAACAAGATTGAATGAATTTGAAGAAAATGTTGTTGTGAAACATGTACAGTCAGTCAGAGAGGCTTCCAATGTACATTTTTTAATTGAGAGTAGTTGTAAAACACTATTTAAATATATCTGGAATAAATGTACCCTGTTTTAAAAACAATACTTGAATGGTCAATTGACTTTTTGGATCACCACAAAAACAGTCTTTGTCAACAATTTTGTCAAAATATTAAAAGTGTTTGTGGGAGAGTATATAGAGCTTTAGTTAATAAATATTTTAATAATTTAAAACAATTGTTAAAAGTTGGAAACGGAAAAGTTTGAAATATCTCAAGGATTTTTATAACTTTAATGAAGCAAACGCAACAGAGGATTCTGGTGTTGTTAAATGGTTGTTCAGGCGTGGAGCAATAACCCAGAGTGAGTAAAAGACAGTGAAAAGCATATTTATAATGTTTTGTGGTTCAGCACATTCTCGAAGAACATTCTGCCTCCTTATGTAGGTTACAAATCTCAAAATTGAACAGAGAGTGACTTAATCACTGAACAGAGAGTGACTTAAGATATAACAGAACAAAATCTGGTTGGTTTGATGCTGTGACATTTTCAGATTGGTTAGAGAGTTCTTTTTTGCCATATACTAAGCATTTTCCCACTCGTAAATTTGTAATTATAGGTGATAATTTAGTTTGTTGTTCTACCAAAATATAAGCTTATTACTGGAAAGTAATATTACTTTTGAATACCTACCAAAAACTCAACTCATATATGTCAGCAATTGAAAAACCATTGAAAATGAAATGAAGATCAAATAATATAATATTAAGTAAATATATACTTATATATTCATAGTAAAGCCTCAAGTATATGGTTTGTGATAAAAAACAACTCTTAACTCTTCAACAACAAAATCAAATAAACTTTACATAAAAACCATCAAATTAATTGACAAAGTTAAATTTTTATCGTTTTTTAAAAAATCACTAAAACATATTTTGATAAACTAGAAGCTTGTTTGGCACTTTTGCTATTGCAAACAAATGATGGTCAGTATTTTGATATACTTTTTGATACTTTGAGTTTGACCTTAAATTTAATATCAAAAACTTTTTTTTCTTGTTTTCGTCTTTAAAAAAAAACAGGTTTTCCTGTCTAAACCTCAAAAGTCATGTTCAATAGGGTGCATTGAGATTCTTATGTTTTTGAAAAAATAAAATTTAAGCTTAGGAAAAAGTGTGTTCTTATGTAAAATTAAACTTCAAGGTAGGTTTGCAATGGACCATTTTTTGATTAGAAAACGTCTTGATATTCAAATACGCCAAAACAAATATTTTAACAGAGATCTTGCTGACGATTTAGCTCCACTTGTTTTTGCTCATTTGGGAAAAGCAAGTGTTAAGTTTCAACAGCCAGTTATTATTTGGGGATAAATATATTATCAATAAAAAATCTTTGGGAGAAAGTAGAAAACATTGAATTGGGAAGAACTAGAAGAAGAACTTATATTGATGTTATGTAAACTCATGGACCTCACCACATGTCCTCATTTAATACTTCTATGTGAGAATGATCTCTCTGGGTGTACTTATCTCAAAAGTTGTAGAGTTAAAGCACATGTAAATTCCACCTGTATTTTTACTAAAAAAATTTCAACTAAGGAGCTCAGATGGTTGTACAGTCAAAGATATAAGACAGGTGAAAAGTCTGACATGCAGAAGAGCTAAGACAGGTGAAAAGTCTGACATGCAGAAGAAGTAAGACAAATGAAAAGTCTGACATGCAAAAGAAATAATACAGGTGAAAAGTATGACATGCAGAAGAACAAAGACTAAGGCTAAGAAAATATTCTGAAAAATTCCAGTATGCAGATGATGCTGATAAGATTGAGTCAATAAAGTATATAAAAAATCAAAAAAGAAAAGTGAGTGACAAAGAAGGTTATCAGAAGAGAATTAAAAAACTACAGGTACTACAGCAATTATTTTTCTAGGTGTAATAATAAGTTTGTAGTAGCTAAAAAGATTGCTAAAGGTGTTTATTTTTTGCTGCAAATTTTTACAACATAATCTTACTAAATCATGTTTAGTACTTGGAGCAGATTATACTTGAATTAGAACAGGCTGGAAAAGATTAACACAACAGTTAAGATTGGTGTGCTACCACCAAATCTAATAGAAATTCATTGTGGCCCCTTAAGTCATGCCAGATGGTTCGCAACTGGTATGAAAATAGGCTTTGTGTGGACAAGGACACATGGCTTCACTGAGCAGAATTTAAAAAATCTAGAGTTACTTGACTTATTTTGTTTACTTTTTTACTTTAAACTTTTTTTTGTCATAAAAGTTAAAGACAAACTTGAAGATGCTTCCTATTACATTTTTTCTCAATTGAGAATTCTCAGAAATCAACCTGATAGGGCAAAAGAAATTGTGACTCTACATCCAGTTTGGAGCTTGTTATGAAAGTATTTTAATCTTTGTGTTACCCAGTAATAATGCAGAAGACCGCAAATTTGCAGTTGATCATATTTTGAAACAAATGGGTTATTAATAATAGTATTCTTAAAGATATGCAAATTAGACCAAGAAAAACACCTAATCTGAACTTTGCAGCAGCTATTCTTCAAGAGCTTGTTACATGGGAAAACAAAGAAATAAAAGAACCTATTTTTACTTGTTTGCTTACTAAAGTTAACTTGTTATTGCTAAGATTGACACCTTTAATAATTCCTTCTGTTAAAGTTTATACCCAAAGTACCTAATGTGCTGTAAAACAATTGAGAGTAGCATCTATGTTGATAGTTGGACTAGATGCAAGAGATAGATATATTAGAGCTATGGCTCAATATAAAGAGTTGTTACCTGTTGAAAGCATAGAAAGAAATATTATTAAGCTTTTAATGTCAATAGACCTGAAAGATGTGTTAATTTATTAATTTTTTTTTTAGTAGTGTTTTAGTAGTGTTGTTAATATATCATTTGGGTAAGATAGGGGATAAACCACCTGTTTTTTGTTGAAACCACATCACTAATCACTTCTTTCCGATTTCTAAAACAAACACCACTTCTTTCTAATATCTAAAACAAACAGCACCTCTTTCTAATTTCTAAAACAAACAGCACCTTTTTATAATTTGTAAAACATATTTAAACTATTATAAAGCAAGTTTTTTATTCATTAAAACATCATTAAAAATTTAATGCCCCGTCTTCCTGCCACTGAAAATCTGCAAATGCTGCACTTTTTAGTGTCAAATATCAAACAAACTTGTAATTTTCTAAAAGTATTATTTGAATCCGATTATTTGTAAAATACAATGAAAGGCATACTTTTTTTAAATGAGGTTTTACATAATTTTTCAATGTCTAAAAGTCCAAATTAAGGTATCAAAACTTCAATAGATCAAAAAAATATTTTTTACATAAAAACGCACATTTTCCAAAGCTTTTATAATGAAAAAAAGTTCTTGCTATACCCTGTTGTTCAATCTGCGTACCAAAGCCTCTACAATGGTTGTTTTCATAACCTGACACTACTTCATGATTGAAATAACTACTTAATTCACTACTTCTTGAGTGAAATAAATGTAGTTTATTATTTAAAAAAACGTTTAAGTCAATATGAATGATATATTTTATTCTAACAAAACTCGTTGCGTTGGTTTAACAAGGTTCTAACTGACATTTTTTATGTTAGGAGAATTTAGAAAAAATTTAATAACTTTTTTTTAATGTTTAATTAAAGTTATTTACATTATTGTTTTTTTATTTGTTTGTGTACTTATTTTTTGGTTGATGTGTAAAAATACATAAATAAACAAAAAAAAGTCATATAAATATTTTTATTTAGACAATAAAAAAAACACAAACAATTTATTTGCTATTCTCCTAATGTAAAAAAAATCAGTTAGAACTTTGTCAAACCGTCATGATTAGGCTTAATAGTTAAGATAAAGGGTATGGGATTATTTTTTATTTTTTAATCTAATTCACTCTCAACAAGTCTGCAAGAAAACACTATTAAGTTGGCAGTTACTTGAAAACAAAGAATAGAGTTTAAGAGAGGAGTTAAAGAAACAGTTGACAGAAGACTTGTTAAAGATAGTATGAATCAGGAAGACATGAAGATGGAATAGGTTTCAAAAGATTAAATTGCAATAAAAAACTAGATATATAAAATTTTTAGAGCATGCAGGGACACATAATAAATAGATGCCTTATTGCTGAATGACGAGTCAAGCAAGTATGAGTTTTGGTTGATAGAACTAAAGAAGATAGCTCCTTTGAGTAGGGACTAAGGTAGTATTTGTGGAAAAGAGAAAGAAATGCAACCTTATAACGATGGGAGAGTGGTTCAAGCTTGGCAGTTAAAACTCCAAAATTATGGATAAGTTTAGTAAATATTCTTTAAAGTCTACTTTAAGTTCTAATTTCGTTAAAGTCTAATTTAAATGTGGTACCAATAAAAATACTTAGTTTGCTAAATTGGTTGACACTAGATATGCTATCCATATCTCAAAATTGCTTTAATTTTTTCATAATTTTAAATTTAAGTAAAGAAAAATATGTTTATCGAAACCTATCCAAATCACACAAAATTAGAATCATAAGTGTTAAAGAAAAAAAATAATTTATATACTGAAAAATATACAAATGTGTATAAATATTGTTGTAAATAGTATTATTGTTAATATTATAATTTACTCTACACCTACTATAAATAACGGTTTAATAGATTATAGTTACAAATAGGTAAGGTAATCTCTCTTTTTATAAAATTGTTTTTTCTATAAAGTGGTTATTCATCTTAAAATTTAGTTCAAATTAAAAAAAAAACATTTTTTAAAAAAGTAGAACAAATTAAAGTAATTATAAAATGGTTTTTATACAAATAGATTTATAACTTGACTAAAAAAATTGTTTTTTTTTACATTAATTTAGCATTGAAAAGTTGTTGACACAAAAAGCTTTTGAAAGAATTGGTTTTCAAAACAAGGTTTTTTTAATATTTTATATTTTGTAAGAATTTTTATTTGCTTATAAGAATCTTTTTATTTTTATTTTTTGTTGAATAAAATATGCTTATATCTCCATTGCTTTCTTAGGATAATAAATTAGTGTCTCCATTGCTTATTCCTCTTTTGATTGTTGGAAGCAAATATGAACAATTTCAGGTTAGGCTTATTTTTTTAAATACAGTTAATAATTTAGACTATTATATTTTTATGTTTGCTGTGAATGACTAATAGCATGAGTAACTTAGTTAACGGGGGATTGCGAGTTATTCAGCAAAGCTGCATCCTTTTACTGTATATGTTACTGCATGCTCTAAAAACTAATGCTTTAATTCTTTAGAACTCTCTTCCATCTTCATGTTTTTCTGACTCATACAACCTACAACTTTTCCAGTCTTCTGTAAACTGTTTTCTTGCTCTCTAATTCTATTCTTTGTTTTCTAGTAACTCTCAACTTAAATGAGGTTGTTTGCAGCCTTGTTGGGAGTAATTTAGATTAAAAAAAAAATTTGTTTTTGTTTGTATATTTATTTTATTATTTTTTATTATTATTAATGCTATTATTTTTATTGATTTTAGAATTAGTAGTATCTAATTTCAGTAATATGTAATAGAGTAGTAATGAAATTAGCTTGTCTTTCAAAACAAATAGTGGACGTTGAGATATGGTTTGCCATGACAAAGATTTCTAATAGGAAATATATTTTTTGACGCAATATTTAAAAGTATCTCAAAAATATTGAGATATCTTTAAATATTTCCTTATATCTCAAAAAAGTTGAGATAAAAGGAAACATGCTAGTTTTAAAAATTATATATTTTCTGAAGGTCAAATTATGAAAATTGTTCATTAAAGTAGTTTATTATTACAACTTGGTATTGTAGCAGCCATGTTTAACAAGGTTTGTATTTCTTAGTTCACTAATAATAGAATTCATGCTTTAAAAGTAGATATATACATAAACTTCAAATGCAGACTAAAACATAAAATTCTTTGCTTTTGACATTTTTGGTCTAGGTAAAGAAAAATGTTATTAATTTATTTACCACAATTAAAAGCTTGAAACTCTACAACAGAAAACATTTCTATAGTATTTGATTTCAAAAAAAGCGTATGTTGAATTAAAATACACTGATATAAGATTGTTGAAGAAAGCAGGGAGTATATGAGAAAATATACTAATTTACGATTGGTGAAGAAAGCGGGGAGTATATGAGAATTTTATACTAATTTACGATTGGTGAAGAAAGCAGAGGGACAAATGTACAATGAATGAGAAAATATACAAATTTACAAACTATAGTTGTTACTTACGGTTTTTTGAAATTGGTTTTAGGCTACATGGCATGGTCTGCAAAATGAAGTGTAAAAATTTATATATTTTTTAAAATAATCAATAAGTGATGGAATTATTAAAAGTGGTAAAATTGTTAACAACTCAACAAATTCAAAAAATACTTTATGAATAAGTACAGAAGTGATACAAGAAAAAAAGGTTTCATTTTTAAAATAATCATTTTGTAATTTTTGTCAGCTTCTATTTGTGTACTTTTATTAACTTAATTGTTATTAATTGCTGGCAACTGACTCAATCCAATTCAACTATTTACTGACTCTGGACAATCCTCTTCAATTACTACCTTACCTGACTCTGCACAATTTGCTTTAATTATTTGCTGACCTACTCCTTTATGACTTTTTGTATGTTTTTGTTGTTGTTGTTTTTATTGTTGGTTGTATTGTTGGTATTTCATTGTTATTGTACTTGCAGCTGACTCCTTAAGATTCTGTGGAAACTATGATGCTGTTTTCGAATGTTACCTTTGTTGCATAGGGAAAGGAGATCCTTTTTTTTTCAATGCACTAATACCTCTTTGGAGCGTAATACTTTTGTTTTTGTAAGTAAATCAGCTGTTGGTTTTATGTGGTCAGTGTTTTTTGCTCAAAAAAGTACAACTTCTATATTCTTCCTGATATTCATACTTAAAGTAAAGAATATCAGAACTTTCTTTGCACTATTTGCTTTGTTAAAATTTGATATTTGAAAGCACTTGTTTCCAAATACTTCTAGGTATGGTAGAAATGCTTTTGCATTTTTAAAATGTATTATATCATCATAACTCAACACAGTTAGTACACATGTGTTTTTTCTAAAAGCTTGTTTTATTGCTGTTTACTGTTGCACAGGTGTTTTGATTGTTCTATTTCAGTATTGTTTTTCAATTGTTGAGTGGGCTGCATCATGTTCGCTCTGATTATGTCTGATTATGTCTGATTATTATGGTGCAATGAAGGTAAGCTCAATAAAACCTTATTTAAATAGGTAATATAGTTGACAGCGTTATATTCATCATTCTATTTTGATTTCGCCCCACATCAATCGCAGACGAGATTAAATTGTGCTGCTTGTAGTTTGATTTTGCCCCCACAGAAGAAATTGTGTTGCTCCTAGTTTGCTTCCAGATTTAATGAATTTAAATTCTCCAGTACTTTCTTTACAGCTTGCTTTTTCCTTTTCATCTTTATTTCAAAAATAGGAATATGTCTTTAAAGAATTAATTTTTGTAACAGCAATGTTGTAATTTTTGCAGGCGTCTGAAATAATAAAAGGCTCTACTCATACCATATGGCAATAAAAAAACTTGCTTAATGTCAAAAACTGCAGTTGCGGTCAACGTTTTTTTTTTTTACTTTTTTCTTCTTTTTTTTTTTTGAGTAAATTTTTTGTCATTGACATTTCATTACTCTTTTGTTTTTTTATTTGTGGAAATTTTAACAAGCTCCACACTGATCTTTCTTAAGTTTTTGAAATTTCTAGCAAAGTCTAAGTTTAAAAACTCACTAATAGAACTTGTATCTCTCAATGACAAGGTTTTTCTCACTGCAGTACTTTATAAATATCTATATATCTCTTTAATTGAAAGATCTTAAGGAAAAAACTGTAAATTGGCTGTGAATCTCTTATAGTAAGATTAACATCTCAAAAGGTCTGAGTATGATATAGGAAATTTTGTTCCCATAAAATTGGTATTTTTTTTTGGTTTTTGAGTTGAACTCTTAAATCTTTCTGAACAATTCTTGTAACATTTCTTTTAGTCATTGCTGTGAATCATTGTTAATAATCAATAAACATGTTTTCACAGAGTATCAAGTATCTAGATTCTAGACATTATCTAAAGTATCAAGAAACATATGTGCACATATACGCATTTCAAAAGCATTTTCCTGGTATGGAAAGCTGGAAAGTTGTGCTTAATGCTTGGTTTTTGTTTCTTATTATTATATTATACTTCATTTTCATTCCTTATTTTATTTCTCGCTCTATGCATTAATTAATTGGCTTATCAGTATGTTTGAGTAATTGATATTAACCAAACTGTTCTTTATGTTATTGTTCTGTAAGATATTCTGCATACTGAGACAAGCATAATTCATCACATCCTTTTC
The DNA here is from genome assembly GCF_038396675.1 of Hydra vulgaris. NCBI lineage: Eukaryota > Metazoa > Cnidaria > Hydrozoa > Anthoathecata > Hydridae > Hydra > Hydra vulgaris. Next base: position 1,095,589 of record NC_088933.1, on the reverse strand, counting down.
GCATTTCCTTGCCTTGTATCACTATCTCTTTGTAACACTCCCTCTTTTCCTTTATATGAACTAGTCTTTATGAAATGAGAAAATCTTTGACCTGTGTTCACCTTTAATTTTCTAATCTATCGTAATGGGTCCTTCTTCCTTAGGGTTTTATCATAATAAGTTCTTCAGTACCAGATTTGTCAAGTTCAAAATATATCATCATCACCAACTCGCAGTAGCGTATAAAGATGATTGGAGTCTGGTTACAAAAGAAAACCAAAGTGTTTTCCCCCTTTCCTGCACCGAATGTGAGAGCAGCAAGTTGAGAAAATATTTTTTTTACTATTCTCAACTAAATTAATATTCATTTTAAATTTCATAGAATAATCTCTTAGCATTCAAAAATTATGACCACATAAAGATTGAACTCCTCTCAATTTGAGGGGGTCACAAATTTTATGTAATCATAATGATAGTCTAGCAAAGTTTCTGAATTAGTTGACTGTGTATGTGTGTGTGTGTGTATATATGTATATATATATATATATATATATATATATATATATATATATATATATATATATATATATATATATATATATATATATATATATATATATATATATATATATATATATATTATATATATATATATATATATATATATATATATATTTATATATATTTATATATATATATATATATATATATATATATATATATATATATACACATATATATATATATATATATATATATCTGTGTGTGTGATTTAATTTGATTTTTTTTTTAAAGTTGATGACTTCAGAAAAACGTCAAATGGTCTGCAAAGCGCTCAGGTTTATTGCTTATACTAATGGAGCTTGTATTCAGGTCTTTAAATTGGTTTATTTTGTTGTACTTACTAATCAAATTTTAGTTTATTTTACTATTCATGTTTTTCTTTAGTTTTTCAGCACAAAGACAGAAGGTTTAAATGGTAAACTAAAATCATTTTTGAATCAACTTATATCAAATGGTTCACAGTCAATAAGGTATTATTGTTTAGTTATGTCAAAATATTCGAACCATGTTTATGTCTAAGCATCTCCTTCAGGGTTCAAAAGTTAACAAAAAGTTCAAAGCTATTTGTATATTAGTCATTTAGTTTTTTTCTGTAAATTTGAATTCTATCAAAAATTAGTTTCAGTTTTAACGTTAAAATAGCCTATTTGAAGCATGGCAGTAATAGAAAGTTTGAATGCTATACACTTGGCAGTAATATTACTATTATGTATTTAGCATTTATATACTTGTATAATATAGTTCATAAATTTGTATGCTATATACATGACAGAAGTAGAAAGTAGTTGTATAACATGTCATACAAATGAAGCTTATATAAGTTTTATGCAGCAAGTTGTGTTAAATATATGCTTGCAAGCAGTTGCATTGTATTAAACATTGCAAGCAGTTGCATTGCATTAAACATTGCAAGCAGTTGCATTGCATTAAACATTGCAAGCAGTTGCATTGCATTAAACATATGCATGCAACTAGTTATCTTCATTGATTTTGTGGTTTGAGTTTTCTTAATAAAAATTTATCAAGTTGCGTAATTTTTTTGTTGCTAACATATTTGTAATATTAATTTATTATTATTTTTAAACAATACTATCAATTATTTTTACTATTATTCATTTATTTTTAAATAATAATAAAAATTATATTATTAGATGTTAAATGATGAATAAAATTTTTTTTTTTATAAATTTTTTTTATTATATGATTAAAATGAGTGGATATGATTCAAATGACTGAAATTGATTTAATCTAATTCTCAATTATCAATCAATTAAATTTAATGTTGATCTCAATTTAAGATAAATTTTTTAACTTTTTTCAACTCTTAAGTTAAAAAAGTTTTGAAAGTTTAAAAAAATTTTTTTTTCTTAATTGTGGTTTTTACACTTAATAATATTTTTGTATGTCATTAAACATATGCATGCAACTAGAAATTTGAAGACACCTTTGAAATATTTAAATTCTATGAAATTCTTTGAAATATTTAAATTCATTTAATGATTTATTTAGTAAAACACCTTTATTTGATATCAACAAACCTCTTTATGTGCCTTTTGGTTGCGATTCATTAGAGCAAATAGGTATTTTTAGAAGTTGTTTTTATTTAATAAAATAAAAATTTAAGTTATAGTATATTAAAGTAATTTGAATGACTCTTTTACATTTTACAATTTATTAATTTTACAATTTATTCTGGACATATCAAAACCTTTTGATAAGTCTTTTGATAAAGTCTGGCATGCTGGTTGTATCCATATGCTTGTTTCATTGCATTCATTTTTGCTGATTTTGTTGATAATTTTATATTGTGTATCTGTAAAAAATTTTAGATTATTAAATCATATTTTTCTAACTGCAGTAATAAAGTCAACCTTGAAGTCCAACACTCTTCTTCATTTTTAGTAACTTCTTGAGTACCACAAGGTTCTATCCTTGGTATTATTTATCTCGGTTGTATCTTGTATTATTTCTTACATACATTAATGATCTTTCTGACAACCTTATATTCAAAGTAGCTCTGTTTGCTAAAAATTCAACTTTATACTCCTAGTTTGACTAAAAGTATTCACTTTTTTTCGATGCTTAGAACAGGCAGCTGATTTTGAATTGAATCTCTTTACTGTAATAGTTTGGGGTTTGCAGTGACTCATAAATTATAACTCCAGAAAAACTCAGTTCACTGCAAACAACTGCAATACTGTAGAAATTCCTATGTTAATGAAGGATATCAGATTATCATTTACAATTGGCTTCTCATGGAAATTATAAATGCAAATTATTGCTAAGTTAGGATCTGCCAAGTTTGCTTCTCTTTATTGTACTTGCCAGTATTTTACTCCTGATTCTATTCACTTCCTTTTCAAATCTCTTTTTTAATCCTGTATGGAATACTGTTGTTATGTTTAGGCTGGTACTTCTAATGATGCTCTTTTCACTTCTAGACAATGTCTAAAAACACATTGTAAAAATAGCTGAACTATCAAAATTGTGCTACTCTCCCATCGTTGTAAAGTTGTGTCTTATTCTCGATCCTACAAATTTAATTATGCTCACTGCTCAAACAAGCTATCATATCCAAGTGAAAATGAGTTTTGGTTTCATCAACCAAAACTCATTTTCTCTTGGATATGATTCAGCAAAGTCTCATCATTTTACAGTATCTGTCTCTTCATGCTTTATAAACTTCTTTTTTTTCTTGCACATTAATGCTTCATTAAGTCTCTTTCATCTTTATGTTTTCCTGACTTATACAATCTATAAGTTTTCAAGTCTTCAGTCAACCGTTTCCTTGCTCTTTAACACTATTTATTGTGATCTAGAAACTCCTAACTTAAGAGTGGTTGCTTGTGATACAATAGTGCATGCAGTCTTGTTGGTAGTGAATTAGTTTTAAAAAAGAATCTATAGTAAAAGTAATCAAGCTTTTTATCTAATTGTTTTTCTGTTAGAAGTATTCGATTGAGGATTGGTGAGGTTTTTATCTTGTTTTCAATTTGTTACTCTGAGTAGCTTTCTTTATCTGTTCAAAGTATTCGAATTGCTGAGGTTTTTATCTTGTTTTCAATTTGTTACCTTGAGTAGCTTTCTTTATCTCTTATGGATGTTGTTGCATTTTTGTTCACTTTTTATTGACAGTTTGCCATTGTCTAATTGCATCTTTATTCATTTTCACATTCAGAATGTAAATGAGATTTAATATCTTAAAAAATGAGATAAAGAGGTATGGTATTGCTAATCACAGTAGCAACCCCCAAAGCCCATGCTCCTCGTTCACCTGATGTTACTCCACTTATCTGGTGAAAACCACTGTGAGCAATACAGTCAGGCGGCAGCAACACTAACCTATCATGGTTGTGATTCTTTTTTCAACAATATTTTTGATGCAGCCGCTTTTTTACATTGCTTAAGTTGTCAAATTATTTACATTTTGTTGATTAAAACTTTTGAACTCAGGTAAACCTGTTGTTTGAGAAGAACAAATAGTTTTAGATGTCGCTTCCAGAATCTTGAGAACCAATAAAATCCAGTATTTTAAAATTCTGTCTATAAGTATGTAATTTTTTTGCTGCAAACAACAGCAAATGTATGTGCTAAGCATCGAACTCTTTTAGTTAAAAGATCATATTATAAGTCACTTGCTTCATAAAGTATTGATAAAAGTGAAATACCTGAAAAGAAATGTAAAAATTAAAAGTTAAAAAATTATTGTTATAAGCATAAGTGTAACAATCATTAAAAGTATTTGTCTCTTGTTTCTCTGTTCATCAACCTTGTTTGTCAAAATTAGTGTTTTGGTGATGTCAAGGTTAGTGTTTTGGTTTTGTTAAGTTTAGTAAAATTTTAAGTAGCTTCCTTATATGCAGTAGCTGCCACAGCCTTGGGGTGGTTGTTTGTCATAATTTTTCATGCTAACTTGTAATAAATTACAAAAAACAATTTATTATTGAAATATTTTGTTTAAAAAAAAAAATTAATGAATATTTTTTGTGATTTTTTATAATTGTTTAGAAAATTTTGAAAAGATTGTATTATGCTTGTCTTTGTATATTTCACAATTTAATGTTTTACAAATTAATTCACACAAAATGTTATACAATTTAACACAAAAAATAAATTAAATAAAAAAAAAATTCAATTCTATAATAGTCTGCAAACATGTTAATATGTAAGTCACCAGAATCATTAGTTTTAATTTTTGTCCTTTAAACAAAGATCTAGATCAAAAACAATTTTTATAGCTTATTGGTGTTTTTTGTAAAATTGGGGTTAATGAGAATCTTGAGTTGGTGCTAATGTTTTTCTCTTTTTTTACCTATATTCCACTTCTTCATAATGATGTCAAAGAGATAAAGTTTTGTTGTGTAAACAGAAATCTTTTTGCATTATCTGATTGTGCCTTATGCTTCTTATTTTGTTCCCAGAACCACTCTATTCTTACTGAAACAGCTGAAGTCACAATAGTTTCATATGTGAATATGTGGATATTATGATGTAACTTGGACCCTTTTTATGCAATAGTGAACCAACCAACATTTACAATATTTCAAAATAATTAAATAAAACAGTTTTAAAACTAGATGTAATTTTAGTTTTGCAATATAAAATTATTAACAAATACATTCAGAGCCTTATGCTAATGTGACTTTAAGTAGAATATTATTATAGATATTTACAACTGGCCCTTTTTTCCAATTAACTCATTTTAAAAAAAAATCTTAGTTGGTTCCCTGTTGCATAACGGTACCCAATTATAATTGTTGTGAAATGTAATTGACGTGAATTGTAATTGTTTTGTAATTTGCATCCAAATCTTTTTGCTCTGGTCTTGGTAGTGATTTAAGTTTCTACAGTCCAGCTTCTATAGAAGAACCACTTAGTGCTAGTGTAAGGTATAGTTGCATAAATGCAAATTTTTTTCGCATCATTTTTGCCTGATTAACTATTTTGTTTGAAGTTCTTGATGCAATAATCTCAACAGCTGATGGGTCACTACTAAAAATTGCATCAAAGCATAGAACTAATCATTAAATTTTTTTGTAGCAGAAAATATAACAAATAAAATTTAAGATATTCATTTAAAAGTAATTGACAGTAACTGTTGATTACTTTTAAATGAATATCTTAAATTGTAAAGGGTGTTTTTTTTAGAGGTATAGAACTTTAAGTTGGCATTACTGTTCAAGATGGTGACCAATTTAACAGGTGACAAGTGATTTATTCTCAGTTTGGTTTGGCAATTCATCATGAATAGACTCACGCCTGAACAACGCTTGCAAATAGTTCAATTTTATTTCGAAAATAATGGTTCTGTGCGGAATACGTATCGCGCTCTACGTCCATTTTATCCTCAACAAAATCATCCATCAGAGCAGTTAATTCGATTAACCATGGAACGTTTTCGCACCACGTTTACTCTTATTGATAACTCGCATCCCCAGAGACGCCGTACGGTGCGTACAGAAGAAGCTATTGCTACTGTAGAGCGTAGCATTGCGGAAGACCCGAATGAGTCTATCCGCCATCGAGCACAGGAATTGGATCTGTGTCCATCCACTGTATGGAAGATTTTGCGGAAGGATCTTGGTATGCGTGCTTACAAAATCCAACTCGTGCAAGAATTGAAGCCAAACGATCATCAAGCAAAGCCTAGATTCGTCGAATGGGCCCAAAACGAGATTGCCATTGTTCCCAAGTTTCATAAGCGAATTTTCTTTAGCGATGAAGCACACTTCTGGTTGAATGGTTACGTCAACAAACAAAACTGCCGCATTTGGAGTGAAGATAATCCTCAAGTGTATGTCAAAACACCGTTACATCCAGAAAAAATGACTGTTTGGTGCGCTTTATGGGCTGGTGGAATCATTGGTCCGTACTTCTTCAAAAATGATGATGGCCAGAACGTTACAGTCAATGGTGATAGGTATAGAGCCATGATTACAAACTTTTTCATTCCTGAATTGAACAACCATGATGTCCAGGAGCTGTGGTTTCAACAAGACGGCGCAACATGTCACACAGCTCGTGCCACAATCGATTTATTGAAAGACACGTTTGGTGACCGCCTAATTTCACATTTTGGACCTGTGAATTGGCCTCCGAGATCTTGTGATTTAACACCGCTAGACTACTTTCTGTGGGGCTATGTGAAGTCATTGGTCTATGCGGATAAGCCACGAACGCTTGACCATTTGGAAGACAACATTTGCCGTGTTATTGTCGATATACGGCCACAAATGTTGGAAAAAGTTGAAAATTGGACGTCCAGATTGGACTACATCCGAGCCAGCCGTGGCGGTCATATGCCAGAAATTATATTTAAAATGTAATGCCACAAGATTATCTTTCTAATAAAAAAAAATTCTTGTCAATCGAATAATCCATCGTTGTTTTATTGCAATTTAAATTTCTATACCTCTAAAAAAAACACCCTTTACAAGTGAATAATCCTACTGCCTATTGTTGATTTTTTTTTATTTGACCACTTTTCAGAAAATTTTGAAACCTTTTTAAGAATTAATACCAGATTTTAAAATTTTTGAAATTCCTCATTAGTACTTTTTGAAATTCCTCATTAGTACACTACCTCAAAGAGCACATAAAAAATGCTCGTGTTTAGCATTTCTCTAACATTGTAAAGGCTCTTTAAGTTTGAGGATTGATTCTACCATTATAGCATTTGAGTTCCACTTATTGCGGTAGTGGTGTAGTGGTAGTGCGCTGGCTTCATAAGCGAGAGGTTCCGAGTTCGATCCCCACCACGTCCCTGGTAGTACCGCGCTCAACTTGTTTCTCCGCGCAGCGGCCTTGTTCGTCAAGGTTCGTGTTTCGGAGTTATAGAGTTGAGAGAGGGTTATAACCACAATTAAGTAGCCTCCTCGTCTGTAGTGGCCTTCTGGGCCTTGGGGAGGTGAAATAACAAAAAAACAAAAAAAAAAAAAAAACTTTGTTAATAGTGTGGGCACTTTTTTGGTATAGTCAATTTTAATGTCTCTTTTCTATCAAATAATAGGGTTCATCAAATGATATACACACAATAGATGAGTTTGATGCAAAACAAGATCACAATGATCTTGGTTTGTTTCATCTTGTTTTAAGAAAACTGTTTTTATGTTAGCATTCTCTTCAGTAGTTATTGTAATGACTTTGGCATTATCAAGAACTGGAAAAGCTTTTATCATATCTTCAACTCCTCTACAAATCATTGCACCAGCAATAGTTTCAAGAGGAAATGAAGATATGATAGAATTTCTCTACAATATGAGGAATTGAACATATGATAACATATTGAAGATATGATAGAATTTCTTTACAAATACAATGATTTGTATGCAACATGCAAGTGCTTTAAAAAAGTTCTTAAAATACAGTTAAAATCTATGAAATTGATCACAATTGAGCAGTGTCAAACTGAGGTATGGATCCCAAGTTAGTGAGGTCCAGTTAGCTGTGGTGAATGAAACTTTCCTGCAATGCTTCATGTTTTATAATAACCTTTTAACTGATCAATTGCAACTTTCTATTTTTCGAAAAAATTGTCTCTTCATCACAATATTTTTTTCTGTATGAAGCCACAATCATTTCATGCATCAGTAAGAAATTGCATTAGAGTATTATTTTTTCTTTCTTTAATTTTTATGTATTTGTTTTTTATTGTTTTCGGAGTTTACAAAGTTTATAGGATTTTATAATCTTCTTCAGGCTTAGCTCTCTAGCATCTCTAATCAAATAAAAAATGCTTGCCATCCCAAATCAGCTTACTGATTAAAAATAAGTCACACGTCGCAATTCACATTTTAGACATTTTTAAATTTACAATTAAAAAGTCACAATTTACAATTTAGCTCAGTTGACACGATTTTTATATTACTGATCACTTGAGCAATAAACGTAAAAGCACACAGTATCAAACAAACATAACAGCACACCATATCAAACAAAACGTAAAAGCACACAGTATCAAACAAAACAAATAAAACAAGACAAACAATGTAAATTTTAGGAATAACATTTTAATAATTACAGTTACAAAAATTATATAGAAGTTACATAAAGATTAGAATTTTTTGAAGTATGAAATTAATTGATAGGTTTATTAATTTTTTTACCATTAAAATAAATTATGAAAAATGTTTTGTGATATGACTCACTGAGCAAATAAAACATTCTTAAATAATTGCAATTAAATAAAAATTTTAAATTTAAATTTTATTTATGGTTTTATAGAAAATTCACAGCATAAAGTAAAGTAAACATCTTATTCAAAAAAAATATGGGCGACAATTAATGTGAACTTAAAATTTTTGTGCTTTCTGTTTGTATATTATGAACTATAGTTATATAATTTTTTAGGTGCCCCCCCAGTTTCGCCTGAGCAGCTATCACGATCAACCCAAAGGTTTTATTTTTACAAAGTTGCTTTCTTAAAGATTTTTTTTTTTAATTATATTTTCATTTTTTTTTTTTTTTTTTTTTAATTTTTAGTTCGCCAGTTGATTTATGGAGAGATACATACAAAGCATTTTTCCCTACAGAGGTAAATTTTATTTTCATTGTTTACTAATCCAACATTATTTAAGACTTTTTTAAAGTTAGTTTTTTTAAATTTAAATTATCGTGTCAGTTTGTTTTTCATTAAAATTTGTTTCTTTTTATACTTACATAAAAAAAACAGGTTGCATGGATACAGGAGCATAAAAAAAAACAGGTAGCTGCAAAAAAAAAATTAAAACAGGTTGCATAAATAGGGGAACATAAAAAAAACTGGTAGCTGCAAAAAAACAACAAAAAAAACAAAACAGGTTGCATTAAACTTTCATTTTTAGTGGTTAAAAAAAATTATATTAATTTGTTAGATGTCTATAAATAGTTGTTTAAATAAGTACAAATAAAGTTTAAAATAAACTTTTTTTGGCTTTTTTGTAATTTAACCACATTTTCTTAATTTTTATGCTGATTTCGAATTACTTTATTATTTTTTTTCATTCAAATATTTGGCCTTCAACCTTAATTTCAATAAAAGTGAATATTTTGACAAAACAATCAACTGTTAAATTAAATAAAATCATTATTATTATCAAAAGTAGAATCCGTAGTAAATTTTTATTTTTTTGTTTTATCAATAAAATGCGTAATCATTATGTGTAGTTAAAAACACAACAAACAAAAAATTAGGCATCATACATGAAATTACTCCATATAAAGAACATTGTAATAATTACTAGTGAAAAATGCGAAATAACTTCGTTGCAACCGTGGTACAGTGGTTCGAGTTCTTTCTCAGAATTAAGAGGTCTGAGGTTCAATGTTGGCTCCGACCAGATAAGCAACACTGGTAAGAAAGGAGGTGTAAACTTCGTAGTTAAATTGCTCTTCCACGGTACTTTGTGATAAGACACTTAGTTCTCCTTGAAGCACCTTAACAACTAAAAAAAACAATCATCGTAAGTAATTGTGGATTGTTGTAAGGATTTTCCAAAGTAAGTAAAAACGGCATTTAGGGGCTCGGGGGGAAGACATAGATGCAGGGCCGCTTTATGTATAAAAATTTCCCTATATTATATCAAGGACCTTTTTTTTTTTGTTTAACCCTTAATCACATAGTTTTTTCTTAAAAGGTATAGGAAAATAAAAATTATTTGTGTATCTTGATTTTAAGCGGGGCCCAGGACCTTCAGACATAGCAGGGGCCCGGGGGAAAAACACCCCAACTACCTCGCCAGTCCGACCCTGAATAAAAAATTTAAATTATTAGCTTATTCTTCTGTAGATAAAAGGCGTTTTTTTGTACTTTTATCAACAATTATGATTTTAAATAAAGTTGATCTTTGCTGCAATGATCTACTATTTGATTATTACTAAAATAAACATTCATCAATTGTTTTTCACATTTTACAGACCTGTCTCTTATTTATTGACATCTGCAAGTAAATGGACTGCCTTTTAGTAATTTTAAACAAACGAAGATATAATATCTCTTGGGCGCCTAATGTAAAACTTATAGTTTTTTTTTTGCTCGCTGTCTCAGTTGTTTCTGTCACTGGTTTTAACTTTATTTTATATATTTTAAACTTTTTAACAATGAGACACATTTCCTAAAATATTTTTAAATTACCTAAATCTTGGTTGCTCAATGATTTCCTTATTTAACTATATTGCCATGGATATTTAACTATATTACTTCGATATTTAACAATATTACCATTGCAAAGAAGGCCACGCTGACGCTTAAGTTCAATGTTATTTGTAATTGTTTTATAAATTGCAAAAACTTGATTAAAAAAGTAATACATCAGTTATTACATCATTGTATCTTTTTCCAAACCCCATGGCCGACAACACGGGTTTCGAAGTAGAGGAGCCCAGTAGTCAATTTCTAAAAAAAGTCCGCTATATCTAGAATTTTTTTTTAAAAAAAAGTGGATGGGGGGGAGGGCACGTGCTTCCTGGCCCCTCTGTGTCGTTGTCTCTGAACCCATAATAATTTCTTATTTTCTGTCGAAGAAATATAGCTAAGTTTTGCTTAACTATTTGCAAGGATGATCCAAGATTTTTGATGCGTATATACGAACTACTTCTACGACTACTGAGCAGTCAATCTTCTTTAGTGAAGTTTTCCAAAAGATATTTTATTGTTAACTTGATTTAAGACAAGTACAAAAACAACCTTGCGTATAGGCAACTTTGTATGATAAAATTCGTCAATTACAAAGAGTAAATAAGACTAAAAAAGTTTTATAATTTTGATTTATTTGTTTACTTGTTAATGATTTATTTATTTATTAGTTTGTTACTTCTTGTTGCAATATTTTTTATTTTAATCGGTATCTAAATTATTTTAATCGGTATCTAAATTATTTTAATCGGTATCTAAATTGAGTTTACAAAGTTATTAGCAAAGTATTTTCTAGTGAAGTAAGTCAAAACAAATTTTTACACTGGATAAGGGGTCGTCCGTAAATTACGTCACGCATTTTTTGACCGTTTTTGCCCTCTCTTTCCTCCTCCCCCTTCCTCAACCTTCTCGTCACAAAATTGTTACACTTAAGAAGGAAGTTTTGTAAGAGTCTTCACAAAACCACCAACCCTCCCCCTCCCCCTTATTACGTGACGTAATTTAAGAACGACTCTCAAGACTAAATTTTGTTTAAACGCAACATTCATTTGAATTCAAATTATCCAATCAAAGTTTAAATTGCATACATTTGAACATAAAGTTGCGCAAAGAATACTCTGCATGCAATTCTTGTTTTTAAGTTTTTTGATATTTTTAAAATGTTAAAAAATGAAATAGAAGGTCAACCACAAATAAATATAGCAAAAACTGAATTGTTTGTTAAACTTTTCTAAAAAAATTAATTAAGAATATTTGGTCGAACAAAAAGTGTAGAATTTTGGACCCCTTTTCCCCCACCACCTCTTCCTCTACTATTAACACCAAAATACTTTAAAAATAAAAAATTTCAATAATGTTACAGGAAAAATTTTTAAACAAGTTTTCAAGATCATAAAAAATGTTCCTAAACAAATTTCTACAAATGTTTTCACAAACTTCTACAATATGTTCCCGCGCAAATCTCTTCAAATGCAGAGATAATCTTTTTCCGGACATATCCGGATGTCCGAATATTTTTTTCAACTTTCAGTTTCATATATTCGGGTATCCGAATATCTTTTTCAACTTATAGTTTCATATTTCTGGATGTCCGAATATTTTTTTCAACTTTTAGTTTCAAACTGTTATTATAAAGCTTACAGTTACTTCAAAAGTAAAAAAAAAAATAAGATACAAAGCATAAAGTTTACTACGCATAAAATAAAATTGTGTAAAGTTGTCCTAATTTATAAAGTTTGGAATTAATAAAGTTAGTAAAAGGGTCAGAACTCTTTTTACAAAAATACAAGCCCACAACCTTTGATCCTGTAACAAGATAAATGAAGTTAGTGCCAGTCTCTTTGAAACATTTTAATTTATAGTTACATAAAGTTAAGTATGTGCCATATTTATTTATCATATAGTTTCATATTTTATAAAATATTTTTTTTCCTAATGATTATTAATACTTTTTAGAATGAAGATAAACTTAAAATACTTAATCCAGCGATTGATAAGAACTTTGCAGATATTACTATTGATAAACTTCGACTGCTTAAAGACCAGGTTAGCCATCAACCTGTAGCTTTTTATTAATACTGTTAATAAATAGAGATTTATCTTGAGCAGGATTAATATTACATTTTTTTTAATTGGCCACTTAAGTCATTATAAAATCATAAGCTTTTCATAAAATTATGCAGCTAAATTATTCTTTTGTAATTTGGATTTTTTTTTTTTTTTTTTGGCTTCATTTCTGCTATAGATGAAAAACGGTTTAAATTAAATATTGTTGACATTTTAATTTGATATACTTTTTATAGGAACTAGATCGTTACCGTAAATCCGGCGAACGGAAAGATAAAGAAGCTCAACTTAACGCTCGCGTAGGAAAAAAATAAATTCGAGTTGTAAATTTTTATTTAATATCTTTGTAAATAAGCGAATCATAATCTTTCAAAAAAGTTCAAAAACTCTGTTTTTAACCCAAACATTAACTTTAATTGTCTTCATCCTATTTAGAATTTTATTTGGAAACGAACCTAAAAGGTTATGCAAGATTACATTAACCAAAAAGAGACGACCAAAGTTTTAGCTTTTGAACTTCGTTTACTTTTGTGGGGGTGTACTTTTAGTGTGGGTGCACTATTAGTGTGGGTGCACTTTTAGTGTGGGTGCTGCTTTTGCGTTAAGAATGTTAAAAAAAGAGCGCGACTAATAAATAATTTTGTGTTACGAAAAAAAAGCTAGTAAGATTGAATAAAAATGTCTTACTTGATGCACTGAAGTGTAAGGAAAATAAGATGGGGTGGATAACCGCATATGGAGGCGCAACCGTTTTTTAACATTTATAAAAAAATCTAATATGGCAACAAACATACCATGCGTCAGTAAAACAATTTCACGCATATCGGTAAGTCAAAAAGAGTGCATGTCGCGTTCCTGTGAAGTTGTGGCTAATATTGTTTATATTGTGTTTTTTTTTAACGCAGTATCAAAAGGAAAGATTAAGTCTCTGTAGAAGAAACTGAGTCTTAAATACAGTAATAAGCTGAAAATCTTCTAGTTAAAAAAGTTGGATATTTCCAAAAAATTTTCCAAGTAGAACGTCATTGTTAAAACGAATGTTAAGTTTGTTAGAACAAGCCGGTAGCTTTCAGAGTTAATAAGTTGAAACAGTATGTTGAGCGTTTCAAAAATCATGTACATTTTAACAGTAAACATAACTTTTGTAACTTATTGCCAAAACTTTTTATTTTTTAGAGCAGCTAATTAATGGCGTTGGATCTAATGATTTTAATTTCTAAAAGTTCTAATAACAACATTACGTTAAGAAATGTTTACAAACCTAAACTAATAAAAAAGTTCTGAAAATGGAAAACTTCAAAGCTAGTTTTAGAGCAAAACATTTCTTACCCAAAAGTTGACACACTAGGTAAAACCGTGTGTCACCTTTTGGGTAAAACACTTAAAGAGGGGGAGAGATTGATTTTTTACGTCACGTTATGAAAATCACGTAAATTGTACTCGTGCGTTAATAACATTTGAACGTTCGTTTTTTACTTTAATTTTGAGTTTTTTGTCAAAAAATTATTTTGAATTTATTATTATTACGAAAGTATTATTAAGTCTTTTTTTTTACATTTTGTTTTTTAGAATTTATTCATTTTAGACTTTTACAATTTTACTGTAAAATACGGAAAATGTGGTAAAATGATAAAAAAAAACAGAGTTTTACACATTGGTCAGAAATATCTTTCAAATCAATTTAAATTTATTTTCATGACATTCAACATGCATGATTTCCATTCCTTAAAGTATGCACAACATTTTTTCTCTTTACGCGCTTGAATTTGTTACTTTAAAGTTACAAATTTAGAGACAATCTATGGGGATGTTAATATGAATCGGGATGGCTTGGTTACCCAGACTGATTAAAAATTAAAAACCTAAAAATATCGATGTTTAAATTAGAACTTTAAAGTTTAAATTTAGAAATTATTCATGTCTTGATGTTTCGCTTTAATATAGGAAATGCAGTTTTATAACATCTATGTGTATACAAAATACTATTTAGGTGAAAAAGCATATGCTCTTTAGGATAAATTTTTTAGTAGTTTTTTACTTTCTATTTCATGTGTTATTGCAAAAATAAGAGCGTTACAGCGCACTGTAGCCAGAATTATCTAAAAATGGCAAAACTATTTATGGGTTGAATATAGACATATGGTACATGTTTATTGGATCAAAGAATTCATTTTCGGGCTCCATTTTGAGTTGGAAGTGGTCGCGAACACACAGATTGTCATTTTAGGGGTTGTCAAGATGATGACATTTTGTGCGTCTAAATATAGGTAATTGCAGTCAATAAACTCGAGTCTGGGCATATTCGGTCTGTAGAAGTGGTTATAACTACTCAAATGTTTATTTTAGAGGTGGTCATGGGATGTCTCGATAGTGTTTAAATCAGATAAGTAGCGTGACGCAGTGATTAGAGCGCCTATTTTGGATGCAAGAAGTCCCAGGTTCGAAGCGAGCTATTTGAATATTTTATGCCATTGGTAAGGAAGGAAGCGTGAACTTCCTATTTAAATGCTCTTTCGCGGTGTTCTTTGACTAGACCATTAGGTCTTCTTGAGGCCCCTAAAAGAAAATTATAAAAATAATTGAAAACTTGGAACATGTTGTATATCTAAATATGGGTAATTGCGGTCAGGGAATTCAAATCTGGGCATATTTGGTCTTCAGGAGTGTTCATCACCACCCATGTGGTCGTTTTAGAAGTGGTTAAGGGGGTTTTAAAATATCCCAATGGTTTTTCAATAAGATGAAACAATTGTATTTTTAAATATAGGTAACTGAGGTTGGAGAATTTAAACCTTAGCATATTTGAGGAGTAGATTTGCAAAACCAGATGATTCACATTTTTTTCATTCTGAGATAATGGCAAAAAATTTTCCAGCAAATCAAATAGCTAAAAATTAAAAAATTAAAACTATAGCTAAAAACTTATAGCTAAAAATTAAAACCTAAACATTAGATAACATTAAATAACAAATAACTAAAATTAAAAAAAAATTAAAACTAAATAATAGATAACATTAAAAGAATGTTTAAGACAAAAATTTGAGAATAGAGCTTTTTTGATTTTATTTTTACTACAAAATGAAAAAGCGTTTCATCTGGTTTAGCATGCCATTTATTTATTTTTTATCTGGTTTTGACCGGGGTTGATATTTGACCGGGGCCGGGGCTGGGGGCGAGTTTAATAAAATATAGTAGGGGCCGGAGCCGGGTTTGTGACCGGGGCTGTATAAATATTTATACATCCTAAAGTACATTTTTTTCAAAATTTATGTTTGATTTTGTATATGTATGAGTTTATAAACATCATTATGATCAACATGATCATTATCATCATCATCATCATCATCAGTAGCAGCAGCAGCAGGCTTTAGCCTTCCTCTTTTATATTGTTTCTTTAATCATAGTCAAAACTCAAACGAGCTATCATCTCTATTACAATAAACCAAAACTCATTCTATTCAACAGGTTTCATCCTTTTACTGTATCTGTCCCTATTTATTAAATACTGGCATAAATATATGCCAGAATTTAATAAATAGTAAATGTAAGTATAAAATTATAATATATAAAGAATTATAAGTTTATTTCTAGCCCCGGTTATCAACCCCTGCTAAATTTTACAACTTTGCAGGGGCTGGGGCTGGATTTGAAAAAAGTCTCATTTTTAGCCGGGCCAGGGCCAGGGCCTCGGTCACTAGCTATGCACAGGTTGTCATTATAGATGTGGTTATGTGTTGTAAAGACGGTATTTTTTTTATTTTATGTACTTAATTTCTTTAATAGCTACTGTTAATAGTTTGCTGAAATATAACTTACTGGTTAATCATGATTTTAAATAACTATATTTTAAACAGACATATTTTTTGAGTATTTGATTTTTTTTTAAACACGCTGTTTGAAAACATTTTGGAATATATTTATATAACTTAAAAGCGCGAGGATGGTTTCTAACTTATGCTTTGTCATGTATAAATCAAGACATTATGTATGCCTTAATGTATGTCTTAATTTATATGTATGAATGTTATGGAAGCTATGGCAAGCATAGAATCACCATTATATGCATGTATAAAAATATATATTAGAAATGTATGTATAAGAATATGTAAAAGAAAATTTTTAAACTTTAAAACTAAGTTTGTCAAGGAGTCAAACTACAAATTTATATGTTTGCTATTTGTGTAAATAACTAAAATTCTTCGGGCAAGAAAGATACATATAACATAGTAAATCAAATAAAAATAGCAGAAAAATAAATCAAAAACACAGTTGAAACAAAATTGCATTGACATAAATAAACAAAAAAGTTTTAAACAATCTTTTTAGCCAGAGACGCGAAATGGAATTACACCCTAAAAAGTTAACTCCCGGTCAAAACATTTTAACTCCCCGGTTAATCTATTTCAAAATAAATTAACCCCGGAAGTTGAAGTATTTTAAAATATGCCGAAATGGATTAACCGGGGTTTAAATATTTCTAAACCCAACTGAAATAAATTAACCCCTTTTAATACACGTTTTAAATAATTTAGCTCAAAATAAGTTCTACAAAATTGTGTAAGTTGTTTACTCTAATATATTTTTTAAAGTTATATCTTTAATAAAATTTTAGACCTCTCGTTCTTAGCGAGAAAATCTTTAGGAGTTCCGTCTTCTTTTGTGTTTAGTAAAAAATTTTTTAGTACTGGGAGAAATATCTATGAACCATTGCGGTCTAGACTTACTACGGAGTATGGTGAACAATTAGTATTTGTCCATGCAAGTTAGAAAATTTTTGGAAAAATGGAAATAAAAATATAAATTTATAGCTATTTTTATATATCATATTTTGCTACTTTGCATAACATACTAATTTATTTTTAACATAACGCTAGTTGTTATGTCATATTATGAATATCTTTTACTTTATGTTTACATTTGTTAAATTGGTTCACTTTTTTATTTAAATTGACTTAATTTTGAAGTACTCTGTATAACTATCCATAAGGTTCATAAGTCATATAATTGCTGTTCTAAATTATAAGCAGACACTTAAAAAAGGAAGACCACGATAAAAAAATTCAAAAAATATTTTGAAAAGTTTAGTGGTTAGAGATATGTTTACATAACAACTCAGGCTTATACATTGCATTTGCATTTATGCCATAATTGGATGTTTGCATATAATATAGAAACAAAAAATAAAAAACTGATGTTCTTAAAACAGTTGGCATCGGCCAATGGTTACCTAGGTAACCATCGGCCAAGACATTGGCTAAATGGTTGATGCATCGGTAAGCTGATGCCGATGCACCCCTACATATAAAGGGGTTAGTTGGAAAGGTGCACAGCCCACAAATCCATGGTAACCACTTAGTGCTCAATATTCTAAAAAGAACAGAGCAATCAATTAGTTGATATTATAGATAATAGAAAGATAGTAGTATTTGATATATATGTATATACATATATATACATATATCGATTGTATAAATTTTTAAGAATGCTAAGATATATATAGTACTACTGTTGTTATATCCAGATTTAAAACTAACAAACAGATTTAAAAACAAACACGTTTGGAAAACATTAACTTAAAACACTTTTTCGTAATTCGAATAAGTTGTTGTTCCGAGGGAGTTAAAATATTATGGGGAGTTAATTTGTTTTGCCGACAGAGTTTAATTTATTTCAAGGGGAGTTAATCTATTTCGAAATAGATTAACTCCCCGGTTAATTTTTTTACGCTACGGGAGTTTTATGAGGGTTAATTTATTATATGTTATCGGCTCTAATTTCAGTAACTCAAATCTGTGTGTTTGCACAACTAAAAATTATATTTTGATAAAATCATAATTATTAGCAAATTCTGCAACACGAGGTAAGTAATAGAAGTGCCGGCTCTGGCACATTTTTTTTCTATCATAACTCCATCCATAGTTTTTTGACTCATTTTAACCATAACTCCAACCATAATTTCTTAACTTATTTCAACCATTATCTTAACCATAATTTTTTAACTCATTTCAACTATGATCCTAACCATAATCTCACATCATATTTTACCATATCTCCAACCATAATCTCACATTATATTTCAACCATTATCTTAACCATAGTTTCTGAGTTAAATATAAAGAAAAATTATAAAAATTTCTAAGTTATAAAATTAATTTTATAATTTTTGACTCATAGACATTAAGCGTAAATGTAATGTAGCCTAAGCGTAAATGTAATATAGCTGCGCATAATAGTAAAATTGTTCTTTTAAAGCATAAAAACTTCCAGATTGTCCAATTTGTTCATCCCCAGAGTTTAATGTAACCGCTAATTTTCTTCCATTAGTAACACTAGGCATGAAATTGGTATAATTTACGTAAAAAGAGAGAGTAGTTGTAGAATCAGTTGTTGCTTTGGTTGATACAATAGTTCAGATTCTGTATTATTAAATGAGACTACATTAGCACCGAAGAAAGATAAAAATTTTCTAAACTAGATGAGCAGTAAAAATATGAACTATATCATCGTATCCAGGAAATATTGTATAATTGCGATTGTTATATGGTGCCCAAGGTTGTATAACAGAGGTAGTATTTACAGAAGAATTGAGTGCGTCATACATGCGTACTCTTGATTCCCACCAATTTCCAGGTGCACTAACAACATGAAATCTAGCATATTTTAAATATCTTTATCTAAACACAAATTCTATTGTGTGTCACAATAGAATTTGTGTTTAGATAAAGATTCTTCAGTATTAAACCCAAGTAAGCCATTTCTTCAATAATTCACTTCATGTTGATGACTAATGTTTTTGAAGAAAGTAATCTGCATAAACTTTTTATTAAACAATAATGATTAGTTTCACCATTTAAAATTAATAGTAAATCTATTAAATGTTTACGATTATTATTTATTAATTATTTTTCGACACGCGTAAAATATGAACTGATGAATTTTCATATCCAATTACATTGACACTAATATCTATATTATTTTTCTCAAATTGTGTAATTTGGTTTAATGATACTGGAAATTCTTTTTTTTCCCAATTTATTTTTTTAGCTTGATTTTTAAGCTCTTTATCTATTCTTTGAGGATGATTATCTGTTGGATTTACTGCTCTTGTGACACATCATTTAAAACACTCATATCTTCTTTTTTTATATTAATTATTGCCATTGTAGTTGCTAAATTTTTATCAAGTGGAATGTATGATTTAGCTTTAAGAGGATTACACTCTATAAAATTTATATCCATCTTTTTAATAGAAACAAATCTCCAATTTGACCCATTTGAAATGATGATAAATTTTCCAAAATTCTCAACTTCGTTTCATATAATTCTTTCAAATCTGTTGATTCTAATACAACTTTACTCTTCGCTGAAAATGGAGCAGTTGTGGTTATAGTTACTCCTGTTTTAATTTTAGTACGCTCCATTTCACAAGTGAGAACTATATAAACCTTTGATTTTCTATTTTCATTTAATTTTTAATCGCACTATTTTTTATATGATTTATAAATGATAAAGCATCGTAACCTTTTTCAACCTTTGCTGTAAATTATTTTGTAACATTTTTAATACATTGTGTTAAATCAAATTCTTTTTGTTTTTTTATTTCAAATTTATTGTACAACTTTGTAACTTTAGATTTTAATGCTTCAATCTTTTCATTAGCTTTTCTTTTAATTGTATCAGTAGCAGACGTCATCCGATCTGCAATAGAATTACTACTTGATTATTTTCGAGATATTGCCATATTAGTTGCAATAAAAGATGTTGGAGTTAAAAATGTTAAAGATGCTATATCCGGAATTGGTTTGTCTAATATATTTTGTACTGCTCTTTGTTCAACGAATGGAGCTTGTACTCCTCTTTATTCAACTAATGCAGTTTTTTCTAACGCTCTTATGAAATCACTTTTTCTCATTCTATAATAATACTTAATTTTTCGCTCTTTTGCGATTTGTTGTAATTCTTTGACATTTTTGTTTTCCATTTTTATATTACAAGATTATTTTTTTATATTTATATTTTTCTTATATCATTTTTCAAAATAAAAAATCTTTTTGTGTTTTTTTATTATTATATTTTTATTCTGATTTAATTTTTAAATACATCCCCATCCTTGTATTCTAAAATAATATTTAATTTTTCTTTATTTTGCAATCTGCTGCTCTTTTGTAATTGTCAATGTTTTATATACAAAAGGTGTTGGAGTTGAAATTTCTGAAGATGCTATATTTGGAATAGGTTCATCGAGTATATTTTTATTTTCCATTTTTACGTGACACGATTTTATTTTATTTTTTTTATCAAAAATATATACAAAGCACTTGTAAATGCTTTTTAAACAACATCTTTATTTTTTAATTTTTCAGAATTTAATATTTCAATTTTAACACCATTATCAACTTTTCCATTACGTAATTCAAAATATCTCCATCCATGCTTAGTTATACGCATAGCACTATATAATGATGGATATATTGTAATTTCTCCTATTTCCATGTTAGTTAATTTAATAGACACTGGATTATTTCTAATTGCCCGTAATCTTTCATATTTTTGGATCTATTTTTCTAGTGTTTTCCAACTCTTTTCTCATTTACTACTTTCACTGGATGTATTCTAGGTCTCCCAACTGGTCTTTTATCATTTACTTCTTTCACTTCAGTCATAATAGATTCTTTATTTAATAACCCATTATCCATAGGAATCATTAGCAATGTAGCGAGATTGTCAGATGTTTTTGAAATGCTATTTTCTTCTAATAGATTTTTTAAATTTTTCTTTGTATATTTTATACTCATTTTATTATTTGAAGAAAAAAAAATTTAACTTATTTTCAAAAAATTTTTGATAAACAATATTTGTTTTATTTCCGTCTGATTAAAATTGTAACAATCTATCAGATATTACAACAGCAAATGCTTCAGTATTTGCTGGAATAGCTGCATTTGATGTTGCTTTAATTTGTACATCTTCTACTGATAATTTTAATTTTTCTGATTATCTACAGACATCAAAAAAAAAAGTTGGTAAAAATTTTTATAGTCAGAAGGAGTTATATTGCTGTGTGTGATCAATTCATTCATTCCATAATATTTTTTACTAAACATAAATACATCTCTATAAGCTCTAGAAAATGGATGATTTGGGAATGATAAACTATAATCAACAACATGATATCTTTCCTAATTAAGCATAATATACATATTTTTCAAGTCACAATGATCGAATGTTGAAGGATTAAGTACTTGATTTTCATTTTTATTTGTTTGAAATCCTACAATAATGTATCTTGTTTTTTCAGGAGATTTCTTTACGTTCAGTCTCCAAGAAAATGTAGTCGATTGTGGAACAGATAATGTATCACACTGCCGCGCATGAAAAAATAATGGAAGTGTCACTTTTGATTTAATAGTTTTATAAAGATTAACCCTTTCTGCATCTGATGGAATCACATGTGGTATAAACAATGATATTTTATTAAGATTAACTTTTCCTGTAGCTGCAGCAGCATGTCTAAAAATTGCATCATCATCACTTTTTCCTACAAGAGTTAGTGTATGTTTAAATCCGTAAATAACTTTGTTGTAATCATCACAGAATCCAAAAATGTGCCTCAAAGGTATGATAAATGAAAATGTTCCTTTTGTAGTTGATTTCTGAATTATGTATGATTGCCTTACTGCAAACCCTGAGTTTTCAGCAAGTACTGTTGTTGCTGCAGAATCTTTATACCACTATTGATTTAATCCTTGTGCTAATTGAAAGTCGTTTGGGTATTTAAGAAATCCTAACATTGTAGTTGCTTGTCCTGGATGATAGACATCTTCTACTTGCTGGTTTGATAATTGGTATGATATTTGACTAAATAAGTGCATAATACCATTATTTGCGAGTGACACTGCATCTGCATTAGCATAAGCTGTTCCATCAGCTTTAAGTAGTCTTCCTTCAAAGAAACAAAAAAAGCCTCAGATGGAAATGTGAACAAATCTTGTTGCTCAACGTTGATTCTCCAGCACTATTTAGATTTGTACGAGGCACTGGCTCATATTCATGGAATTCAAATCTTTCAATTCTTTCATCAACAGGTGGTATTTCTGTAGAATTTAATACTTTGCAAGTTGCCATTTAATTTTTTTAAATACAATATAAAAATGTTTTTTTTTTGTTAACTAATAATTGTATAAAAAATTATGCAAGTCTATTACGCCAATTGAAGACCTTGACCGTGTCCTTTTTTAACTAGATCATTTATTCTTATAGCATTTTCATTTGATGCTTTTTTTACTGATCTTATCGCAGACCCCATCATTATTTTATTTATATTTGTTATTTCATCTCCAGATTTCATTAGATCTTTAGATCTGTTATTTATAAGATCCTTAGATCCAGATTTCATTAAGTTTGAAACTATTTCTTTCATTTTTTTATTAATTGGATGTGAAACTATTTTTGAAGATGTTTATCAATTAATTGTTTTTCTTTTTGAACTGCAACATCTCCAGCAGCTTCTATTACTAATGTTGAAAGCTCTTTTCCTGCTGATTGAGCAGCAGTTATTGCAGTTTTTCCTAATTCGCTAGCAGCCAACCTATTCAATATAGCTGATGATACTCTTGTTGCTTTTGACGCTGCTGCTTGTTTAAATAAATTTTTTATACTTTCGAATATACCACTTCCTCCAACAACAAATTTCTTCACATATCTCTGATTACGAATAATTAGCATATTTTATGTACTATATCATCTTTATATATATGTATTGAGATATATGTAATTATAATTTATTTTGTATCGAATTATACTGTGCACTATTTATAACACCTTGCCGTAATAATTTATCAAAAATTGCAACAACTTCATTTCTTGATCCAGTATTACCTGCTTTCCATGCAGCTATACATAATTCAAGCGTTTCAATTAGTGCATTAGTGTTGCTAGGAAAAATTATAGCTTGAAATCCTTTTCCTTTTGATTCACGCTTCTCATTTTTCTTTATATCTCTCTAAATTGTAGCTATTAATTTTCTGTATTTTTTACTTCTTGATGACCTTGGTTTGATTGGGTTTTTATTAGTAATTGCATCTGTTTGTATTATTATATTTTTATAACTTTTAAGATCATCTTCAGTATATAAGTTCTTATCAGGATTAAACTTTTTTATCATCTCCCAAAGACCAGGATTTTTATCATCTCCAAAAGACCATAATATGTTACTATCAATAGCTATATCATCATCATTAATAAATATTGTTTTTCTTTTCAATATTTTACTTTTCATCCTTTGAATGTATTCCAAATTTAGTATCTGTAGACTTTTTACTATTACTAAACATTCTTAGATAATCTGTTGCAAATTTTCCGAGCCACAAGGCTTTAGTTTCTTCATAAGAAGGCATTAGTTCTTTCTATGCATGCTCAGCCATTATTTCAGGATAAGCATTTGAAAAAGTGAGTGCAAAATTATTAGCTTGATCATGTAATTAAGATATATTTTCTTTTATTCCAGCTTGACTATCAATGAATGGCTTGTACAGTTTTGTCAAGTCTAACTGTAAATTAGCTTCACCAATATTTTCATTTAAATTATTCTGCTGTATTCTTTTTTCACTATCTATAAATTCCTTAACAATTTGGTCTCTTTTTTCAGGAACTTCAATTTTTAGAAATGATATTGTTTTTTTATAAAAAAGATAAAAAAACACAACATAACGATTTATATTTTACGCTTTTTTATTTTACGTTTTATTTTAATAAATTATTTTGTGTTTTTACGTTTACATTTTTACTAAATCTACTATGGGGTGTATTGATTGCCTCGTCTCTTCTTTGTTTAATTAATGATTTCTTAGTTTGTTCATCTATTTTAGTTTTTAGTTTTGTTGTAACTTGTTCAAGCATTACTTGAAATTTTTCAAGTTCACTAATTATTTACTCATATTCATTGTCATTTAAATGTCCATCTACTAAAGCTTTAGAAATATAATCACTTGTTGTATTTAGTTTTGAATCAGCAAGTATCCTAATCTTTTTAGGTTTTTCTGCTTTTAAATTTTTTTATTAATTTGTCCACCTATTATTGATAACACACCTACTTCACATACAATAACTACTGGTGCTGCAATTATTGTTGACAAAAACCAATTCCAATAGTTCCAAATGTCATAGTGCTTGCTAGTAATACATTATCAACTGCTAAAATTATTTTTACAGCTCTATGATACTTCTTACTTAGCATAGTTCTCTTTTCTCTCTTACGCTCTATTTCTTTTTGAATCTCATTAATTTTTTTTAGACTAAATACGTGAGCTTGGTTTTCTACAGGTGACTGACTTCATCAGGTGCACTTGGAAGAGTTGGGTATATTTTATTGTATTCCATTTTTAATAAGGGAAAAAAAAATATTTACAATAAATTAATAAAACATAAACTTTTTCCTTTTTTAATTAATACATCAGAAACAGAATTTTTAACAACATTTACTACAATATCAGCATCAGACTGAGACATAAGTCTGATGCTAATATTGTTGTAAATGTTGTTAATAATTCTGTTTCTGATGTGGTATTACAGAATCTTGTAAACTTAACATTTTTAATTTAAGTTCTTGTTTTAGTGAAACTAACGCAACACTTTTATTAATTACTTCACCAAAATTTTAAAAGAATATTTCGATGTGATAAAGATTTTATTATAATGTCATGTTGTGCAAATGTCTCATATCTATTCTCATTTATTAATACTGAAGGATGTTCTAAATCTTCGTGCGGTTTCAAAAGTATTTAAAGAAGTGAATTTTCTCCTAATAATAAACCTGATCCTGTTGATGTCTTCTGAAAATCTTCCAGCTGTACCAAGTAAAGTTAAAAGTGCACCAATAAACCATTCCTCTATTTTAGAATTGTGAGCTAGTTGTGCTTTACTTAAATTAATTATTACACCTGTACCTTTTTTATATGCTTTTGTAATTCTATTCAATTGTGTATTTGTTACAGCTAATACATGTTCACCATTAAGATCTGAATGTGATAATTTAATACTAGCTCCATAACCATCTTCAATTGCTATTTTAAGTTTTTCCCTAAGTTTGACCCTGCGAAACATTTATTTTAATATTAGTACATTTACTCATTTTTTTTAATACAAGCTTATTTTTTTTCTCTTATATGAAATGTAATAGACAATTCTTCTGCTCATAAATTCAAAGAATTCCCATTTTGATCAAACAACTTATTTTCCATTTTTGAAATTGTTTTTAGTGTTACTGGTAAATAAAGTTTAACGGCTCTTGAACAATTTTATATTCAGAACTTACAGTTGGGAAAAATGAATATATAACGTTTTCTGTTCCTCCATTTATATATGATGATTCTATTATATCACTTGCAATACGTATACTATTAACACTTAATATGTTTACTATATTAGTTGATTAATGGTAACCTGATGAATATATTCCACTGTTAAAACCAAAAACAGTTCTAACTGAATTCAAAGTTGTAAAATCAACTTTATAATCAGATACAATATTTAAAACTGATCTTAATGTATTATTATTTCCTTCAAGTTTAATACCTGCAACTTCTGCGCTTATATGGTCATTTTTTGACATAATCAATTGAATATATTCATTTATATCAGTAATCTCATAACACTTAATAAATCACAAGTTGGTATATAAAAATTATCTAATCCACTTCTATATATTCCATAATCTCTTTTAGAAGATAGATCTATAATAACAAATCCATGAGGCTCTGACCATGCATCCTTACAAAATCTTATAAAATTGTCTTTTGTCATATCATTTGAAACATAATCTTTATAAATATGATTTAAATTCTTTGAATCTTTTGGAAACAAGCAAATAAAATTTGTATTTTCTTTTATAGTTTGTCTTTGTAACATAAAATAATTTTGTACTAGATAGAAACAATCTAGATTACTACACCTTCCCCTTATATAATATTTTTCACACTTATTTGCTTTGTTAATTGTAAATCATCAAATTTCATCAAATTATTTTTGTTAATATCAAGATCTTCAGGATCTGGTACGTCATCAGCTGTTTCAAAATACTTACATTCCATATCTGTTTTCTCATTTAAATTTTTTGAAATGTGTTCAATTACAAACTCAGGGTTAGCATTTAATTTTTCTATTTTGTCTTGTAACTTAAATAGTTCTAGAACAACTTCTTTTTGTAATTCTTTTTCAAAAGATCGTTTTAATATTTTGTATTCTGGTTAAAAAAGAGATTTTCCAAAAACTTGTAAATTATTATAATCTAACCAACCAGGTCTTATAAGTAAATTCAATAATAAAGTAGTTTTTCCACAACTTGACTTTCCATCAATAATTCCTCTTATACTTTTAGGTAACAAATTATTATTACTTCACTTATTGTTATTTACATTCCATGATAAACCTATAATATCCATTTTTTTATTTACTCTATATAAAAAAATGTACTGTGTTAAATGCAAAAACTAAACAAATAAACTAATTTCGATAAGCGTTGTGAGTAAAAACAAAAGAAATATGTCACGTGGAACTTGCGCCATTTGTGGAAAAACAAAAACTAAATTCGTATTAGCAATAACAGGAGGTGATTTAGTTAGTTCAATTAATTCAGCAACAAGTAAAATAAAACTACCGTGGTCAAAGTTTCCAGGTGAAATGCATTAACCTGGTATGAACTTTGCAGGTCCTGGTACTAATTTAGATAAACGATTAACTTCTACTGACGCATATAAAGGATGGAGTAAACCTGTAGATAGAGTTGATAATGCGGCTCACCATCGTGATCTCGCTTATAAATACTTCACAGATACAGCAAAAAGAAATGAGGCTAATAAAATTATGCTCGAAGAAATGGATGCTATAAAAAATCCTACAATACGTAAAAGAATTGAACAAGGAATTGTATAACCTATTATATCAACTAAAGCAAAGTTTAGGTCGCGTGTTTAAAAAAATTACCAACAATCTGTAAAAAAGACAAGGATAAAGAATTAAAATGGACTGACAAACTTGCAAATGAACTTTATAGACCTGTTGTAAAACATTTCAGAAAAAGAAAAGTTATTGTAAATAAAATCGATCAAATATGTAGGCTGCTGATTTAGTAGACATGCATTTTTTTTCCAAATTTAATGACGGTATAAAATACATATTAACGGTGATAGATGTATTTTCAAAGTATGGATGGATTGTTCCATTGAAAAGTAAAACTGGAGTTGATGTTGCTGATGCGTTAAATAAAATCTTTAAAGAAAGAAAGTGTAAAAAAGTATGGGTGGATAAAGGCTTAGAATTTAAAAATAAGGACGTTAAAGCGTTAGGTGTTGAGTTATATTTAACTGAAAATGAAGAAAAAAGTTGTGTAGTTAAACTTTGGAATAGAACAATAAAAGAGAAAATGTTTAAGTACTTTTTAGCTAATTTTATTAGAAAATAAATTGGCGTTTTAGATGAAATGGTAAATAAATACAAGAACACAAGGCATTCTTCAATTAAAATGACCCCAGTTGCAGCAAGCAATGAAAAGAATGAGAATATTGTTTGGTTGAATCTAAATGGAAAAGCACGATCAAAGCCTGTTAAACCAAAGTTTTCAATTACCCTAAAATTAACCCTAAACCTAACCCTGACGAATTAGTGATAGAGTCAGGATAACTAAAAAGAAAACAGCGTTTGAAAGAGGATTCACACCGAGATGGACTGAAGAGGTTTTTACTGTGTCACAGATTCAGTTCACAGATGTACCAACGTATAAAATAACTGACAATAATGGTATAGAAATACAAGGTACTTTTTATTAACAAGAACTGCAAAAAACTGACCAAAAAATATTTAGGATTGGAAAAGTTGTTCGCAAACTCAAAAACAAGTCATTAGTAAAGTGGTATGGGTATCCTGAGACGTTCAACTCATGGGTTGATAATAAATAATTGATAAGTTTGTAAGATATACTCAATCCATGCCTAGTGTTAATAATGGAAAAAAATTAGTGATTACATTAAACTCTGGGGATGAACAAGTTGGACAATCTGAAAGTTTTTATGCTTTAAAAGGACAATTTTACTATTATGCGTAGCTATATTACATTTACGCTTTATTTCGAGTCAAAAATTATAAAATTAACTTTATAATTAAGAAATTTTTAGAATTTTTCTTTATATTTATACTTTATATTATTTTAATATTGGCTCAGAAATTATGGTTAAGATAGTGGTTGAAATATGATGTGAGATTATGGTTAGGATCATTGTTGAAATATAATGTGAGATTATGGTAAGGATCATAGTTGAAGTATAATGTGAGATTATGGTTGGGATCATAGTTGAAATTAAAAAAATTATGGATGGCGTTATGGTTGAAATGAGTTAAGAAATTATGGTTGGAGTTATGATTGAAATTTGATGTGAGATAATGGTTGGAATTATAGTTGAAATGAGTTAAAAAATTTTGGATGGAGCTATGGTGGAAAAAAAATGTGCCAGAGCAGGCACTTTTATTACTGAGGTAAACATGGATTCTAGTTTACATTTTTTTCATCTGTTTGGTTATGAATGTCTTGCAACTAACAGGGTATATTACCAACAATGTGCAAAATATAACTTATTACTTATTACTTGAATGCAACATCATTATTATCTTAATGATGTTGCATTCAAGTGTAAAGTTTAAGTTGTTTTCTTTGCATTTTAAAAAATATTTCGAACAGTATTGTCTTTATTTAAAAAATTCTTAAAATGTTTACTAGGATACCCTAAATTTTTTTTACCAAAAAAACTCAAAATTCAAAAAATCAACGCCTTGTTCTGCCCGCGACGTTATATCTATTATTTAATTTCTTTGCAAATCAATGCAAATACAATTATACATACATCTTTGCAGCAGATTTGCAAATAGGTTTATCTGAATTGCAAATAGTTTGAAAATATGTATAAAAAAGCTTCAAAATATACTTCGAAATATCGCATGGTTTTTAAGGTCTGATTGTATATTATATACCTGGAAGCAAAAATTTTAAATTATTCCTTAAAAATATTTTTGAATGAAATGCTTTAAATTACTTAGTTGTCTGCTTAAACTACTCAATTGTTTGCTTTACTAAATCTAAGTTGACAATATTGTTTAGAAAAATTAATATTTTTCGAGAATGCGGATAAAAATGGCCAGTTGTTTAAGTTTTTTGTCCTAAAGCCACAATCATAACTTGCATAAAATCTTTTATATCTTTGTATATGATTTCAAGGCTGCTGAATTCAAATCTGCGTTCGTTTCAGGCATACTACGATCTCATTTGTAGGTAGAAATTGATCAAGACATCTTTTATACAATTGTCTAATTTTACAAACACTAACATACATCCGAAATTAGTCAATGGTTGACTATGTTACTTTCTGTGCTCTGACTTTTACAATTGAAAGTTTTCCGTGACTCAATAGAGTCTGGATCGACAATCTCACCTAACTAGCAAATCAACTTTTCTAAAATTTCAGTCAAAATAAGCAATAATTGAGCATTGTTTTGAGCTTCTTCCAATTTTAATATTTTGTCTTTAAAAAGCTCCCGCGCACCATTCCAGTTTAATTCATATTTAGTAGTTCTCTGTTTTCCAGTTATTTTCTTCTCAATTCCTAAGGTTTCAATTATAAGGTCCTAGTTCGAAAGAATCTTCTTTCAAACATTTTTTATTGTTAGTACGAGTACTGTAAAGGCTTTGTATTTTTTATTTATTATCTTTTTTACCTAAAATACGATAACACACATTCTTAACAGAGGATAAGGAAAATAAAAAAGAAATAAAATCTCTGACTTTTGCATTAACTCAACTTAAAATTATTAAGACTGCCTCTAATTTTCTATTGGAGATTAAATAGTTACCTCTTGTCCCGTTTTGTAATTGGCTTGTCGCGTTTTGTAACTGGCTTGTCGCGTTTTGCAATTGGCTTGTCGCGTTTTGTAATTGGCTTGTCGCGTTTTGTAATTGGCTTGCGTCCCGTTAAGTAGTTGATTGAAATTTATTTTAACCAAAATTCTATTAAAATCAACTGTAAATCTATCAATCAAACCAATATCAACCGTAAATTTACATATTATTCTGTCATTTATTATCCCATTTATCTTAGTTTTTAAAACAATAATAAATTTTCAACACGCTTTTCTGATTTGTTAATGATTTCACCACTACATTAAAAAAGGAAAAAAAAAAAGTGAAGTAGAAACGTGAAAACCTTTATTTTGAAAATGAATCCTTAGAAATATAAAAAACTCCAAAAAACTTATCAAATTAATTTTTTGTTTTATTGTATTTTTAGCAACGTTTTTGAAATTAAAAGTTTTGAAATTTAACTAATTAGATAGCATCATAAATAATATAAATCTTTTTCATTTTGTATTCATTTCTCAATTTATTTCTCAATTCATTTCTTAATTCATTTCTTAATTCATTTCTTAATTCATTTCTTAATTCATTTCTTAATTCATTTCTTAATTCATTTCTTAATTCATTTCTTAATTCATTTCTTATTTCATTTCTTAATTCATTTCTTAATTCATTTCTTAATTCATTTCTTAATTCATTTCTTAATTCATTTCTTAATTCATTTATTAATTCATTTATTAATTCATTTCTTATTTCATTTCTTAATTCATTTCTTAATTCATTTCTTAATTCATTTATTAATTCATTTATTAATTCATTTCTTAATTCATTTCTCATTTCGTTTCTCAATTCGTTTCTCGACTCATTGCTCAATTTACTTTATTATTAACTAAAAGTAATTTATGTTGATTCTTAAAGTTTTTAAAAAACAATATTATAAACAGCATACTATATAATACAAAATATACGTCTTAATATAATATAATACAAAATATATGTCTTCTTTTATAAAACTAAAAGAAGAAAAAAAAAACAGGGAGTAACTTAAATTTCTTTACTAAAACTAATTTTACTGCTTTTTTACAAAACGGGTTTTTGCCACGCCATGTTCACATCTTTTCCCACACCTAGGGTATAGCGTATAGCGTAAAAAAAAACTCAGAATAAAAGCAAACAGATTGGAGAATGTGTAATGAATGCAAATTCAGAAAATGAATAGAAAGAAAAACCAACTTAAAATTGAGATAAAAGAAATCTTCAAAAACCCCAGAAAGAAATAAAAAAAAGATTAATTTACATATAAAAACAGGCTAAAAACTAAAACAAACCAATTAAATTAAATCCTCAAAGATAAATATATGAGAACTTAAAACTATAAGTAAAGATATTGTAGGCAATATTGTGAAGCAACAATAAAAGTTAATCAAAAGTTTTAACTATATTGAACATATATGGATATTATACACATATGAACACAAAAAGTATATTGAAAAAAAAAAAATTTTAAGGTGTATAACGTATTCCTCATTAAATTCAAGTTTAATAATTATATGTTAAAAATAATTTTTGTGCGAGATTAAATTTGTTTGACAAGAAAATAATTTTATAAAAATAAAACTATTTAAACAGGTCTGGTTCAATTAATAGTGCAGTTTTCCTTGTCCTTCTTTCATGAATAACTAAATGTAAGCAGTTAAATAACAACCAACAAATGCATACATATATGTATATATGTATGTATAAATATATACATACAGTGGCGTGCAAAAGTAACAGGACAAGAGCATAACTTGAGATAACTTTTGAATGAAAAGTCCAATTTCTTTCAAATTTTAACTGAAATGTCAAAAAATTACTTGTTGGTTTTCGACCTAAAATTTATCGATCTATGAGCTTACATAGACATTCAATAGAATTTAGGTCAGGATTTTGCTAAGCCTATTCGATTAATCGAATTTCTTTGGTTTTGAAAAAGTTTTTCACGAGGGTTGAAATGTGCTTTGGGTCATCGTCCCGCTAAAACATCCTTCCTTGAGGCCTTTTATCTTTAACATGTGGTAGCATAACGCTCTTAAGTATACAAAAATATGTACAAAGTACATACTTTTGTCCATTTTGCCATCAATCAATTGGATAGGACCAATACAATCTCTATTCAAGTTAGCCCAGTTTATAACGTATCGACCTCTGTGCTTTACATTGGCCTTTGTTCATTTTTCAGGGCTCGAGGATGGATATTTCAGCAGGATAATGACTCAAAAGACACTTCAACCCCTGGAGAAAAATCAAAATTATTGTGATTATGAAGCTGGTGGACTCAATTCATTGCCACTGTCAAGCAGTAATTAATGCTAAGGGCTTCCCGACAAAATACTAAAGCAATTTACTTTAAAATAAAGCATTATCAATTTTGAAAATGTTTAAAAAAAAAATCTAATTCAAGTTTTTTTTTTCTGTCCGGATACTTTTGCACGCGGAAATTTAATTAAATGAACTTTTAAGATTAGATTGCTTAGATTTAGTAAAAATTCATTTGATTTTAGAAAAGGGATCGTCCGTAAATAACGCAACGCAAACTTTCACAAAAAACAAAGCAAAAAAGATCAAATGTTTTTCCTCGCAGAGTCTTAGTTTAAATGAATAATTACATAAGCCAATGAAAATCGCCGCGTAAAAGAGCTAATATCTCCTATTTCTGTTCTTTAAATATATTTTGCGTTGTTTAATTTATGGAATATCCCTAACAAAGCTTATCAAAATATTGTGAGTCCCAGAAGTCCTAATATAAAAAAAGTAATTTTTATTGTAAGTCAGACAAATATTTGAAGCAAAGAAATGCTTCTTAACGAAGTTAGATATCTAGTATATAAATGGCTTCCACAACATTAACTGTATAACTTTTTTACCTTTTTTTCATAGGATGTATTAAATTCGTAAACAAAAAAGTGGCTTCACTTTTCGTCTAATAAAATCCCGCAAGTTGGACATATAGTGTATATACATACATACATATATATATATATATATATATATATATATATATATATATATATATATATATATATATATATATATATATATATATATATATATATATATTTATATATACTTATATATATATATACAAATATAAATATATATATATATATATATATATATATATATATATATATATAAATATGTATATTTATATATATATATACAAATATATATATATATACATATATATATGTGCATATATATATATATATATATATATATATATATATATAAATAAATGCGCGGTAAAGTTAAAAAATAATTACGAACTTTGTATTTTAAAAATAAGCCTACTAAGTACACAAAATAAGGAAACAATGTAAACGTTGCAAACTGTGCAACTCAGCTATTAGAATTTAAAACCTCTAACTTTGTGAAAAACTTGAAGTTTTTTATTATAATTAACATTACCAACTTAATGAAAAAATCTCTATGTAAATAAAGTGCAAAAATTCAAACAAGTTTCTCCTTTCAGCCATCGGTACTGAAAACAAAATGACAACGTTTTATTAAGTCACAATTCTTTCAATCGCAATTTTAATTTTTATATAGAAATGAGTTTGCAAATTTTCTAAGGTAAATCTCTCATGCTCACTAGATTATTTTTCCCATTCTCACTACCATAAAAAAACGGACGAGTAAAAACTCACCTTTATACAACTGATAATTGCCTTAAGTCGTAATAATAAAAAAATTCTTCAAAAAATGAATATATATATGTATATATATATATATATATATATATATATATATTTATATATATATATATATATATATATATATATGTATACATATTAAGTTTAGTCAGGTAAAAGTTTTTTTGAAGAATATGTTTAAGTTTAACTAAATCAGAATGTAAATTCGACCATTTTTTGTTAGTTTTATAAATCCTTTAAAGTTTTTATCTATGTATGAAATATTGTATGAAATATTAGTAAAACAAGTGATTTGTTGAAAGACCTGAGAAAGTCTTTTTTCTAAATATGCTGGTAGTTAAATTATATTTGTTGTCAATAAAAATATCTAAAAAAGCTAATTGTTAATTTACTTTTTTTCCATAGTAAATTTAATATTTTTGTCTTAATAATTTATATAATTAAAAAGAATCGATCTTTTTTTCAAATAAAAATAAAATATCATCAACATACCTGCGATAAAACAAGGGTTTGTTACCTATGTAATTTAATAAACTTAATTTTTCCATATTATTCATAAATAGATTAGCTAATATAGGAGCATGACTTATGCAAAAAAAAAAGGTAGGACTTCTAATATTAAATTGGCATTCTCAGCCTTTAAAATTAATACCTTTTTTTCAACAGAAAATAAAACTCCCCTAGTAAACACACAAACGTCTATTAAACGTCAAAACAACGTTTCGACAAAACGTTCAGATTTGGTCGATGATCCGTTTAGAATGAAATCCAGATTAACGTTTAGAACAAAAGTCCATAAAACGTTTATATTCAAACGTATTTTAGACGTCTATTATAGGATTATTATACGTTTATAAAGCGTTTAGATACTGTCTAATTTACGTTTAAATCTAACCTAGTTAACGCATATAAAGCGTTTAGATTTAGTTTAAGTAAACATATATTGAACTTTTAGATCTTGTTTAATAGTTTTCTTTGTTTTTTGAATCTTTTTAAATAGTTTCTTTCTGACTAATTAGGGATTGCAATCCCGCAATTCTGCGGGATCCCGCATTACTTTAACGTTAATTTTTGAAATTATTGCTTTTAAACAAAAAAAGTCAATTCTTTTAAACAAAAAAGATAAAAAAGATATGAAATTAAAAGTCTTTAATGTATTTGCGAAACAAATCCATTTAAAAATTTACTAGTCATACAATGCACAATGAAGTGTATACTTAGAAACTTCTATACTATATGCAGATACGGCGATACTGAGTCAGGATTACTTGAAATGTTTTATTAACTGTCTGAGGAACAATGTGTTATTTATTAAATAAGTATTAGCAATCTATCAGAAACTGTTTAAATTTGTAAACATTTTTATTTTTACTTCTAATATATATATATATATATATATATATATATATATATATATATATATATATATATATATATATATATATATATATATATATATATATATATATATATATATATATATATATCTTCAGCTATTAAAATATTTTTCTTAGCTATAAATATAAAAAAATCATTTAAAAATAAACAATTATTCAAATTTTTTTTTTAGTTAATAATTATGTTAAAGTTTTTGCTATCGAGTATGTTGAAATTTTTTTTTAATGCCCAGGAAAAAAAGTTTTATAGAATTTCTATAAACTTTTGGAACATATGGTCTATAGAAATTCTGTAAAACTCTATAGAATTTCTATAGAACCTCTCTTAATTACTATAGAAATTCCAATAGAACTTTTTTTTATATTTTTTATTTCATAGAAAAAAAAGTTTTATAGCAATTTCTATAGAAATTAATAAACATTCTATAGAAATTTTATAGCATTTTTATATAATTTGTAGAGGCCATATGTTCCAAAAGTTTATAGAAATTCTATAGAACTTTTTTTCCTTGGTGTATATGTTGAAAACTTGAAATTGAAAACGTGCGTGCATAATAATAAAAAATATGCTTTTAAAAACTACTTCTTAAAAAGACTTTAAAAATTATTTATATCAAGATTTTAATACAAAGTACCAACTAAGCATGTCGCAAATTAAAACTATATGGAATTATTTCAAGAAAAGTGATAAAGAAGTAAATGCGAAGTGCATGTTACGTTCGGCTATTTTAAAAATTAGTCAAAAATCAACTAAAGGGTTATTAATCCATTTAAAAACGAAACATGGCACCGATTTAAAATCAAACGTTTTACATCAAGGCGGAGCTTCAACTTCAAAACAGCATGAATCAGTTGATCTTGAGCCTAAAATATACATCGACTGCGTAGACGAAAAAGTAATTCTTTCGAAAAAGGTAAGAACAATTGACACGTTTTTCGTAAAAGAAATTTCTCTGGATAAAATGGTATTGCGCATGGTTGCTAAAGATGGCTTTACATTTAATAGTTTTTGCATATCTTCAGATTTGCGGTATTTGTTTTCAAAGAGTGGTTTCCGGCTCTCTATTTCACCTAATACTATAAGATCGGTGGTAGTTAAATTCTCAGATTCTGTAAAAGCCGATATAATGCAAAAATTCATATCACTAAAAAAGCAAAATCAAAAGTTTTCAATAACGTTTGACAAATGGACATCATAAAATAGTCAGAGATACTTAAACTTAAATGTACATATGGAGGCAAAATACTTTAATCTTGGATTGATTTGAATCCATTGGTTGTGTAATGCAGAATATCAAGTTAGTTGCAGGAAATTAGTTGCATCAAGTTAGTTGCGTCAAGTTAGTTGCAGGAAGGCTAAATAGCTTCGATATTGACCTCCAAAAAGACATTATCGCCATGACCACTGATGGAGCAAGTGTAATGGTGAAAGTCGGTAAAATGATGTCTTTCTATCAACAACTATGTTATGCTCATGGAATACAAATTGCAGTTATTGATATCTTATACAAGAAAAACAATGGAAAAGTCGAAAAATTGTTTACAACATGTGAAAGTTGTGAAGAAGAAGATGAATATGGTAACACTGATGATGATGAAGTTATAAATAAAGAATATGGTTTAACAATAATTTTCGAACGACCATCTGCTGAATTGGTTAGCAATTACAATGATCTCATGAAAAAAGTGAGAAAGGTTGTGAAAATAATGCATATTTACAGAAGTATATCCTACAAGAAAACGGAAAAATGCTTAAGTTGATTCTTGATTGTAAAACTAGGAGGAACAGTATGTTTGATATGTTAGAAAGATTTCATAGACAAAAAGTGTGTATTGAAAAAGCCTTAGTTGATGTTGGGTCAGAAATTTGTTTCACCCAAGAAGAATGGTCCCAAATCAATGACTTAATTATTTGCCTTGCACCACTAAAACTTGGTCTATTATGCTAACTATTATGCAGGAGAGAATCGAACCTTGTCGCTGCGGAAACTACTTTTTTGTTTATGTTAGATAAATTACAAAAGTAATCATCACTTTTGAGTATAGATATAACCGCGGCATTTCGTGAGAGGTTTAGACAACGTCGAAATAAGAATTAAAATGGACTACTAGTTTACTTACAAAATCCTAAAAAATATGAACAAGAAATTAAAAAAAATGAAAATACTTTTCCAATGCCAAAAAGAACCGTTATGCGTCAAAAAATAAAAAAAAAATAGAGTTTATACAATTGAAAGAAATGAATCGAAGAAAACGAACTCGAAGAAAAAGAAGCTGTAGATTCTATTAACAATTCTCAAATACTTACTCCTACAATTCTATCACTGAAAAAAGAATTAGAAAATCAAATAGAGAAAGACAAGAAAAGCTGGACAGAAAATGTAAAGGAGATACCAAATTTAGATTCTTTAGACTTTGATAAATTATTGAAGCAGGAAATGTCTGCCTATGAAAGTAACGGAGTAAGAGGCAAGTTTCTAGATATAACGCGTAGTTACTTGATGACCATACCACCAACAAGCGTAGAGGCCGAGCGAGATTTTTCAGCTGCTGGTTGACTGAGGAATAGATTAAGTGAAGAAACTTTAAGTAGGGTCTGTTTCTTAAGAGCGCATTTCTTACAATAATTTTCTCATATTTTGTATTTAAAAAAATAAATAAAGCAAACAGACGTTCTACATAAAGCTAAAAGATGTTCTACGTATTTTGTCTCATCTTTTAATTCATTAAATGTTAAGAATTATATTGATTTACAAATGAATTGTGTTTTTTGGCTTTATTTACCTCATCTTATCAATTTAATATGTTGAGTAAATTTTTTCTGAAATACTTGAAAGAAAAATACAATTGTCATTTTGGCTTTTATAATGTGCATAAGAAATCTATCAATCCTGCGCGGGATCCGCACAGAAATTAAAAATTTCCGCGCGGATTCCACGGATTCCGCGGATTGAAAAGTGTGTAGGATTGCAATCCCTATGACTAATGTAAGTCGATCTTCTGAACGTTAGATCGACGTTTAGTAAACGTATATATAAAAAAGTTTGAAATATACATTTAAAATTAAGCGTCGATTTTTAGTCAATAATAGGTCAATAAACGTTTTTATAAACATTTTTCGACCAGTTCCGACTAAATGAACATTTTCCGACCAATTCCGACTAAATGTTGACCAATTCTGAACCAATTTGAGTTTCCTGGGCCTCGACACCTCTGCTCAAATGTCATATATAAATTTGTGTGTAAAAGCTGTAATGATTGTTATGTGGGTCAAACCGCTTGACATTTGAGTAAAAGAATTGAGGAACAGTTTAAGTTACAAAAATTTTCTTATATAAATCAATATATTTATTTAAAAACTAGTTGCTTTAATGAAGCCAATAAATAAATAAATAAAAAATATTTTTCTGTATTAGACTACGCCCAAACTTCGCATCAGTTAAAAATCAAAGAAGGGTTACAGATTATTGGGAAAAACCTGATTCTAATAAACAAGTTTTTATTTACACTATCACTCCAACTCTAATCGACGTTTTCTTTTACTCTATGACGTATGTATAGCACTAATGATCTACATTTCCCATTATTTTATGACTTAGGTTTTCCCACTTTTCGTGTTTTCTTTTTTTTGGCTAACAAATAAAATTGTTTGTTTTCACTATATATTAAATAGTTTTTGTATTTAACAGTTTTATACTTGAAAATGATTGTTGAATAATTCAAACATGTTGTTGAAATATATATATATATATATATATATATATATATATATATATATATATATATATATATATGTATATATATATATATATATATATATATATATATATATATATATATATATATATATATATATATATATATATATATATATATATATATATATGTATATATATATAAATATATATATATATATATATATATATATATATATATATATATATATATATATATATATATATATATATA
Organism: Hydra vulgaris; assembly: GCF_038396675.1. Lineage (NCBI taxonomy): Eukaryota > Metazoa > Cnidaria > Hydrozoa > Anthoathecata > Hydridae > Hydra > Hydra vulgaris. The sequence continues at coordinate 1,055,914 of NC_088933.1, read as the reverse complement.
TATATATATATATATATATATATATATATATATATATATATGTAAATTATGTTAGTGTATTTTACAAATAGAGTGCTCAATGTTCTTAAAGAACAGAGCAATAAAAAATTAGTAAAAAACACTAAATACTTGATATTATAATTTAAAAAACTCTTCCTGATGATCAAGCAATGGTGAAACTTAATTTATATATATATTTATATTTATATTTATATATATATATATATATATATATATATATATATATATATATATATATATATATATATATATATATATATATATATATATACATATAGCGATATTAACAATAAAAACATTAAAACGAGAAGGCAAAAAGAAAATGTTAAAAAATAAAATAAAATAAGAGATATTAAATATTTTAAGATTAATAGAGCAAATTTTTTTTTAGCTTATTTATATTAGTTACTTGTTTAAATACTTGGTATTATAACTTAATTTGCTTATTTCATTTATTTTTTAGTTTTTTGCATTATAATTTTAATTATTTTCTTTATTGCTAATTCTATTCAGATTTTACCTTTAAGAAAAAGCTTTTATTTTTATTACTTTTCTAATATAACTTGCGATTAACGTTAAATACGATTAAAAACGTTAAATATGTTGACAAAACATATTTAGACGAAAAAATTTTCAGATATTACTTGTTATGGTATGACGTAGAGCAAAATAGGCAGAACGTAGAGCAGAACTGATTTTTTGAAGTATCGCAGCCGATCTACAGAATTTTAGAACTTTCTATTTGTTATTTTGTCTATTTTATAACGACTCCTTAAATCTACGAGAAATTCAAAAGAATATTAAATATAAAAAAACAGTTTCTAAGAAAAAAAGTCCTAATATTTATTTTATTATTTTTTGCATTAACATTTTTCTGGAAAGTCTGCAGAGTTTTTTAGGTTATAAAGTAGTAGTAGTAGTAGTAGTAGTAGTAGTAGTAGTAGTAGTAGTAGTAGTAGTAGTAGTAGTTGTTGTTGTTGTTGTTGTTGTTGTTGTTGTTGTTGTTGTTGTTGTTGTTGTTGTTGTAGTACACCCATCTTTTCACCCATTTGATATCAGTGGTTACAGTATTCTAAAAGTTTTAAGATTTTGTAAAAATTTAATTGATGGTTTTACGTAATCGCTAATCTTGTTATTGCTTAAAAGTTGTGTTTGTTGGTATTTCTTAAACTGTGAGGATTTGTTAGTCTTTCGTAAACTGTCAGAGTTTGTTGGTCTTTTGTAAACTTTTAGAGCTAAATCAACATGTGAATAGTTTAAGTAAACATGTGATAGTTTATATATATATATATAAATATATATATATATATATATATATATAAATATATATATAAATATATATGTATATAAATATATATATATATATATATATAAATATGTATATATATATATATATATATATATATATATATATATACATATATATATATATATATATATATATATATATATATATATATATATATATACATAAGTAAACCAGTTTGCTTGGTTATAGCAGCCGTTGCACTTTTTATTGCTTGTCGGGAAGGTTCTTGAAGCAGTTAACTGACGAAGCATTGACAACTTATTGGTTGGTGACTCCAGATAGACACAATTCTATTTGAATAGAAATTTTCTCTTTGAGCACAGTTCTTAGTTACTTGCTTAGAAATATGATGAGGTTGACCCCTTACTCCAATTGCTGGTCCTTCTAAATCAATTGAGCTTAGTGTTTGGGTAATACTGTTTGATAATGTTGAAACTATTTATCATTTTAAAATATTGAATTGCATCACCTCAATTACGCCTTTCTTCTAATTTTGTTTAATCAATTTTTGTAAGTCTCTCTTGGTATGTCATGCTCTTTAGTTCAGGAACCAGCTTCGTAGCTTGTCTTTGAACCTTTTCAATTAGTTTGATGTCTAACTAGTGGTAAGGATTCCAAACTGAGGACGCATACCCTAGATGAGGACAGACAAAGGAACAATAAAGTATTAAAATTGTTTCTATATTCCATGTTTAAAATGACCACCCTAGAGACTCGAGCACGAAGTTTGCTCTGGTTGAAGCAAGTTTTGAGTGATCTTTCCAATTTAGGTTATTTATAATTTGTACACCAAGATCTCGTTCAGAAACAGTTTTTTCTAGCGAATATAGAGACCCATTGTCGTTAAATATTGAATAATCATATACAAGAACTTTTGGTGCAGCTGATGATTTCATGATTACCATCAATTAAAGCATAATTCAAATTCATTTTCCATTTTTTTGACTAATTAACAATTTTGTTCAATTCTTCTTGAAACGTCATTCGATCGTTTAAACTTTGATAATTCCTATTAGTTTACAGTCGTCTGCAAAGAGTTTGACATAGTGTGTCATCGCATCGGGGAGGTTGTTAATAAATATAATGAAAAGCAGTGGGCCCAATACAGAGCCTTGAGGGACACCACTTTTAACCTCTTTTCATTCTGACAAGTTTGAACCTACGGTTACTCACTGTCTTTGACCTGTAAAGAAAGATTTAAGCTTTAAAACCATACGAGTTTAAGTAGAAGAGAATCATGATGGATAAGATCAAAGACTTTGGCAAAATCTAAGAATATAACATCTGCTACATTACCTTCATTTAGCGCTTGTGAGTTAAAGCCAATTGATTCTATTAAATTTGTTGAGCATGATTTTTTGAGAACAAAGCCGTGCTGTGCCGAATCGACAATATTGTTATCGATAAGGTGTTTCATCATTATTGCTTTAATTATGCGTTCCATAATCTTGCAAGGTGCAAATGTGAGAGAGATTGGTTGATAATTTGAAGCTATTTGATTGTCTCCTTTTTTGAAAATCCGTGTGATGTTGGGTAATTTCCAAGAGATGGGAAGAGTACCATTTTGAAGGGTATGAACAAAGATTGGAAGAAGAACTTCAGAGAAGCTGGAATGACACTTGTGTAGTGGTTGAGGGTGGATGTTGTCGCCACCAAGAGTCTTGCTTGAGTCGAGATTTTGTAGCTGCGCATCAATTATCGAAATCGAGAAAGAAAATTGATTAAATAAGGAGATGTTTGAAGTTCTTGATTTGAAAATTGGGAGTGGATGATCGATATTCGAACAATTTTAATCGAAAACTGAATAAAAGCGTTCGTTTAGCCGGTTTGTAATTTGCTGTTGGTCGAAAGTAACTTTGCTAGATTGGAGTTTTTGATTCGATTTTAGATTTTGTTTTATTTTGAGCACTTAGGTATAAGTACAAAAGTTTTGGAATAAACTTGCATTTGGATAGTAGATCTTTTTCGTAGTTTCTTAATGATAATTTGATTTTTATTTTAACTTCTTTTGAGATTCGTTTAAATTCTATAATAGCATTGGATTTATCAACCGAGCTAAACGTTTTAAACCAGAGACAGTATTTAAGTTTTGTTAAATTTCTCAAAAATCGTAAGTAAACCATTTAGGTTGAATCTTTATTCGTTCTTTGAACATAGGAATGTGTAATTTAATTACATTTAAGTAAGCATGGCAAAACTTTGAGTTCATTTACTCAATGTTCAGATCTTTGTAAAAAATTTGACTAGTTGATTAAATTGAAAATTTTGAGTAATTTTTATGTAATTACCTCGTCTATAATTCGGTCTTTTGGTTGGCGTTTTAGTTTTATGAGTATATGTGCTGGATATTATAGTTCCTGGTCAGAATTGAGTGAAGATGGTTAAGATAGGAAGAGCTCAGAGGTGGACCAATACTAGTTAAAAATATTCTTGTAGGATTTTCAGTGATGACAAGATCTAGAGTGTTGCTTGCAAAAGTTGGTTCATGCACGTGTTGTACTAGGATGTTGTTGTTCATAAGATTGATGAATTCACGACTTGCAAGTTTACCTCTGTGTGTACACAGACCACCAAGATGAGTCCATTTAATGTCTGGATGATTGAAGTCCCCCATGATCAGTAAACCCGTGTATGTTTTTTTTAACTAGATTTATGGCTGTTTTAATAGAATTATTGATATTGAGAGTAATAGATACGTTCGGAGGTCGATAAATACATCCAACAAGGATTCGTTTTTGTCCAATAGATATTTGAACCTAAATTTGTTGCAGTCCTGATTTTCATTTATGTCTTTGGTTTTGTTGACATTAATATTATCTATGACATAAATAGCAACGCCACCTTCTTTGATTTCTCTGTTCTTGTGAAATAATTGATAGTTTGGTATTAATGTATTCGAATCAATATTAAACCATGTTTCCGTAATTGAAATAACATGTGGAGAGATTGTGACTGTAGCTAGAGATTTGAGTTTATCCATTTTGTTAAGAACAGAAGTGGCATTAAAGTATCAGTAAAACTGCAGAAAGCAAAAATATGCCACTTTTTCAACTTCAAAACTAAAGAAACCATGCATCAAAAGAATATTAAAGCAGTCGTTAGTTCTTAGTTTTAAAATAATAACTTCATTTTATCTAAGAGACATAGACGTGTTTAATTAGTTTGCAAATTTAAATTTGTTTTACTTGAACCAGGTAAACTGAAATCCCTGATGCAGTTCTTCAACATTTCTGAACCTACAATGAAAACTTAATTTACCATTGAGTTGTTTCCATATATTCTGAAAAGATTTAGATTAGAAGATTGAGCGAGCTTTTCCATTACAGAATTTTATTTGTATCGAGCCATGCTTTAACAAATTTTGATGTTTGTTTGGGATCATTTTTCTGTTAGAACATCCAACGTAGAAGTATGTTTTTATCTAAAAAAAGACTTATTTAATTCTTTTTAGTTAAATTATATATATATTTTTCCGTTAAACATTAAATGAGATAGAGTGGTCCCAATCCAGAAAACCCTGAAAAGTACTCTCCAACCATCAGATTTTTGCCACCCCTATGTTTCACCGTTTTTACAGTTACATTGGTTTTATTTGCTAACCAAATCGTATTCTCACATTTTTCTTACCATCTGAACCTCTCAGGTTAATTTTCGACTCATCCGACCATAATATTCGTCTTTTCATAATATCTGACCATAATATTCGTCTTTATAGTTTTTTGCTAAATTGTAACCATGTAATACAGTACCATCCAAACTTCGCTGTACTTTCTGAAATATTGAGTTCCAGTTCGCAAATCATACCTCTGGAAAAAGCAAAGGGATAGCAATTCTTCCGATTTTATATTTGTTAACTGACCGACATGGAACCAATCTTAAAATTTTACACTTTTTACATAAATTACTATTATAACCGCTAATAATTTTTCTGTTTGAAAACACTATTATACTTACTACGTGCAGATTTATCTTAGCTTTTCAGCTATAATTTTACTCTAAATTTCTATTAAACAAGATTAGTAATGCCTTATGAAATACAAAAGATTAATTATAAAATTATTTAGTTAATTGAAACCACGTTTCTAATGAACGGTTTTTCGTTATGAAAAAATTTCCAAAAAATCTTTTTCCGTTTTGAAATACAATTTTTATACTTCGAGCACTGTAATTTCAGACAAAGCGGCTCGAAAATCTTTATTATTATTACTATAATTGTCCTTGTTAATTTTATTTTAATACTATTATTTTACGATACTGTTATTATCCAACTGGTGTTTACTTTAAGGGATTCCTACTATTTGTAAACATCGATTAATGAAATGACAACCTTTTTTTTTCAAGAAAGAATCTAACAACAGTAGAAGTTAGATATTAACAGCGTTTTTTTCGCTTAATTTATTAAGTTTGTTTTTAAAATTAATCATTGAAATGGAATTGACAACATAACCTTCCAAACGATTCCAACTTTTAACTATACGGTACGTGAAGAAATACTCTTTGGTGCCTAATAGACGTTCTCCCCCCGCCCCGCTAATTAATTTTTCAAAAATTTTTCACCCAGGACATTCTTATTCCAACCCTCCAGGCTATTAAATTTCATAAAAAATTCCATCCAAGACAAGACAATTTTTTATAAAAATTTTCTTTTTCACTATTTACTTACGTTGATAATACCGATCTTGAGCAAGAGGACGAGGGTAACATATTTGACATTTTACAAAATATGTAAAGAGTGAAACTTATTTGAACTGGACTTCTGTTGATATTTCTTCTTTGAACTTTAGTACTTCTTTATTATATATTTACTTGTTTTCAGACACTAATATATATGTTAATAATCAACAAAAACATTACTTAGTTATTGCTTTAAGTATTTAAGAAAACTCGAAATTTTCCAAAATCTGATTCTGTAGCGTCATATTTTAAACTATATGTTTTTTTCCAATTGTCACGGCCAAAATGCATGATTTTACATTTATCTTTATTAAAACTAGCCTTTTTTCTGTACAGGTAAATAAGATATCAAGATCATACTGTAGAGAGTGGTTTATTTTATTTTTTTCTATAACTGCAATTATTTTTAAATCATCAGCATATAACCTTGCTTTATTGTTCAATTTTTGTGTTAAATCGTTTATATAAATTATAAAAAGTAAGGGTCCTAAAACCAATCCTTGTGGTACCCCACTACAAACTGTTTCCCATTCTGATTCAAATAGGCCCAAAATAACTCTCTGTTTTCGATTTGCTAAGAAAGCTTTACACCATTGCAACAATTTTCCAACAATACCAAATGATTTCAGTTTTAAGAACAGCCTGGAATGCGGAACTGAATCGAAAGCCTATGAAAAATCCAAAAAGGCAACATTAACACATTTACCACCATTTATCAGTTCTGTTAGTATATCTAATGTTTCAAGAAGATTTGTCACACAATTTTTTGATTTAATGAAGCCATGTTGTTCTGGTATTATTAGTTTATTTTTAATTAAATGATTCATTATTGTGTCCTTTACAATACTTTCCATTAGTTTACAAACAACAGAGATCAATGAAATTGGATGGTAGTTACCTTCATGCAGCCTATCCCCGTTTTTAAACAATGGTGTAATATTTGCTTTTAACCAGCTTGTAGGCAATGTTCCACTTAAAAATGAGCAGTTAAATATCATACAAAGCGGTCTAGCTAAACTGTCAGCACATTTACTTAAAAACTTTGGATGAATTTTATCAATACTTGGAGACTTGTGAACATTTAAGTTTAATAACCGTGTTTTTATATCTTCCTTTTTAAACAATGGGGTTGGGCAAACTTTTTCTGTTATACTTTCACATGTAGGCATATTAGTTAGGGTTTCATTTATAAATACAGGATTGAAAAATCTATTTAATTGATTAGCAATAACTTAACTACCAGTTGATATTTCATTATTTCCAGTTTAAATTGCTCTTATAATAGCATAACCTTGTTTTGGAATATTTTTTTGATTCTGTTCCAAATTTTTTTTTCATATTTTTTGATTGTCATCTTTACAAGTTTTTTTACTGACTTATTTTTTAATTTATATTCTTCTTTTAGATCTAAATTTTTGAAATGAGAAGCTTTGTATTGATACCAAAGATTACGCTTAAATCGAATTTCGTGTTTCAATTCTTCATTCATCCATAGAGATCTTCTGATTTTAGTTGTTTTTTGAATAAATGAGGGTATGAAATCATTGCATCCATTTTCATAAATTTGAAGAAATATTTTGTAACACTGATCAACATCAAGTTTAGTAAACTCATGACTCCAGTTAAATCCATTTTAATATTTTGAAAATTCATCGTAGTTTTCTTTCACGAATAATCGCTTGGTAGTGATATTTATATTTTTGCAATTATTATGTGCTTGATAATTTAAACGTAAAACATGATGACCTTATTTTATTTTTCCCAAGGGATCGATATGCACCAAGCTAAATATATGAAAAGGAGAGGCTGTAAACACAAAATCTAATATATTGGTCAATTTTGTGTCATCTAGTTGGAATGTTGGTCTTTTTACATGTTGTTTATTTTTTCATTACATTCTAGTCTCTTTTTATTTGCGATGAAGTCACTTTCATAACTAGAATTCCATATACTATTCAAGGATAGAAAATTGAAATCACCACATATCAAAATTTCAGAATATATCTTAGTTCTTAAAAAAAAATTGTAACTTTCTTTAATGGAATTGATTATGTTTCGACAGTTTACCAGATGATTACTTCCTGGTCTATAAATACAGCCACATAATATGCATTCATGCTTATTTTAATTGTACACCATTTCTGCTCAACATTTATATTGTTTTAGACTTCCTTATTGACTTCAAAAGAATCAATTTGGTCATTTACATAAATACAGACTCCACCACCTCTGGTATTCTTGCGGTCTCAGCGATAAAGGTTATACCTGGCTCTTTTGCATTATCATTTATTTTAGTATTAAAAACTTGAATATTGGTCACAGTTCCTTCAAATATTTGGATGTTATTATTATTTTTGGCCACTTTATACTCAAATTGTTATGTCTTTTTATTTAGTTTTACTATTTTACTACTTCTAATATCATAATAAATTGAGCTATTGTTTAAGTCTGAATTTCCATTTAAAATTTTAATTTCAGACCTTAATTGCTTCGTTAAAATTCTTTCTGCTTCAGTCATTTCAGTATTAAAGTAAATATTAGGTATCTTTTCCCTGTTTCAAAAAGCTGCTTCTAACACTTGATTTCTTGCTCACAGTGAGTCAGAAAGGTGAAAAAACGGCAAAAATTATATAACTATCATATATAATTATGTGATACATCAATATTATCGTATTTTGGGTCAAAAAATTTAAATTTTCCATTAAAAATAACTTTTACGCGTATCTATGACGCGTAAGGCGCGCACATACGCTTGTAACTGTCTTTTACGCGCGTAAAATATAACCTAAATAAAAAAATCGAATTCCTTGATCCAAAATACCATATAAAAGAATACCACATATTTTTTAATCTAAATATTTCTTCTGCCTAAGGCTTGTACTACTTACGCGTATACGCGTTAGAGACTTTTACGCGCACATTGACTGACTTAATTTAAAAAAATTAAATTCCTCAAACCAAAACATTTATTAACTAAAAAGAAAAACTGGTTCGAAAAAAATTTTAATATTATATAATATTAAAATATATTAAAAACAAAATAAATATTTATCTTATCTACTTTTTCTTTCAAGAAAAGAAAAAAAGAAAACCTAATACTAATAAAAAGGCTTTATTTCATTATTACAGCATTAACAAAGATAAAACTTCAGGGGTAAGTGTTTTTCCATTTTCAACCTTGTATTTTTTTAAACAAGTGTTTGATATTACAGGATCACTTCTAATCAACAAGTATTGGTACTGGTTTTTCATAACATTCTTTCTAGATATCTTGGCTATATGGTTTAATTTAGCTTTGAGAATTTCTATATTTAGAGCCTCTTGCGACTCTTCAGAGAAGTAACCAATTGGCAGTTCTAATGCCTCAGATATCTGCACACCATAATCCAAGAGTTTATGAACAGTTGGGGGAATCACATACCAGCAATAGTTTTTGAGTATAAGAGCTGTAGTTTCATAGCAATACTGGCCAAAACTTTCAGAGTTCAACTCATTACAAGAGCATACTGCTATTAGGATTGTCCTCAATCTAATAATTACATCTACTGCCACTCCCGTTATATCAGCGAAAATTTCAGCATTTTCAAATGATCTTCTGGCAGTGTTTCCATCGTTAGTGTTGCCAAAACTCTGTTTGGGCATATCAACTATAAGACTTAGTTCTTCTCTAAACCTCAGTTGAATGTTCGTTTTTTTACTTTTTACTAATGCTTTTTCAGCAGGGGATTTGGCAAAATATTTTTTAATGTCTAATTTATATCCTTAATGTAAAATATATTCAAAACATCTGAGCCAGCAATGCAGAGTATAAAGACCCAAAGATTAAGCTTTTTCATTGATTGGTTTAAATCTGATCAATGCTGGGTTATTAAGTTCACTGGGCTTAGCTCCGCAAATATTACATGATTGCGAGGACAGAGTGTTAGTGAGGGCATTAACCACTTTACCATCAAACATGGTTAAATCTAGTTTGAACTTAAATGTGATAGTCGTATCTGGTTTGCCTTCCTCTACTTCTAACTTTACTTCAAACTTGACTAGTCTATTTATTTGTGCTTTTAAAAGTTCATATTCATTTCTTATCAATTCTTCCGTTTCTTTTTGATATTGGAGATGGAGGGGTCTACAGTAATGTGTACTAGAGGGCTTTTTATTTAACCATACATTTTTGTTCATGATGGTTAATTTAAGTGGAACAACAGCTGTCTGGAAAAGACTTTGTTCATTAACTTGGGCTTCACCAATATTTGTATCAGTGTATTTTTGTTTATAGACACTTTGACTGGAGGCACCATCAAAACCACCTTTAAAATGAAGTAGACCTTTAAACCTCCCCCCAATTTCAGCAAACATTCTCATAGAGTCTTGGCATTCCGTAAAAGTTAATATCCTTGTTAGAGTATGATTAAACATACCCTGTAGAGAAGTTGAAGCAGATGTTTCTGTCACAATTAAACCCTCAGGATAACATTTGTGTCTCTAATTCTTAATTTCATGAAGTGAAGGATAAATATCTGCATTATGTATTATCGATGAATTTCTAATAATTTGATACTGTTCATCAGAAAGGTCACACTGAATTTTTAAGCTCAAGGCATCTTCGGTTTTCATTTTTATCGGAAAATTTATCTTTTTGATTTTATTTTTTTCAGAGTTTGTAGCACTTTTCACAAGATCAACGAAGTCTTTTTTGCTAGGATCTCTAGTGGCTTTTTTTATTGAAGCTAATGCCAGTGCTTCAGCAGGATGTTCAGCCAATTTGGCAACCTTAAACAAGGTAATATTTAATATTTAAGCTTGTAAACTATTTTTTTAACTGGGTTGAATTTAATTTATTTATTAATACCTTAGATCTTCTGCTTCTATCACCTAAATCTTCCCAGTTCTTGCACTTTCTACCTGAACCTGATGCAACATTTTTTTTGTTAACAATAATATCTTTGTTCAACCAAGTTCGCTCGTGTTCTAAAAGTCTAGAGAAGGTTCTTGCATACTTCCGCAACTTTGATCGGAATTTACATTTAAATATTATTAGAGTTTTCTTTAGATTTATCATTTCAGGTTTTTCAATACTTTCGAAGTATAGACCCTCCAGTCTACAAAACTCACGTAGAAGAGCCTCGAGTAAGTTATCATGATTAATTCCTAACTCTTGAATTATAGGAACTAAATGTATTTTTTTCATGTTGAATGTAAGCAATGAACTATTTTAAGTTATTTTATACACAAGTTTTAATTTTAAAACATGCACTATGCCATCAAACGTTGCATATATTGGTTTTTGAGGTTTGATAATTAGCACCATCTGCATAAGCATGAGTTTTTTTACTAATAGGAACTAAATGTATAATTTGTGTAATGAATGAAAGCAATGAACTAAAATTCGCTACTTTATACGGCAAGTTTTAATTAAAAACGAAAAAAAAAACACAAAAAAACCGAAGTATTTGAAAGGTCTTATTTTAATTGGGGCATTTTGGGCAAATGATTTTTATTTTTTCTGCTTTCATATATACCTAATAATGGGAAAATATTAAAACTACCATGGAATCTAGTGGAATCGTTTAGTTTTTAAACTAAACTGATAATTAAACTAATTTAAAAAAATCAATTTATGACACATTTTTGAGATCTCAGTAATGAAAAACTAAAAACAAAATTTATTGTCAAAAATGTTGTTAGTAGTTGCCAAACATCTTAAACATATGACTTCAAATTAAATTTTGAACTGTTTTTACCCATGTCAATCTTAAAAGAGTGACACAAAAGCTGGATTTTTTTGAACGAGTTTTCCGATAAATAAAATAAAATAAATAAGTCTCGGAAAAAGGCGTATAAATTGGTGAAATCTTGAAAATTGTTCACAAAAAAGTTAATTATTGACTTTTAGTGGTATTTAGTAACATTATAATTAATTAATTAATTTCCAGCAATACTTTTTTTATGGGGTTTTTTTGCCGTTTTTTATGGATTTTGACTCACTGTACGGCTGTTTCAAAGTGGACATTCGGCTTCTTGTTATTTTTTCAAAATAATTACCTAAGGGGTGTTACTAAAATTTGCATAACTTTTGAAATATTTAAGATAATTTCGTTCTGTAAAAAGAATATGAACACGAATTAAATGTTTTATATTTTAATATTTAATGAATTAATTACAGCTTGCTCTGATTTTTAAATAAACGCACAAAATGACGAACTTGGCTGAACTTTGAAATTTTAATGGCACTTTTTAGTAAAAATAATCAAAAAAATAATATTTCTGTTGACTTATATGTAATATAAACATAGTTAGACTAATTATAAAACACATTTATTTTAGTTACATCAAATGTGAATCGCAAAATTTTATTAAAACTTTTTTTTGGTTAAATAAACTTTTCTTAAAAAAGATTTTTTTAAAAAAAAAAAGATTAAAAGTTTCAAATTATTTTTGCTTTCCAACGTATAATAATTTCTTGAAAAACAACACATTTTTTATAAATATACATAATATAGGCAATTTAAATAATTTGATAACTCGTTTTTGTGGATTGTCATAAATAATTTTTTTCATAGTTAATATCATGAAAAATAACTTTGCGTAACTTTGTTTATTTTATACCTCCAAAATTTGTCTCGCCGAAACAGTTGTTTCAATAAAATTCGTTAGTAAATAGCTTGGGAAGTAACGCAATAAAGTTACGTCATTGCTTAGAAATGTCAACACAAGTTTAAGCGTAAAACTGAAAAAATTGGTTATAAAACATGCCAAGTTTAAAAACATATTTGATAACATAGCAAGAGGTACATAAAATAATTTTTATATCTTCATCTGCATAAAAGGTTGAAATTTCAATAACTTACGTCATCCATCAAAAAATAAATATTTTATATTTAAAAGAAATAAGTTTAAAAGTATAAATGCATTAAAAATTGAGTTATAGTAAAAAAATTAGACGGATGACGTAGGAATCTGATAGAATAGACATTCATTGCTAAGTATTCCAAATTTCAACCATCAACCATGTAGCTATGTTATCAAATCTTAGTTGGCCCAAGAAAAGTTTTCCGTAAAAATCGCCAAAAACAGAAAAGTGATCCAAAATCATATAAAATATTTTAACAATGCTTATTTTTATTCCGTTTCATGCAAATATTTGTCTAACAAGGAAAGATAGATCTATTATATTATTTTTATTTAAACATGAAAGCGTTTATAGAAAAAAAGTATTACTTTAAAGTTATTGAATTTTTATACTTTATACGCGGAATTTTTTTAATACTTTTTATGCGGAAACTTTTTTTTAAAAAGTCACTTCTACCCATATATTTGTTGTATGTTTTAAAAATATAGGGTTGATGAACATATATATACTTTTAATACTTTCGATACCAGAGTGACAGCTTTATTTTTATACTATTTTATTTTTGTACCAAAATTAAATTTGAATAAGTGTTAGTAAAATAATCATAGCTTCCATGGTCATCTTTACGTAAAACTTGTTCAAACGGTTTGTACGAATGGTGCCTACAAACCAAATTGCTTGCTCTTTGAGTACATCCAACTCTGTTGGATGTACTCAGAGTTGGATATACTTAAAAAAGTTATATACAAATACTTTAAAGTTATGACCAGATGGTAAACTGGATGACATATTGAGAACTACAGGTGCATTAACTCCGTGTGTTGATGCTTTCTTGATTCTGTTTCTTTACCCTGGTAAACATCGAAAAAAAAACACTAAACCCACTTCTACCCCAGTTTGAATCCCTATTTGATTGGTTTTTTTGGAAGATATTGTTTTATTAAAAACCTTCCCTTAAAAGAACTCATAGTTTATTCCACACTATGAAATTCTTCCGGTGATACCTTCAAAAAATTTTCACGCAGTCCTTTAACCCAAGGGAGTAACATCCAAATGCAGTCACTGTCCTTAGTTTCCTGCCTTTCGCTCATACTATCAACAAAGTGCAAATTACGCAAGATAGAGCAGAAACGATTTCGTGACAAAACAGAGCTTACTCGATTGTAGCTCGTGTATGTTTCCCAATACGATCTAATGGATGGCATCTAGCCCCATCCTTAAATAGACATCTCTTTCGGTGTTACATTAATACTTGAACCAGTAGATTGAGTGCTGTATAAATTGAACCCGTTAGTTCGAAAAGGGCACAAGTCCATTTATTCAAACTTTTCAGGATCAACAAAAATAAGTTTTTTTAAAAAAAAATCTATGGTGCTAAAGAAACTGAATATATGAGTAGATAAAAAAAGCATTCATAAATTTATTATAAATAACCAACATTTAATACATATATCTTTGATTTAAATTTATGGACTTATGCCTTTTTCAAAATGAACACTTTGTTGTATATAAAAATCCCAAGATTATTAATATAGTAATGATTTATTATTACATTAAAACAATTATTGTTATTCATACATCACTTATTACCTGGAATTCATTGCTTTTCAAAGTTGTTGGCCATGCAAAAAGCTCTGTATAGAAGTTTTTATACTCTTTTATTGAATATGGAATATATTTCCTATTTTTTTCAAACCTAATTTTTTTTTTCATTGATAGGCAATTTTTCAGCATATGCAGGAGTACTAATTAAGGGTAATAATGGGTCTTGTACCCATCATTTGTAATCGCTGGAAATCATAACTGACTAAGCAATCTATGGATTCACGTGTTATCACTAAACCTAGCGTGGTCTTAGAGAACGTGAAATGTGACTCTTTTGAAATACCAAATGTTACTTTTTTGTCCTTGGCTACTTCTCTTCCATAGGAATCCACAGATAACACAACTTTCATATAATAATTTGGCCGCCATTTTTTTACATCAATAGTATCTTCAGTTTTAGGCCTTCTAATTTCAAATTTTTTGTTTGCCGCAGCTATAAGATTTTCATACTCCGTTGATGTGTAAATCCGGTCATTTTTTTTTAAATATGTCGCCTTGTTGTTCCAAACATTCTATCGTTTGGCAAGAATGAGTGACCTCTTTTTGGTATGGAATATTGTTTCTTCTTTACATTGCTACCTAGTTCAGCTACCAGTGATAAAAGTATGCGGACCATGGTATGATTTTTATTTTGGCCTGCACAACCATCAGAAAACAGGTGCAGTTCTTTGGCTTTGTTGACAATATTTTTTTAAATATAATCCAGCACAAAGGTACATACTTTCCTGTATACCTTTGTTAGAAACTCCTTTGCAATATGAACAAAATACTGATATACCAATTTTAAAATTGTATAAGCAAAACTAATACAGACATAGTTGACGCAGGTAAAATATTTCCTGGACAAGGATATGGGAAAGTGGCAAATTTTGCATAAAATCAAATGCAATCCTACACACATTTGGATTATTTTTTCACTTAGTTTCAACTTCCTGTATTTTTTTGTAAAATTTGTTTGCTTGTCTTTTAATGATCTCATTTGCTTGATAGATTCTTTTTGCATTGTCATTAACGTGAAAGTTTTTTAGTTTAAATTTTTAACTCTTCACACAGTCCACAAACATCAAATTGGTTTCAACCAAAGGATATACTAAAATTTTCTTGGAAATATTTAAGGTAAAACTTATATTTAACAGGATGATCTGAATATTTTTGTTTGTATAATGTGTGCATAATTTTCACATTGAATTTTTCATCCAAATAACAAGATGATGCATCTTTACTATAGTAGTGCACATATTTAACAGGAAATGATTTGATATGCTCACGTACTTTTGCTAATGTAATGCGTTGCATCGTGATCCCTGGAATTTACCTCTGTGATCTATAGGCTGCTCTTTTTTTTTTAAGCAAATGCATAAACCTCTAACTTATTTCATAGAAATTCCATGCCCACTGCAAAAAGCTTTCTTGCATACTTTTTTTCTCACACCTTCAATGTTAGTGTGATAAATAAAGGAAAATTCTTTTTTCTTAGGTTCTTCAGATCTAAACCGGCTTCTCCCTATTTCCTTCTTTTCAATTAATGACTGCAAATATGTGTCTCGGGCATCGGGCATTTTTACTATCAAATTTATTAACAAACTGAATTGTAATTTTAATAACATCTTCAGTAAAATATCAAAATGTTTTACCTCCAATCATTGGTGGTAAAACATGAGTAAATAAACAAAAACTTGAGAACGAATAAAGTATATATTATATATTATAGAACAAAAAACTAACCTGCAAGAAGCACCCGTCTGTCTTGACGCCACATCATTTCCTTTGTAATTTCCACTGTTCCTTATATCAGACACTCTTTTTCTAGATGTATATGCATTTTCAGCAAGCTCATAGTTTTCCATTTTTGTAACAATTGAAGTGAGATTACGTCACTTCAATTGCGCTTCGTTTCACTTCAAAAAGGCATAAGTCCGGAACTGGTGCTATTTTCGATCAGACTTTAATTTTCATTTTCATTTAAAGTTGACCTGTGGTATTTTTTTTTTTTTTTTTTTCATTGTTATTTAGGTGCCCCAAGAAGACCTAACGGTCTTGTCACAGGGCACCGCGGAAGTGTATTTAACCAGGAAGTTCACGCCTCCTTCTTTACCGTGATGCGAAAATATTTACAAAGCTGATTGCGAACCAGGATCTCTTGCTTATAAAGCAAGCGCTCTAACCACTGCGCCACGGCCACACGTTATTTGAAAATGTGTCTCCTTCAAATTAAATATGTAAAACACTTTAATAAAAAAAATGGCATTAAAATGTGAAATTCGAAAAAAGCGTGATTTGTGCCCTTTTCGAAATGACGGGTTCAATTGCTTTGCTTTGTAACTGTTTAAGAAGCTCATCCGTGACAAACCTTTTGAAGTACTGGTAAGAAGTAGTCTTGTCATCTAGTGTGAGTATTGGTCATAGCTCCCAAAAATTTGTATCAGCGTCATGTAAATCAACTTTTTTTCCAAAGTCGATTAACTGGTTTGTTCTTATTTACCATATTATCTACTTATTTAAAATTTTGCCAATAAGAAAAAAAAATTTACAGTCGTAACTTATAAAAAATAACAACTTGACCGAGGCTAGAAGAAGACACATTTAGTCTTATCACCAAGCCCCAAAAAATGCGTCATTACTAGATAAAATATAGTTTAACAATAAAATATAGTTTCAATGTATATATCTCTGAATTAATAATAAAAAGAAAATGTAAATATATTAGTTAGCGTTTAAAATTTAAAGTTTTTCAAAGAACAAGATTTAAGAATTGTTTTGTACACTAAAAGAAACTTAATAAAATATCAAAATGACAAAAATAACATTTTAAGAATTGGTTTGAAAAAATAAGAAGATATGATTTAATATAAAACACATTTTATTGTTAGAGCAATTTATAGTTTAACTTATTTAGATAAATTTGTACTTTTTAATATTTTTATTGCCAATTCAGTAAAAGCAAATAAAGAGTAAAAAGCAAAAGTAAAGGGGTAATAAACTACGCAAAAATAAAAATAAATTTATCAAAAAGGTTATCATTTAAAATAATAAAGTATATGTAGATATGATGATTAATTATGTATTAATAATCTACAGTAGTTAATAATTGATTTCAAGCTTTATTAGAAGAAATTTAATTCATTTTCATTTAACAAAAGTAATTGCTTAAGTTTTTTTTTAAATTAGTTTAGAGAATAATTAGTTTTCAGTTCATTATTTAATATCATGCTCAACAACTTTGGTCCTCGGTTTACAATAGAGAATTTAGTAGCGGAATAATAAGTTTTGGATTGAATGTATACATTCTAATTTTTATAATATTTTGGATTGAATGTATACATTCTATATTTCAAAATACAACTATAGTTGTATTTTAAGTTTCTTGTAGGATATATCTGATTTATTTTTTCAAAAATTGAATAAAATAAGATTGGTAATTTATTTTTATCAAGTTTGAACATGAAAATAAAAACATGATAGAGGTTTAGTTTATATACATTTAGGATATTGAGTTGATTAAATAGTGTTTGTGTGTGCGAGAAACGATCTACGTTTGAAACTATCCTTATAACCTGTTTTTGTTTTCTAAGCATTTTTTTTATTTTCGTCGCGTTAGTGCTGCACCAAGCAATGTTCGCATAACTTAAGTAGCAATGAATAAAAGAAAATTAAATATTTTTTAAACAAGATTAATTTAATAACTGCTTATCTTGGTACATTATACCTACATTTTTCTATTTTTTATCTTCAACTACACATGTGTTCCTTCCAGATTATATTTTCTTCTAGAAACACGCCTAAAAACTTTATTGATTGCTCTCTCTTTATTCATTTATTATGAATAAAAAGGTCCGGGAGTTCTAAGGGAATATCTGATTTTTTATGTTGACAATGGAATAAATTGTATTTTATTTTAGTAATATTTAAATTTTGTTTGATTTAAACCATTGGGTTAGTTTGTATAGTTCTTTGTTTACTGTTTGAAATAGTATATTGATATCTTTATTGGAATAAAACAAGCTGGTATCATCTGCAAACAAAATTGTATTTAAAATGTTAGAAAATTTATTTCAATTTTTTATATAAACGAGAAATAGGAGTGGTCCTAAAATTGATCCTTGAGGAACACCACATTTAACTGTCTCATGTTAGACAAAAGTTGGTCATCATCACTACTTTCATTATTATAATGAATGATATTCTCTTCTTCACAATTAACATTATGTTCTGGACAGTTCCTGCATCCCAAAAATAACAATTATCTACAGCCTTATTGATATTTTTAGGCTCATAATCTGAACTGATTCATTTAAATCTTCAAAGTTCCCATCAAGAATATAAGCAAAAACCTCTTCTATGTTATAATTTTTGTTTTTATACGTCTAAAAATAATTATAAGTTAAAAAAAGGTTAATATGCATAAAATAACCCATTGTAGCAGATCTGCTACATACAACATAAGCAAGCTATTTTATTCGTTTAAAACTATAAAAACAAATACTTCTAAAAACTTCTTTAACCCTTTTTATATTAAAAAAAGCATTCATTTTATATATTAACTATCATACAATTATATAAAAGAAAGTAATTTGGAGCCACATTGCAGACAACATGGCAGTTTTATAAAAGTAAGATTTGAGTGTTGGCGTTTGCCTTGATAACACAAACTAATAATATTTAAATTAATTAGGTAATGTAAGCAAGTTGCAAATAAGCCCCAGTGGGCATTTTTGACAAGAATAGATTAGCCATACTCAAATTCTAGGCAAAAAAAAATTTTCGTAGCAGATCTGCTACACGAAGCTCTAAAGGGTTAAACAGTTAAAAATCACAACAACACGTTTAAAAAAACTAGAAGAGTATAATGACATAATGAGAAACAGATCAGTGAAGGAATATTGGAGGTAGTACCAGAAATACCTAAAGGAGAAATTATTCTTATCAAGCAGTAATCAAAGAAAATGAAATTAAGTTAATCAAAAATACATTCTTCATCAAGCGGTAAACAAAGTAAATGCTGAGTCAACAAAAATAAGGGTTGTTTATAATTGTTCAGCTCCAAAACACGCTCAATCAACATCATTAAAGATTGCCTAGAAGTGGGACCATTATTGCAAACAATAATATTTGACATTCTAAAACGAATGAACAAACTCTGCGTATTAGCTTACATACAGAAAGCGTTTCTTCAAATTCGCAAATTCGAATTTTTGAAACGGATTAAAACGCACAGCGGTTAACTTGATATAAAGACTTAAAGAAAATGGAGTTGATGGTTGATAAGGGTAATTTTTGGCTTTCAAGTTCTTGGTGATACCAGTAAAAGAAATTTATTAAAATACAAATATATCTATCTAAAAACAGTTTTGGTTTTGGAAAAAGATACTTATGTTGATGATCTGCAAGCAGGTGGAGAGACGGTAGAAGACTTTATTAGGTTTAAAAATGAATCATTGCAATTCTTGAAGGAAGCAGGGTTCCAGTTGCACAAATGGCATAGTAAGGTTAACAAATTAGAAATTGACTTTGAGTTCTAATAAACAATATTACTTGGGCTTTCTGTGAAAAAAGAAACAGATTAACATAATGAATCATGTTAGGAACACATTAATAAAGTAAAACATTTGCAAGGTATATAATTGGCTTGATAGTACTGCGGTATTTTATTGGTTAAAAGAAAAAGGCAGTTGGTCACAATTTGTAAGGTACCGTATTCAATATATCTTATTGGATTGCAAAGTGGAATGGTTATACATCTTAACTAAAGAAAACCCTAGTGTTCTCGGAACAAAGGGGTAGATCCAGAGAAGCTGTTAAGCTTGTGGCTTAACGGCCCGATGGAGTTAAAGCTCAAGGGAAAGTGGCCAGACCAATTAGGATTTGAAACGCCGTATGCATCATGTGAACGTATGTGTATAAAGGAAAGCGTCTGTATAGTAACAGAAGAAATATAAGGACATTTAAAGGATCTTGGAGTAAATATACGTTTTTGGAAGATTTAAGGGTGTCGTCTTTCATAAAGAGGTTCATTCACAACTGTCGTAGTAAAAAAAAAAAAATAGTTAGACCAATTAGAGCTGAAGTGGTTATAGAAGCGGAATTGGCAAATATTAAATTACTACAAGAAGCAGACGTATTAAAATCCTATGTGGAACTCAAGCAGGATGATCAACAACTTTGGAGATATCAAGAAAGAGTTTCCGGGTATTATCTGATATTTATACCGAAAAGATTTTAGCTAACTTTTGAGCATCACTACACAAAAGCGCTACACGGAGGAGTAGAAGATACCATGGTAGCATAAGAGAAAAATTCTGGATACCAAATTTGAGTTGCCGTAAAAAAATTTTGAGTTGCTGTAAAAAAGGTCATTTGTGAATGTAATTTGTGTAAATGATACATTTACACAAATTACATGTAATTTGTGTAACTGAAGCCACTGTTACCACCAACAAGAGCATTGTTACCACGCTTCAGAACTGACAAAATAGAACCGTTTGTGGTTATTGGTGTTTTGCCGGTCAACTAAAGTATAAAGAGCCAGATAAATCAGTTGGAAAGTTTTACGTCGCACTATTTACATGCGCAAGTACAAGAGCCGTCTACCTTAAACTTTATCATAATGAAAAGGACTACCTCAGATATTAATTAGTGATAATGAAAAAACATTTTTAGCAACAGAAAATTGGTTGGGTACGCTTACAATGAACGAAAGTCTCGCAAATTATCTAGCAAAGCAAGACATAAAATGAAAGTTTTGTCTATTTAGAGCTTCTTAGTGGTGCGGGTTGTTTGAAAGATTAATTACAATAACAAAGAAAAGTTTATCAAAAAAAAAAAATCAAAAAAAAGGCTATGCTAAGTTTCAATGAATTAGAGGAAGTGTTGTTGTATGAACAATAGACCACCTTGTTACCAAGGTGACCAGTTCAACGACTAAGTATTAACACCAAATGTATTGATGAGAAGAACACGTACAATGTTGAAGAAGACATTAATTTAGTAACAAAAGAGATTGTGTAATAAAAAGAATTAGGTTTGTAAAAATTTGTAAAGAACATTTAAAAAAAAGATGAATGAGTAAATACGTGCATGCGATAGAAGAGCGGAAACAAGCCAGAGAAACGAAAGCAACGTAAAAGTACCAGGGATTAGAAGCTTAATGCTTATTATAGGTGATGTGAAAAACAAGGCACTTCTCAGTATTGAACGCAAAGATAACAAAATCAAAGGTAAAGATGAAATCACACATGGTTTTAAAATACGATTAGGAAACGGTTATGTGATTGAACAACCAAATTAATTAGTGTGCAACATAGAAATCGATTGTGAGGTAAAAAGCTTAATTGGAACAAAAGACAGGATGAATAGTCAAGCAAAAGCAAAAATCTTGAAAAGAGCAACGAGACGGGCTAAATTAAACGCGATACAAAAGATTAATTGCATCGTGGAGGACGAGATGGTTGATTAAAGCCAAATTCTCAGCTTTTTTTTTTTTTTTTTTTTTTTTTATTCACCTCCGAGAAGGCCAAGAAGGCCACTACAGATGAGGAGGCTATTTAATAAGGTAAATGTAACACGGTAAGCCTTGAGAAGCGTGATTATTTATTTTTATTATTTTTATGACTTCAAGTGCAAAAATGGCTCCCGACAGTCTTGGATTGGAACTAAGAAAGAAAATTATTAGCGATTACGTAAGTGGAATGTCACAAAAAAGTATTTCTGATAAATATCGCGTGAAAAAATGGACCGTATCAAGACTATGTTCCAAATATCGTTCTACGGGGAAGTTGGCAGCAGATAACAAAGGTGGAAGACCGCGTTCCACCACTTCTAGAGAGGATGCTATGATCGTCAGATCCGTCAAGAAGGATCCCTAGATATCATCAGTCAAGATACAAAAGCAATTAGAGCTGCCTGTATCGGACCGAACAATCAGACGACGTGCTATTGAAGCCAGATTGTTTTCTCGACGCCCTGCAAAGAAACCGCTGATTTCACTAAAAAAACCAGAAGAAAAGACTTCTGTTTGCTATATCTCATATTGAATGGAGTGTGCAGAAATGGTGAACTGTCCTGTTCAGTGATGAACCGAAGTTCAATATCATTGGGAGCGATGGCATTTGTCGTGTTCGTCGACCGGCCAGAAAACGCTTCGATTTACGTTACCGCCATAAGACCGTGAAGCATGGTGGAGGCAATGTAATGGTCTGGGGGAGTTTTTCTGCTCACGGTCTTAGTCCAATACATCGAAACGATAGAATAATGGACCGTTTCATGTATAAAAATATCCTGAAAGATGTTATGTTACCTCATGCTGAATGGAATATGCCAATAAAATGGGTTTTTCAGCAAGACAACGATCCGAAACACACTGAAAAAGTAGTCAAGCAGTGGTTTCAAGACAACCACTTATTGGTGATGGATTGGCCGCCTCAATCTCCGGATCTCAACCCTATCGAGAACCTGTGGGAGATCGTCACCCGCAGAATTAATCGTGAAGGTGTTCGTAATAAGGATTAACTGTTTGAACAAATCCAAATGGTCTGGGCAGTGATTCCACAAAGTTTCATTGATCACCTGATCGAATTCATGCCTGAAAGATGCAAGGCTGTGATCAACAACAAAAGATTCGCCACGAAATATTGATATCAAAATACCGCTTGGTCAACATTTTGTCGAGTTGCACTTGTTTTGTCCAGAAGGAAATCAACTTTTTTTAAATACTTTTGATTAATTTATTAATATTCGTGTACCAATAATCAACTTTGTGATGAATAAAACTTGAAGAACTTTGTTTCTAAACAGTTACATAGTTATTTCTCTAAATTGAAAAAGTGCGGCACTTTTATATAAAGAAACTAAATTAGCATTATTTAGTTGCACTCGTTTTGTCCGATAATGTATATATATATATATATATTATATATATATATATATATATATATATATATATATATATATATATATATATATATATATATATATGTATAGATGGATAGATGTATGTATGTATGTATGTATGAATGTATGTATGTATGTATTTATGTATGTATGTATGTATGTATGTATGTATGTATGTATGTATGTATGTATGTATGTATGTATGTATGTATTTATATATAAAATCTTTAGAAAAGAAGCTCGATACTTTGTTGTCATCGTGTATTTAGAGTACTTTTTTTCTTTTTGCCAATGTATTTACCAACGTTGTTGAACCCTTTAGTAACCCTTTTGTTGGCAAAACGATTAAAATTTGAGACTATTCATAAACAAAGTTGTTTTTAATTCAGCACATGACGTTTTTTAAGCAAATGATCGGATGCGGAAACATGAAATCATTTTTCTTGGAATCAGAATACAATCAGAAGTTTTACAATATGACTTCAT
The DNA here is from genome assembly GCF_038396675.1 of Hydra vulgaris. NCBI lineage: Eukaryota > Metazoa > Cnidaria > Hydrozoa > Anthoathecata > Hydridae > Hydra > Hydra vulgaris. Next base: position 1,032,086 of record NC_088933.1, on the reverse strand, counting down.
AGACCTTTCACAGCTCTTCTTTGTTTACTTTGGAGTTAAAAGTTTACTTAATTTTGTGTTAATATTAAAAAAATGCAATGCAACGTGCCAGATGAAAGGCTAAAGTCAAAAGTTAACCGCACAAATATGCAGATATCAAAATCAAGAAGTCGGCCATTAAAGCATATGATTAGCACTTAGGACTTTTTTTCACTTTTTGCATTACACACTTTTTTTTGCACTTAAGTAATTTTTGAAAACTATGATCGATTGATGACGTTTTCAAAGCAGCTATAATAGTCATATTTTTTGGCAACCAAATGCGAACTCGCCCATGATGCAATTTTATACTCAAACTATAAAAAAATCCCTGTTGTAGACCGTAGTAAAATTATATCTGAAATTGTCTGTTGAAAATTTTATACCTTTTAAAACTTTTATTGGTACAATGGCGTTTATCGTCTGCTTAGTATTAGAATGACAATCTTTAGGTTTTTGTAAGAAAAATTTATTTTATAAAACTTTCTATTTTTACTTTCGAAAAAAAAGTTACTCTTTTTTTTTAAACCTAGGACAACCTTCCTTATGAACTAAAACCTCACAATTCATTGTTTTTTTTTAATTTCTCTTATATATTATATATTTCTATTATATATTTTGTTGTCACTACTGCTGCTTATTGTTGTTTTTATAAATATTTACATTACCATTATTAACTACTTTTAACTATTATTACTAATATTAATATTGTTGTTGTTATTATTGTTATTATTACCATTATTAGTATTATTAACACCGTTATTTTTATGTTATAAAGTTTATTATTGTTATTATATATTGTAAAAATTGGCATTATATTTATTTTAATTAGATATTATTAACATTAGTAGGTGTTTACTTTATATTAGTAAATTTACTATTTGCAAACATCCTTGAATGTAATTTTTATAGTTTTTCCTAAAAACTATAAAAATAAGTGAGCTCAATAATATAATATAATAATATAACTCAATAAGTGAGTTACATTAAATCTTCCTTTTAAAAAATAATTTTTAAAAAAAGCATAAGTAATCATTACTAGAGAATTCTTTTTATAATAGTGTCAGCATATTTCATAAATGTGTGAAAATTTACGGCAATTAAGACACTTGTGACTTACTGTAATTTAAGGTTTGGTATAAATTGAAGTTTTATTAAGTTAATCATTTATTTCTTTTTATTCTTTATTGATGAAACGCAGTGTAAAATGAAAAAAAATTATTGTTAAATGATTTTTTACTAATTTATAATTGCTCTGTTCTTTTCAGAACATTGAGCACTCTATTTTAAAGAATACATTTTTAAAATGGTTTAAATATATATATACATATGTATATATGTATGTATATATATACAATATATACTACAAACTGTTCTTACTTTTATAAGAGTGTTTGAAATCAACATTAAAAACTATACAGAGTTTCAAAAGCACTTAACTTCGCCCACTTAAACTCAATCCCGCCTATTGGGCGACATTAATTTAATTGTTTGAAGCCTACAAATGACCTAACGAGATTAAATCTCGTTAGTTCATTTGTAGGCTTCAAACACTCCACTTGGTGCGTTTGGAGCATAAAAATGCTAAACACCATGGATCTTCCTTTGCCCAGTGCTGAGATTAAACGCAAATCATTGTGCTAATTTTAATTACTTTAAAGCTACTTTATTCATGATCTTCAAAAGATGACGTAGTGTGAGGTAGCAAAATATGAGATATTATGAGGTAGCGAAATATGAGATATTATAAGGTAGCAAAATAGAATTTTGAACAAATAATACAAAATAGTATGCAGCAAAGGTTACCCTATAATAATGTCATTTAAAAAGTAATACTTATTAATATATTTAAAGATATATAGTATTAAGATAATACATGCATCAACTATAGAAATAAATAGCAACTGATATGAAAAGAGCTTTCAAGGATTAAGTACTTATTAGTCAGAATCGTTTTCACAAGTAATACATACAAAAAAGGTTTGGTGAAACCTCTTCCAATCCCTGACATGCATCGTGGTATCATTTTTTGCATTTCTATCCAGTTTCATTCACTTTTATCTTTACAAAAAATTACATTGCATGACCTACAAAGAGTTCTATATTTATTGCAGTTTTTTATCAGTTTTCCCTTTTCTTTATTTGTTAACTTTTTCGACTTTTTTTCATTGTCAAATGGTTTTTCTATCTCTGGTTCAATAATGTTTCATGAAGCTTGTTGAAATATGTTGATGTTTCACATGTTTTTATACATGTGAAATATCAACATAATCTAATTCATGAAATGATTCACTTACCCGGGTAGAAAGAACTTGAAAACTGAAAACTTAAAATTGCAGCAGAATTCAATGTTGATGTTATAAGTCTATCTACGATCTCAGTAAAATAAGTATAGTTGTTTACATCAAAATCATTATTTTTATTTTGCAAATGAATCTTTAGCCATAGGTGCAGACTGACTACGTTCAGAATCCAGCAAATCACAAAAGTTTGTATCAAATGCAATGAAACTTTTATCTTTTGATTAAATATCAATTTCTGAAAAACTATTTTGAAAAATTGATGATCGAAATTTATAAGAAAAAAATTATCATTACTATTGAAGTGTAAGTTAGTAAAGTTTATGCTTCATTTAAAATTTTTAATTAATTTCATGTCAAAAAGTAATAAATAATATGATTATCAAAGTTGCTAGTTGAGTTTTAACTTTTATTTCATATTAGTGTTTGCACAAACATAATAGTCACAATACCAACCGTAGAACAATTGACTTTAGCAGTTTCTGTTTCTTTTGTCAATGCTTGGTTTTGATGTTTACGCATAATTTTTTGTCATGCTGTTTACAACTAAACTTTTCAATGCTTACCTGATCACAAACCCGTAGGTGCAAAAAAAACAAAGCCGTTTTTGTACAACAAAATAGTTGTAGCTTGTCAATTGAGCAGGATTCATTTGAGTTTCCATTATTTCTAAGGATTGTGATGGAGTTGGAATTATTACATCATTCACATTGATAAAAAGTCTTCTATCTATTGCATTCTCATGTACTTTTAAATTTTCATTCTCATAAATGCTAATCAATGACTCATCAGGACCATTAGTTATTGAAATGTCATCAACGGTTTAGTTAGCCATAACATCCTTAATTGAGTTTTGGTAGTTCAAAAAATATGCCTCACTTGGAATAGCCTGATATTCGAATTGATAAATTCTACACAACCTGAACCCAGATAAAATATTTTTTGGAGTCGTTGCTTTTCCTCTGCTGAAGCAAATTCACCTGCAAAATTTGAACAAAAAGTAATAACTCCTGGAAACTGACTTATCATATCTTATTCCATATCGATTTTGGTTTACCATGCAAGCTATTTTTTGAGTTACCAAGTAAAAACAGTTCTTGGATGATTCCAAGTAAATTTCAGGTAAATATCTGCAATATTAGTTTACATAATAATCTATTCTCTAATCACTTAATCTACTCTCGCCTAGCTTGGCAAATTTAGATTGCGCGAGATTCATTCTGTGGGAGAAATTGAGTTACTTTGGGTTGGTTGGACAGATAACAATTTTAAGCATAATCTACCATTTTAAACCAAATAAGTTTTATTATATTAACAGATTAAACTATAAACAATAAAATTAAACTTTAACTTAAAACAATATATTTACTCGGTTACTAAAATTTACTCGGTTGAGTTAGATAAGCTAGTTTGAAATCGGAAATTAGGTGGAAGTATTTACCAAATACTAACAAAATTTCATTGACAGATATTTCTTTAATCACGATTTCTTTGAGGTCAAGGTTGTTTTGATTTTGATTAAAACTGGTTAGCTGCACTAAATGACCTTTTGTTGATAAGTGATAGAAAAAATAACATTAAGTTACCCTAAACATTTGCTTCTCTAAATGAATGTCTTTTTGATTAATGTGATGATGTGGGTGTAACATTAAGTTACCCTAAACAATAATAAAAACAGAAGGTTTTACTTTTGTTAGGTGAACAATAAAAAACTAGGTGAAATTTACATAAGAAACCAATTTATAAAAGAAAAAGAAAAAAAAGAATTTATTTAATAAAATTGGAATTAGGAATGAAAACATGGATGATTCATTATTATTTTATCAAATATTGACCGACGTAAAGAAAAATATTACCTGCTTAGAGTTTTTGTTTTCTAACTTGAAGTGTGATAAATTAAAAATATTACCATAATATTTAGAAGAAAAAAATTCTTTTAAACAAACTTATTTATTAAACATTTAAAACTGGTTTATTGTAAGGAAGAGACAAATATTTATTTTGAGGATGTTTGTGAGGAGTAATTTACTGTGAGAATAGTGAATGTTTTCCGCTTATTTATCTCCTTATAGTCTTTCATTTTAACTGGTAGCTGATGTAAAAGATTTCATTCGTAATACTTTTTTTAAAGAACAAAAAAATATTTCAACTCTAAAATACCTATAAAAAGATATTAACTCGCTTCGTTTAATTTCAATTATTATTTCTTCAAAGTATTTTGTATTTATAAAAGTTTCCGCTATTTAATTCCGCTATACATTAATAAGTCAAAAATTGAAAACGCTATTAAATATGTTTTAAAAATAATTATACAAGTTATACTCAAGTTTCAACGCAGTAATACGTTTTAATTTTTTAATTCTAATAATACGAATAACTTTTCCTACTTATAATCTTCATAAAATCAGAACCGTTCGTAGGGTCGCGCGAGTAGAGCAGCTACTCCAGGCCTCGCGCTTAGGAAGGCCTCGCGCAGCGAGGTCTTTCTAAACGCGAGCAACCAAAACTTTTACTTATTTTTAACGAGAGTGAAGCCTCGTTGCGCGAGGCCTTACTCTTGTTAAAAAATAATTAAAATTTTGACTATTTTTAAAAAATTAGAAAAAGTTTTGGTTAAATGAAAATAATATAATAATAATATACCTGCCAAAAAGATTCTCCTTCGTACGAGATAATAGCGAACAAAATAATGCAAAACATCGCACAGTGGCCAGTAGGTGAACAAAATGGGAAAAATATTAGTTTTCTAATATTAAAAACTTATATAATTTTAGTATCTATTTATATTAGGAGAAATTTATTGTTAATTTATTTTTATAAAATCCCTTAGTTACCAGGACTCTGAGCATTTGATTATTGAAATTAAAAAAAAATTAAAAAATATATGTAAATTAGTAAATTTGGTGACATTAACGTTGTGTGATATTTCAATTACATCTACATTTTTAAAACAAAACGTTAGTACATATTATTTTGGAGTATTTAGAGATAAGAAAGGATCCGTGGTTCAAACCCCACCTCCGGGTAAGTTTGCGACATCGGTTAGGAAGGAGGCGTGAACTTCCAATTAAATGCTTATCCGCGGTGCTCTGTGATAAGATCGTAAGGACTTCTTGGGGCACCTTAATAAAATTAAAAAAAAAAAAGAAAAACAATTATGTAAAATAAAATTTGTCATAGCATGTTATCTCAGTTATACTTTGAAAATCATTGATAAAAAAAAAATCTTTAAGAAAATTATTTTTTGCAGCACTATAACTAATAATTGCCATAATTTGCTATGTGTTGTCGTATATTTATTTGAGCTTCAATAGAGTTTCCATTGATTGCTCGTCCCCTTAAATCCCCGTTCAGATTTTATTTATGTTTAAACTTGGTTGCTATGGTAGTTAGTTTTTCGTAGCAACAATCCATTTTTACATTATTGTTGTTTTGCGCTTTATTTGTGCTACGTACACAATATTGGGCGTATGTATTAAAATAAGATTCACATTTTGGCAGTTGTTAGTAATTTAATTACTAGCACTTATAGTAATTTAATTAATTTTAATTTTAATTGAAGATAAAAAGACAATGAACGAACTGCAAGTAGACGTGGTCGAAAACCAGTTACATTTGATGATAGTTATACTAAAACTAAAAAATGGTGTGCATCTGGAATACTTGAATCTCATTGTTCCAATGAATTATTTTTTGCTGCTAGTAAAAAACTAAGAGATGAAACTATCGTTTTTGCTGCCATGAACCTTTTAAATATTTCAAATACAGATAAAGCAAGCAGTTATTCAGCAGACAAAGCACTGGCTTTAATAATTAATGCCAGCCTGACAAAAGCTTTATTTCAATTGATTAAAAGCGGAGCCTTGGAGAAAGAATAAATCATCGTCCCCGCTTACAATAATGTCAGGGATGTAAAGTTGAAATGTTATCCTGAAAATATAACAGTGGAGGACTATTCAGCTTCAGTTCATTTAAAAGATTTAATGATTCATACTTTGCAAAAAATCTATGCACTTCAGGAAACTGTGCTGAGGCACTAAATATTGAACGACAAAGTAATAAAAAAAATGACACTCACGTGTAAGGCTAGTTTTTATGGTGCTACTGGCCAAAGCATTTGCAAAAATATCTAAACCTTATATTTAGATTTTACATTTTCTTGGTAACACTCTCTTCAGGGTATGAAATAGACTGATTACTGTTTTGATACTGTTAGACTATATGTGTCCCTTTATCCATGGTATTAAATGGATCAATCAGTTGAAAAGCATTGATACATGCCCATTGCATAATTAAAAGCCGTACATTATCCATAGAACTTAGTCAGAGGAAGCTCAAGAGGCTAGAAATAAACACTTCAATTCTTATCGTGAAAATTTCAGCCGAAAAACAGACAGAAGAACAACAAATACTGATTAAATCAATAGACTCCTAGTTTACAGTGATCCTATTATTTCATCACTGCGATAATCAACATCACACCTAACAAATCTTAAAACATTTCCTTCAGATGTTTTACAATTATTTAAACAATCTTCAAACGATATTATTGTTTAATAAATTTTTGATTCAATTTAAAATATTTTTTTGCACTGTTTTTTGTTTTTACTATTCCTAAACCATTATTTATCTAAATACTTAATTGATATTCAATACAGGTGGGTCGAAAATCCGATAAAATTTATTCAAAAATCAATTTACTTCTCAGTAACTAAGGAAAGCATCTGGTAACTAAGCAACATAGGTATCCATAGCAACTAAATAAAAAAAATTTGTCACTATTATAAGAAGTGTGATCTCATATTGGTTCTCATGCCAAATTATGCGAATATAGCAATCGTAAAATATCTGCAAATACCAAAAATAGGTTGTTGCTAAGCAAAATAAAGGTATCCATAGCAACGAAATAAAAAAATATTACCCTTTATAAAAAGCGCAGACTTGATATTAGTACTCATGTTAATTTTAGTGAATATAGCCCTAATATTAAATTAGTTATGAATTTTGTCCTGTAAAAGTGAATTCTGGTCCACTGTGCATCATACGAAGCTATTGAATGTCTACTTTGTAATGACATCGCAAATGGAGGACTCATTTGTTTAACGACTATAAAATACTTTTTTAAAGAGTAAAAAAGTTAAAAAATAATAAAAGATCAGGGAAAATTTTGATTTTGTTTTTCAAAAATAAAAAAGAAGAAAAAACAAAATATCTAAAAAGAAGAAAAGAAAACGAATAAAATGAAAGAATAAAATTCAAAATTAACTTTGAAAAAGCTCAGCAAGACTTTTTATTGTTTTTTTCATATTTTGCTAGTTATTCATTTTATAATTTGATTTATTTTTAGTTCAACCCCCGTCATTCAAAAGTATGTTACTACTATCTAGAGGCAAACATTTAAAACCAATTAATATTGCTGTTTGAAAAGGTAAAATCTAAGAATGTCGCGGATATAAAAGCAGCTAAGTATTTCTCAGTAATGCTGCACATTGAATCTTAGTCACAAGAACCAGTTATTCTTGGTCATGCGATTTATAAAAATTGATATGAATGCAAGTTCTTTTGAGAGTAAAAGTGAAGGTGTAAGCATGGAAGAAAATTTTCTTGGATTCACAATCTCAATCAGATCAACCACGGGAAAAAATCTAACTGATGTTCTCCTACCAGAGTTAGATGAAATTGGATTGCAAATAAGAGACTGCAGGGGACAAGGGTATAACAACCGTTCCAATATGAATGGTATCCACTAAAGTGTACAGGCACGGATCTTAGAAATAAATCCAAAAACATTTTGCATGCCCTTCGCTAGCCTTAGCCTCAACCTCCTAGTTTTTCACGCTTGAAACTTATTAAAACATATTTAAGGTCGTCCATGGGTCAAGAAAGGCTTTCGTACCTGGCAACATTATCCATTGAATCTGACACAACAGCCAAAATTCAATTTGATAGCATTATTGACGACTTCGCTTGAATAAAAGCGAGAAAAGCACAGTTCATGTATGGGGAGTCAATGTTTTGAGATCTAAGTTTTTATCCTTTTGACGTAATTTTAAAAATTCTTACTCAAATAATATTATAAAAATAATTGTTCATCTTACTATGAACAATTATTTTTATAATATTATTTGTGATGTATTACTTTTTTATTGGTTAAGAACCAAGCAAACTCTCCATGCATGGTCCATGCATGGGATTCATTAGCTGATGACCGGTACCACTGCGCCGGTCATGCCGCTCATATTCCAGTGGTTCGCCATGTTCGTTTTAAGATCGGCCGACTGTGCCGATCATGCCGATCTTGTACCATACTTAAACCATATTTGTAATCGAAAAAAAAATTGAGTTTGCGCATGTATATTCAAGCTTTTCGTATTGATTATTAAAAAGATGATTTTATTGTTACTTTCATATATATATATATAGATATGTTAAATCCCGCGTTTTACGGAACCGATTTTTGTGCTAAAAAACTGTTCCACGATTTTAAAACTTGGCGTTTAGGCAGTATGGTAGAATGATGTTTTGTAGCATATTTTTTTAGAATTTTATATTAACTTAGAAGTTTTTTTAAAAGTAGAATGGTTGAACTTTTTTAAAGAGTATTTTTTTATTATTTTGACGAAAGTTAAAGTGTTATTTATTGATATCAAAAAGTGTGTTGTACTTCTTGCGCTTAGTAAATGTTGAAGATATTATCTTTTTTTTTCTATCCTATTCTTTTTTTTAAGTTCATACGTTTTCTATGCACATGCCAAATTACAAGAATTTATTTTAACTAGCAAATATCCGATTTTTACCCTCACTTTTGGTACCTAAATTTTGTTTTTCCGACTTCTGTTTGGGGGAGAAGGGGGGTGGGGGGTACTGAAGGATATTGAATATTCGTTTTTAAAAGCCAATAATAATAATTATTGAAAAATTTATGTGATTTTTCTATAAAGTCATTTTGTGATAAAAGTACTAATATTACATTTATAAAGTATCAATGTCAAAATAACATTTATTATATATTAAATCAATAATACATGTTTTTTGCTCAGTCCAATCATACTATTACATTTTTAAAAAGATAATTGGACATGCATTTTATTATCTTATTACATGATTATACTATTTTTCGACTATATATATATATATATATATGTATATATATATATATATATATATATATATATATATATATATATATATATATATATATATATATATATATATATATATATATATATATATATATATATATATATATACATATATATATATACATATATATATATATATATATATATATACATATATATATATACATATATATATATATATATATAAATATATATATATATATAAATATATATATATATATATATATATACATATACATATATATATATATATATATATATATATATATATATATATATATATATATATATATATATATATATATATATATATATATATATATATATATACATATATATATATACATATATATATATATATATATATATATATATATATAAAAATATATATATATATATATATATATATATATATATATATATATATACATATACATATATATATATATATATATATATATATATATATATATATATATATATATATATATATATATATATATATATATATGTAAATTAGTGTATTTTACAAATAGAATGCTCAATGTTCTTAAAGAACAGAGCAATAATAAATTAGTAAAAAATACTTGTCTAAATTTTTCTTCAACTTTAAGCTTCACCATTGCTGGATCATCAGGAAGAGTTCTCAGGAACTCCTCCTGATGATCCAGCAATGGTGAACCTTCAAGTTGAAGAAAAAGTTAGATAAGTGTTTTTTACAAATAATATATATATATATATATATATATATATATATATATATATATATATATATATATATATATGTGTGTGTGTGTAGTATGCAGCAAGTAGTGGAACTTGCAAAAAAAATATACAGCGAGTAGTCAAACTTGCAAAAAAAATTTACAGCGAGTAGTGGAACTTGCAAATAAAGTTACAGCGAGTAGTGGAACTTGCAAAAAAAATTATAGCGAGTAGTAGAACTTGCAAAAAAAATGTACAGTGAGTAGTGGAACTTGCAAAGATATGTACACGGAGTCGTGGAACTTGCAAAAAATATGTACAGCGAGTAGTGGAACTTGCAAAAAAAATTTACAGCAACTCGTGGAACTAGCACAAAAAAAATTACTGCGAGTAGTGGAACTTGTAAAAATATAAAGTGAGTAGTGGAACTTTTTTTTGATAGATGGATCTAGCTTACATTCACGTCGTGTCTATTGTTAACAATGATTATTATATAGTTTCATTAATGGAATTTAATATCTTAATCATTAACTAAAAGCCAAGATGTAAACTAATTAAAATAATATTATAAAACATTTTTTGTTTTTAAATCTATAAAAACAAAAAATGTTTTATAATATTTTATAATACCATCTATAACTATCACTAAGCATTATGTAATGTATTTTGAATTTTGGTAAAAGATATTTTTATATTAAAGTTTGTTATTTTAATTACATTTAAATATTTTTTCGAATCTCATTAAAAATATAATTTTTTTTTAGGTTGTAAAAGAGGGGGGGGGCGATGATACGCCCCTTCCCCATCTACACCCCTTGAAACAAAGGGTGCACTGCTAGTGATGTGAAGTAGTAAAATATAATTTTTGATTTGATACTAGATTTCTATTTAATTATAAAGATAAATATTTATTAAAAAAAAGAATCATTTTTGACAATAGGGTGTTTGAAACCATCACCCTTACATCCACCCAAAGACAATGATAAAACTTCTATATTTGACTGTGGTCGGATAGCTAATTACAAAACATCTTGAATATAAAAATTTATATTTTCATTAAAAAAAAAACACTTTTTTACGAATACTGTTAGTCTTTATTGCCGGTAATGATGGTGGTTTTGTGCCCCCTCTTGCCCCCGGATGCACCCGTAATCTAGAAACCTTTATAAATTTGTAGATAACTCTTGTATCCATCTTTTGATACCAAGATGTAAACTTTTGGATAAGAATTGATTAAGTTATAATAGTTTTAGTTAATAAAAACTTTATTTTGACCACAGTTTCTTCAACAAATCCTAATATCAAAAAATCGGTACTTAAAACGTCATAACTTTTTGTAGGGTGGTTCGATTTTGAAAATTTTTTCACTTTTGGAATAATGAAATAAAGCTCTTTTTAATGATATATAACAACCTAGAACTTGATGAATTTAAAAATTTCATGTAACATACCTAATATATATATATATATATATATATATATATATATATATATATATATATTTATTTATTTATTTAAAATGAATAAAACTCAGAGTTCCATCAACTTTTGATGGAACTCTGAGTTTCATGCCCTTCGACAATTATCAGCCATTGTGTATAAAAATCCATAAAAATCCATTGTGTATAAAAAGCCATTGTGTATCACATAAAAACCGTTTAAAAAGTTACAAATTAAAATTACGGTGGAACGAGTTCTGACGTTACAAAAACAAAACAAAAACAAAAAGACGTCAAAGGTATTTAGTCCCCGTTGTCAAATAAAGATAGTAAAAATTTCTTTGAATGCCGGCACTTTGATATTATTTCATATCTTTTATTAAGTAAGTTTTCTCCTTTATATGATAATATATGAAATTTCTCGCGGAGACAAAGATTACAAAGTTTTGATGCTTGGTTGTAGGGCTTGCATTGGGCTATTATTTTCCATGTAACAACAGGTTTTATATTTTTCGATTTTAGCTTCCATATTTCTCTGGAAAATTCAGTGTCATTTTTGTATTTGGGTGCATTGAAAGATTTAAGATGGTTGGCATATCTTAATTTAAAAGTGGTTTCACTTATACCGAAATAAACTTTGTTTTTGAATTGAGGATCTGCAGAACTTACAGTGGCTTGGTATACAATATTGCTAGAAAGACATTGGTTTTTAACGGAAAAAAAATTTTTTCTTCGCAGTTACATTTTTTTGATGTTTCATTTTTATCGCCCAGTAAAATTTTGTTGTTATGTGCATTTATTAGAGACTTGACATTAGGCATGCAACTATAGCTAAACTTAATATAGTTTCGATTAAAAATTTTATGAAGTCTGTGTCCTACTGGAAAGTGTTGGTCAATTAAAGCTAAGAAGCGATTTCCAATTTTAGTTTCAACATTTTTGCTAAACGGGGGGTTGTGCCATATAATTTTACGTTTGCAGTTGGAAGGTGAGTTTTGAATTGTATCCTGATTTACGTAAAGCCTCTTCATACGGAAGAATGGAATTATTGAACACAATTTTATTTACTGCCATAGTCGATAATCTTAACTCAATATTGCGAGGGATTTCTTTTATTATATTAGGTGGATGGTTTGAATCGGAATGAACATAAATAAGTTGGTTATTAGTTTTACAATATGGTTGATAAGAACTGTCAATCAGGTTCAATGTTACATCAAGGTAATTGACAATTTTAATATTACATTGGATGGAGATAAGTAGGTTGTTACTTTTAAAAATATGCGTAAAATGCTTTTTGATTTTTTCCATTTGTTGGCCGCTTCTGTTTTCAAAAATAGCAAGTCCGTCGTCACGATACAAGACAAAATTATTTTTATCGTAATATTGAGAGAGCTGAAACAATATAAAAATACCGACTAATTTGCAAGCTTCAGCTCCATCAAATGCTTTATCGAAGCTTCATCGTTTTTAACAATTTAAGATTTTCTTGCGTGATATATTAATTTTTTATCGTCATCATTTATAACTACATGTTGTTCGGCGAAACTGATTGCATTGGTAAGAGTGTTTTAACTAATAGATGGGTAAAAATCATTTATATCAAAAATTGCAAACTTGCAAAGGTGTTTATTTTCGATTTTTTTAAACCAATCTATAACAAATTGGGTGCTTTGCCATTGATTCAACTGTAGTTTATTTTTTAATTCGGGAATAATTATATATATATATATATATATATATATATATAATATATATATATATATATAAATATATATATATAAATATATAAATATACATATATGTATATATATATATATATATATATATATATATATATATATATAATATTTTTTTCTATAAAATTGAATTTTTTTTTGAGATTTAGTAACTCTTCCTAATGATCCAGCAATGGTGAAACTTCAAGTCGAAGATAAAAGTTAGATAAGTGTTTTTTACTAATTAATTATTGCTCTGTTCTTTAAGTACATTGGGCACTCTATTTGTAAAATACACTAACATAATTTACATATATCTATATATATATAGATATATATATATATATATATATATATATATATATATATATATATATATATATATCAATCAAAATTTATTGGCAGGCTCAAGGCCCAATATAATAAATATACAATGGGTAAAATAAAGTGGATTAGAATTAAACAAACGCACTTGAATATAAACAAAACCCAAGAAAAAATAAAATAAAATAAAGATAAGAAGTTAAGGTGTTATAAATATAACTCAGCTCTCCATTTAAACATCAGTGGAGACTGCAAGAACCTGTCTAAGTTAACAAAAGCTTTTATGACGAGGTTCTCACTATTCTGCAGCAGTAACAGTGAGGAGTATTGTTGCTTGCGAATAACAACATTAAGTGAATGGGCACCATGTTTCACAAATAATTCACTTGCACTGTTCCGTGGTAGCTTGTTTAATATCAAGCGAAGTGCATTATTATATGCAACACATAGGCAATGGAATAAATCTTTTTTCCAAAGATACCACAGCTGATATCCATAGATTGGGCTGCAAAAGGCATTAAATAACATGATCTTTGTTTGCATTTGTGTAGAGCTGAACTTTCTACGGATGAGGTTAGCTTTAGCATAGATAGAGCACTCGTTTTTTAAAATATCTTTGTCATCCTGCATATCTTTTGAGATCAAGTGACCCAGATACTTATATTGACTAGTGTATGTGAGAACCATGCCAGATAATGTGAAACTTGGGCTATTTATAAGGGGTTTGTAAATTTCAAAAAACATTATTTGAGACTTAATATTGTTAAAAACTATATCATGTTTCACAGCACAACTGGAGCATAAATCTAGTAAGATCTGGAGAGTTTCGGCTGAGGGTGCACTCAGGACAATATCATCAGCATAAAGAAGATGGTTAACAAGAGAAGGACCCAAGCAACAGCCTACCGTGGCTTTATTGAGTACAACACTAAGATTGTTAATATATATATTAAATATAAGAGGAGACAGTACACCTCCTTGTCGCACTCCATTACTGATATTTAATGTTTTGGATAATATTCCACCCCTAAGGATCTGAGCTGTTTGACCAACATACCAGACAATGAGTAAGCGTAAAGTTACACCAGAGATAATTTTAGATAATTTCGTAAATAGTATATCAAAGCGAACTCTATCAAAGGCTTTACTAATGTCAATAAATGCCACATGCATATTTGAGCCATGTGATAGGTAAAAATTTAAAATACCTTTTAAAATAAGAACTGGAATAAAAGTGCTATGGTATTTCTTTAATCCGAATTGGAGAAAATTGTCACCAATGCAATTGGACAATAATTAGCAGAATCGGACTATTACAAGCTTTCAAATGTGAATTATTTTTTCGTCTATCTATGTATATATACGTACTGTATACTTGCATCTTGATACAAAAATCCAACTATATTTGTCAGATGCAGAAAGTAAACTCTGCTAGCTTTAACATAAGCAATGGTGTACGGCAAGGTGGAATTCTTTCACCGTTCTTGTTCATATTTTATATAAGAACAGTGATTTTCAATATTACGAACATGCATATTGGATGTAACATAAGTGGAACTTTTTTTGAATCTTTTGGCATATGCCGACGATATTGTACTAATTGCTCCAGCAACAACAACAACAAAAAGCAATATATTCACCAGAAATATAGATGTTTTACATAAGAATGTTATACGTTATAAAAAATATTTGTACAGTCTACATTCTGGATGGTTCACTCTCATATAGCTAGGCTAAATCGAGGAGAGCGACCATGAACAAAACAAAACAAAAAAAAAGAAAGAAAAAAAAAAAAAGAAGCAAATAAAATAAATAATACACTCACAGAAGGTTGCAATTAGTCTTTATTCATATTTGTATCTTATATTTTTTATGGTGATTTATCTATTATCACCAGTAATACTACTTTTGTTTCCATTTATCTTGATGTAGCAAGTAGTATTTTAATTTGGTTTTGAGGACATATATTTTAATGTTGCTAAAAGGGATTGATTTTAATTTATTTTTAATTTGATTCCAGTCCATTAATGCAGAGTATTTAAAGGAATGTTTGCCGTAGGATTTTGTATTATATTTTTGCACACTCAGCGCACCTCTGCAAAAATTTCTTGTAAGTTGACAGCTAATTGTACTGCGTAGAGTAAACTATTTATTAAATATAGGAGGTAGCTTTTTGTTTAGGCAGTTGTGAATAAATAAACAATTTTCAACTTTGATTATATCATACAGTTTTAAAATTTGTAGTGTGTTAAAAGATGGGAATGTATGTGCATTGTTTGGTAGAAATTCAATAACCCTGACTGCTTTTTTCTTCATGATAAATAGACGATTTACAATACTTATGTTTTGACTCCATGATAGAAGGCAATATGTGAGATGAAAGTGAAACAAAGCATAGTAAATATATTTTGAAGTTTTTTGTTGTATAAAATGTCTTAGCTTTGACAGGATGGCAATGGATCTATTCAACTTATTAGATAAATCCTTATAATGGTAAGTCCAGGCTAAGTTTTCGTCTAGCTTTATACCCAAGTAGTTTACAAATGTTTTGCGCAAAAGTTTTTTCCCATTTAACTTAATTTTGAGCTGCTGATCTAATTTTTTGTGACGACTTTTAAATAATATTAAATCAGTTTTTTTGGGTTTGAGGGAAATTTTGTTGGCATTTAGCCAGAGGCATAGTTTTTTAAGATCATAGTTAACATATTTGTTGATTTTTTTTATAGACTTATTAAAATAGAGAAGGTTTGTGTCATCTGCAAAGTGTTGGACTCTTCAAAATTTTAAAGCTTAAGACATGTCATTTATATAAATAAGAAACAATAAAGAGCCATGGACAGATCCCTAAGGAACACCTACTTTGAGAAGCCGTGGCGCAGTGATTAGAGTTCTGGCTCAGAACGCAGAGGTCCTAGGTTCGACGCCAGCTCTTGCCCAACAAGCGACATTGGTACGGAAGAAGGCGTGAACTTTCTGTTAAATCATCTCCCGCGGTGCTCTGTGATAAGACCGTAAGGACTTCTGGGAGCACCTAAAATAACAACCAAAAAAAACAAAAAAAAAACCTACTTTGATATCGTTTAGGTCTGAGTTCATCCCACTAATGGATACTAATTGAGTTCTATTAGTAAGGAAAGATTTGAACCAAGAGTTTGAGACTCCTTTAATACCATAGTACAATAGCTTATTAGATAAAATGTTAATATCTACAGTGTCAAATGCCTTTTGAAGGTCGATAAAAATAAAAAAACATTCCTTCATCCAGAGAATCTTTAACTTTTTCTGTAAGACTTAATAAAGCAAGTGGTGTAGATTAGTTTGTTCGAAAACCAAATTGTAATTCACAAAACAATTTATTTTCATTGAAGAATTTATATAAACGGTAAAACATTAGCCTTTCAAGAATTTTATCAATGTTGGAGAGGAGGTAAATTGGCCTATAGCTTGATATTAATAGTTTTGAATCAGTTTTAAAAATAGGTACAACTTCGGCAGTTTTTAAGTTTTCTGGGAAAATACCACTTGAGAACGAGATATTAAAAATGTTAGAAAGAATTCTTGAGAGTTCCGTTTTTAATAGTTTTAGAATTTTAAAAGGCAGATCATTTGGTCCAGAAGATTTATTTGCGTCTAAAGAGTTGATAATTTTTGAAATTTCATGTTCGTCAGTAGGTTTTATAAAGAAAGATTTTTGAAAAGTATTTGATAAGTAATATGTCAAATGATTCATGGATAAAGGAATTGTTGCCTGGACATCCTTACCAATGTTAGTAAAGTAGTTGTTGAAAGCATTACAAATATCAAAGGGGTTTGTTATTGTTTTATTGTTATGTATGATTACATTAGGAGTTGTTTGAGAGTTACTTTTAATATTAATAATGTTTTTAATGCCTTTCCAGGTTGCTTTTATATTTTTTATGTTTTCAGTAAAATAATTATCATAATATTTTTTTTTGCTTTCTTTGAGTTTAGATTGGAGGTTATTACGAATTGTTTTATACTCATTATGAAATATGGTTTTATTTGTTTGATTTTAAGACCTAATATATATTTTAAAGAGATTATTTTTGTGCTGTATAGAGTGCTTAAGTTCATCTGATATCCATGGTTTAGTCTTGAATTTAATGTTTTGTTTGTTAAGCTTTTTCAAAGGCGCACGGATATTGAGCAATAGATTAATGTTGGAAATAGTATTCTCAAGAGACTGAGTACAATTATCATGGTATGTTTTTGGTTCTCTGTCTAAACTAAGATTGTGAAAATCGTTTCTAAATGCAACTTTATTGAACCTTTTCCAGTTTCTTTCCTGGATTAAGAGCTTTTTATTAGGTGGCGGTTTAAGAATATTATAAGCTATCAGAAATTGGGGAAGATGATCTGAGATTGTGGCGTCGAGATCCCCTGCTTTATATTTATTTGATTTAAGATTTGAAAAGATGTAGTCTATTAGTGTAATTTGAGGTGAGTGAATCTAAAAAGTCTCTGGTATATGAATCTGTGTCATACTTTAACAGATCAATGTTGAATACAGTTTTATTTTATTTTGTTAGGTTTTTGAGTAACGGATTAAGATAAAATGATAGGAAGTTGTCTAAAGACATTTTTGGATGCCTGTAAACACAACCAACGATAATATTTGATTTTTTTGGATTTATAATTTCAATAAAGATAGATTCTAGTTCTTTTGGTTTATAGATGTGGAGATCGCTTCTGGGTTTATAGGCGAGCCTATTATTTATTTATAATAATGCACCACCTGCATGTGATTCAGATGGTGTGTGTTCATAGGAATACCCATTAAGTGTTAAGTTGCTAGTTTGTGGGCTTTTTTTATTCAATCTGGTTTCCGATATATACTAATTATGTCAAATTCAAGTTTTGTTGATTGGAGTAGATTTTAAAGGTCATCAAAATGTTTTGAGAGTGATGATATATTGATATGAAAGACATTGAATGAGGATTTGTCAGCTGCTATACATTTTAAATCATCAACATTGGTGTAGTAACTGTTTATTGAGGTTTTTCGAGTTTTGTTGTTGTTATCAATATGTGTATTAAATGTGTTGAAGACTCTGTGAAGACTCTCTATGAGAAAACCTGATACTTGATAAGTTTTTTTTTTTTAGCGTCACCATTAGCAAGATTTTCATTGTCAGTTATAGTTTCGTTATTGAAGGGAAATATACTAGCTAAGCAATTTATACAAAACCATGAACAAATTTTTGAGGAGTTTTTTAGTAATTGGTAGTCAATATCATTGAGGTTGTTACATTTTAGGTGGACCTAATTAAGGCAGTTATTACAAAAATTAGCTTTCTGATTTTTATAGACATTAACTTTGCAAACAGCACATTTGCTATGTGTTGTTTTCATTACGGTGAATTGATATGGCGATAAAATAAGTGTGTAATGTAAGTAACTGCAATCTATTAGAAATCAAAAAATAATAATATTAAAAAATAAAAATAAAAAAAAGAAAAAGTACTGAACAATACAAAAAAAACGCAAAAATAATAGAAACGAACAAACAAACAAACAAACAAACAAAAAATACAAAAAACAAAAAAAACAAAAATAAACAAAAAAATACAAAAATTATACAAGTTTCGGTTTTCGATCTATTTATAAACGCGTCGAGCTTTCTTTGTTATTTTTTATTTTTATTTTTTTTTTCCAAATAAAAATGTACCAAAAAAAAAAAAAAAAAAAAGATTACAAATTATTAAGACTTGTTTATTCAACGATACCTACCAAGCGCACATTTTAAACAAAAGAATTTTATGCTATTTATCCTTTGCAACCATCCTATGCTATTTATCCTTTGCTCAAAAACACCAGAAACAGAATAAAAATAAAAAGTAAAAATATAATAAACATCACAAAAATTATTACAATATCGCTAAATTTTTATTTAATTTAAAAAGTTTGAAAAAGTTCAAATATAGTGCCGCAAATCAAAATAAAACAAAGCAAACAAAGCAACAAAAGAAAAAAAAGGAAAACACGTGCAAGATACCATTTCTAGAACTCCAAAGTTGTAAGCGATTTATGTCGACTCAAAAAGATTTAGTAAAACATACCTGGGATCCTCTTTCTTTTTCTTAACTTTAAGTAGGGATGGATATTCGAGGTACCCGCTTACTATTGACTTGTTTTCTAAAATTTTTAGAGTGAATTGAAGAAAGTTCTAAAGAATATCCTTGTAAAGATGTTGAATCAGATATTGATGTTGAATCAGATATTGATGTTGAATCAAGATAAAGGTTTTACTTGAACAGGCTTCTGTATTTTTTTAAACAGTGATTTTTAGTGATTAAAAGAACTTAAAATAATTTTAAATATTTTTACAAAAAGCAAAAATACTGTAAATTATTTCTCTAGATTGCACAAAATATTTGATCTTTCTAGCCTTAGTTTCATATTTTGTTCTTTATTTTATACCTTAAACTTAAAGTAATTTTAATAATAATAAAAAAGTGTTTTTATGATTTATACTATTAGAAAAGTGTTAATTTAGGTGTAATTTTATGAAATCTTCCTTTAGACTAATAAGTCTAAATAAATTTTTCATAAAATTACATTCTTACAATTTCACCTGAGTTTTTAATTTTATCTGTTTTTATTCATAGCCAATAAAGAACTATACAAAAATTTTTCAATCAGTTTTGAAAATAGCTATAAATTAGGTAAATTTAACTCTCAGTAGTTTTTGAGCTTTTTTGAACATGACTTATATTAAGTGTATTATATCATTACTTATAAGTGGTATATGTTCTTCCATATTTTCATTGTATTGTGGTCTATACATATATTTTTTATGTGTGTTATATATGTTCTTATGTGTTTTTTAATTTACAACTTACAAATATTAACTTGATAAATTTTTTTTATATTTAAATTTCATCTAAATAAATTAACATATATTAAAATTAATATGTTTTTTTTGATTTTAGAATCTATGGACCTCTTGTCGCTTGTTCTTAGAAATGATATTGATAGTTAAACTCCGAAACCTAGTGTTTAACTTTTGAATCATAAACTAAGAAACACAGCAAATTTGGAACTACAAAGAATTTTTTTAATTGGAAGGAAAAACATTCAATAACAAACAAAAAGCTTGTACTTAAGGGTAAGCTGCAATTTTTTTTATTATACAAATTCGCTTCCGAGAAAGCTTAAAATTAATTGAATAAAAGTTTGCTAACAAAGTGAGAAAAAGAGTTAACAGGCAACTTATAAAACTTATTACTAGAGCTGCAAAACATGACTTTTAGAAATAACCAAATCAAAATTTTATGACTTACTAGGACTATTTTCCTATTTTTCAAGGATATTTGATTATAAAATTCCAGGATATTACCCTCCAGAAAAAAAAAAATTCATGACTTTCCCAAATTTTACCTAAAAATTTTCGAGGAATTTTTTTAATAGTTAGTGCATTTTTTGAAATGAAAAAAAGTTTTTAAAAAGGTTTGAAATAATAATTTCACTTAAAACTCTATACCAAAAATCTAATAATTATATGTTTGAGGATTTTACCTTTCTGCAAAACAATTTTTTGCTTTAATGCCACATTGTTTTTTTCTTTTTTAATATTATGCTTTTGTAAGCTTTCACAGCAGCAACTGTTTGCTTCTCTTGCATAATGCTGCATCTCTTTGCCAATTTTGATGCTTTTATGTCAAGTTTGGAAATAAAGTGCATCATTTTTTTTACAGCATTTTTGAGGATAAATCGTCTTTGACTATATCACCAAGCATAGTAGTCATAAATGGTACCAAAAGTTTATCTGTTTGAAACCCTTTTAGAAAGGTGTTTAATTTCTGATACCATTTCAAAGAATTTTACTTTTGATGGTAAAATAGGATCATGTATCGTTGCTCTTAATCACTGACAACTTTTATTAACGACTCCAGGTAGTTAAATTTTTTCAAGACTATCATCAAATGTTGTTACTTTGAACAGTGAGGTAACTTTAAACAAAAACACTACTAGAAAGAGTTTTACTCAAAGTTTTTTTCCAAAGTTGCCCAACTGTTCAAAGAAACAACATTTCACAGTACTAAGATATGTTACAGGTTTTTTGTAATCATCAAGAAAGGATTCAGCTTTTTATAAACAGTTTTCACTTTTGCACCACCTGTGTTCACAAAATTATAGTTGATATTAATCAACCATATGTTTCTGATTATGTCTTACAATCAAAGATAGTT
The DNA here is from genome assembly GCF_038396675.1 of Hydra vulgaris. Lineage (NCBI taxonomy): Eukaryota > Metazoa > Cnidaria > Hydrozoa > Anthoathecata > Hydridae > Hydra > Hydra vulgaris. The sequence continues at coordinate 1,010,227 of NC_088933.1, read as the reverse complement.
ACTTGTAATATTAACAATTTCCTGAACAAACTTACTAATTCAAAAAGTTTCTCAGAAAAGCGGTTTAATTTATTCATTTTTACAGTATTGTAAACAATAAGATAAATTTGTTAAATCGTTTATAGCAGTATTTAATTACTTTGTTTGAAACTAAAAAGATATAAGACAAGCAGCCTAGGGTGGTGGTAAAAACAACTTATTTTAAAAATGTCAGCTGACAACCCCTAAATGTGTTTTATATAATAAAATACTGGATTTGAAAAATTTTTGAATAAAAAATATTTTTACAGTTGCCACAAGGCCCTTATACATCAAACAGGTTCCTAATATTATAAAAAAAAAAGTTTTTCAAAAGTATATCATGTTGGGTCTCAAATGAAGCAAAATTTTATAAAAATTCTAAAAATAACAATTATTTTATAAAAAAACTATTATTTAAGATTTTTTTGAAATTTTTATAAAATTTTGCTTCTTTTGAGACCCAACATGACATACTTTTGAAAAACTTTTTTTTTTATAATATTAGGAACCTGTTTGATGTATAAGGGCCTTGTGGCACCTGTAAAAATATTTTTTATTCAAAATTTTTTTAAATCCAGTATTATTTTATTATATAAAACACATTTAGGGGTTGTCAGCTGACATTTTTAAAATAAGTTGTTTTTAGCACCACCCTAATGCAGCCATATTAGATTTTAAACAAATTCAAATGAGTTTTTGTATAAAATTAACACTGCCTGTGCTGGCGAGTGATATTTGTTAAATACCAAATGAGTCATTTTTACAATGTGCAACATTTTATCATTTAATATAATTAATTCATAATATTTCACATATAAACATAACACAGAAATTGATCTAAGATTTTTGATCACATATAAACATAACACAAAAATTGATCCAAGATCCAAGAAATTGATCACATATAAACATAACACAGAAATTGATCCAAGATTAAAAATATGACTCTTCTCTTACCATAATCATGTTTCCTCAATTGGTTACCATAGTTTATTGTTACCTTGCTCTGACACTTCATGGATATATTAAAGACTTAATGGGTTGCTTTTTCACAAGTTAGCGTTGAGAATCAACTGATCAACAGATAGTAGGCCAAATCTTGTATTATGAAATGAGGCTGCTTAATTCTGTTTGAAAAATAATTCAGTTTGAAAACTTTCTGGCAAATTAATAGCTTTTAATTAAGATTAAGACATTTTTTTGGCAAATAAGAGGCCTGGAATCTTTTTTTAAACACAAACTACCATGAAATTCACATGAGGTTGAAATTATTAGGTTTTAAAACCATGAAAGTCTTATTATTTTTCTTTTGAATTTTCAAATTTACAAACATTTTAGAGCTTCAAATCTTCAGAATTTAGTTCGATGTATATTCGACCTGAAAACCATGAGGTGAAATTATTTTTAGCACATTTTTGATATGTATACTTAAATATTGACCCACTTAAAACAGAAAAAGGTTTTTCATTACAAATAATAAATTATAGATAAAATGATTAAAAATAGAGCAATAATAAAAGAAACATTTTTAAAATAATAAACAAAAACTTAAAAGGAAAACTTACCATTTAGTTGCTTTTCTTTGTTATAGATTCTAAATACCTTTAGGTTTTTAATTTATATTAGCTTTTAGTTTATGATTTAAAAGTTAAACATCAGTTCCTGAAGTTTAACTATCAAAATCATTGCTAATAGTATAAAGTTGATGTACCAAGGATTTTCTGAAGAATCTAACATTATAGGAAAGGATTTTAATGCTCTGATGCTTTAATGTTTTTAAAAATCTATGTGGCTATGAAAATAACTGTTTTTGAAGTGATGCTTTTACCATTTGTGCTAAGCAGGTTCAGAGGAAGCTTTATTGGTTTCCTTTCTATAAACAAAATAAAAAATCGTTTAATGTTAACAACTTAAAAATAAGGACTCTGTTATATTATACTGCATTATAACCAATTATCCTTGCAAACTTATTTTATAGTTTTAAATTAATGATTACAATTTTGGTATTATTATGAAACATGAAAAACAAACATTTACAAAATCTAACTCATTTTCTTTTTTTTTATCTTTATTCATTCTTTATATTTCTTAATATTAATTTTTTCTTTGCTATAAAACAATTATTAAATAAAATATACCTGGATATATATTAGATATAGCTTGACTAGCAGGGATAGGAAGTACCAAAAAAGACGCTTTCAAAAGTTAATAATCACTAACTATTTCTGGACTTTGGTGCCAACAAACTCTAAAAGTGCTGAGATGTACTACTTTATAGAAAATATCAACATTTAAGCTATAGAAAAGACCAATTTTTAACCTGGAGTAAAAAATGTTCAGTTTTAAAACATTAAATTTCGTGTTATTTTTTTTTTAATGTAGCCTCTCAATTTATTTTGTATTGTATGCTCTTATATACCAGGAACATATAGTGATTAAAAGCAGTCTTTTTTGGGACATCTTTTCCCAAATAGTACTTAAGTACTGCATTTAAAAAGCTTTTGCTTTGGTATAAATTTTTTTTAAATATTACTTCATTGTACATCATTTGAAGCAATCATGACAACTCCAAAGCTCATCTTTTTTTTCAAATGCACTTTGAGGAATTCTTACGCATTCACAATGAAACCAATTTTTGCAATTAAAACATTGAGCCATTTGCCTTAAAAAATTTGTACTTATTAATTGTTTAAATAAATTTAAATTAATGAACATGCAATTTAAAGTCATTGCTTTAATGTAAAATAAACAATGTCAACAAAAATCTTTGCAGATACACTTAATACTAAAGATAATGTCTATGTTAAAAATCTAAAATAATCTTTACAACTTACGATTTATTACAATTAAATTTTAAATTTTAGAGTAATGTTAATGCGATAATATACCTATTAAAGATTTGCTCGTCTTCATTTTTCCAAAACATACAACACGACCAATGCATAGGGATGCGAAAGTTCTTTGCTAAATGTCTTTAAAACAGTGAAGGATTTTTAGTGACTGGAAATACATTTTACTTGTTTTTTTGTATACAGCTTAGGAGATGATTTCTTATTTGCCCTTGTTCAAACATAATGGAAGTTGATGGTATACTTTTATTTTCTAGGATTTGTCGAGCCCAGGCAATGGCATACAATCGGCAATCCAAAAAATTAGTTTGTTGTTGAACAGGTAATACTTTAACTAATATATACTTTTTATTGCAATGTAAAATAGAACATATTTGCTTTTTTGTCTCGACAGATATAGAGCCATGGACTTACAATTTACAATTATAGCTTACAATTGTATGTGCTCACACAAAGCCAGTGAAGATTCCCATCATGAAGAACTTGAACAAAAGGAGTAGACTCATGTGTATTAAACGCATTGATTTGACCCTTAATGGGATCCTGTAAACCAACAATAATTTTTAATTAAATTGACATCATTTGCTGGCTAAAATGAATAATTTTGTCATTAAGCATTTGAGATTTTTCAATTTCAAATAGTTCAGCTTTAATTTCAATAGTTCAGCATGAAGGTGTTTGTTGTTTTCAATAGATGTAGTTTCTTTAATTGACTCATGGCTAACTCTAAAGATTTTTCAATTTTCTTCAGTTGAGTAATCAGTAACAATCTCAGAATAACAAGATTCTGACTTTTCCACTTTTACACAAATTTCTTTGGCAGCTTTACATAAATCATATCTAGCACCAACTCGTTCCATCATTTTACTTTTTTGTGTAACTGGGTTGTTAATAAGTTTTGGCAACTTTGTTTCAGACTTGCTCCAAGTTTCTGGTTAAACTATTGGATGAAGAAGAATCCCTGTTTTGGTTGGAAGACTTTCAGACAAGCATTTTTTAACTTTTAACTTTTTTAATTCTTCAAATAAAGTCTATTTTTTGTGAGTCACATAAATACGACAACTGACTAATTTCATTCAATAATTCTCTACATTCTGCCGCAGTGTGGTAAGTAGTTTTAAATGGTTGATTATCATTAATTGGTAATGTTTGCCTAATTTGCTTTGAATCAACTATTGTCTGTGGTGCTGCATTGTCATTGATGACATTTGTGGAATTGTCAACAGAATAAACAGAACCCGGACAATATATAGTATTTGTTAGACTACTTTCTTCTGACAATAAATCCAAAACAAAATAAGGAGAATTCTTTTAAGAATTTGGAGAATTCTCTTAAGAGAATTCTTTTAAGAATATAGGAAAAAAATGCTTGCATGGATAAGCAGAACTAAACCATGATAGACAAGAACAAGTTGGTAAATGTTCATCATCACCTAGATAGCACTGATATATTACCTGACTGTTAGACTCTAATAACCAACATTGTATAATCTATCTGTCACAGCATTAATTCCTGTACACCATGCAATTTGTCAATCATTCGCATGCAATGATTAACCAAAGGGCATGGATGATTACTTAAATATGTTGGTATTTTCTCATGGTATTTTCTGTATGATGAGTTTGCCCTTGTGTTTCCATTAGCATAACTAAAACATAATTACTTTTTACAGTACAGTATATAGAATTCTTGAACCTCCAAAAGGCATAAAGACAGAAAATAATTTTTGAAATCTCACAATAACAATTATATTTAGGAGAATATTACTTATTGTTACCATTGTTTACTGTTACTATTATTATTGAAACTATTTGTAGTATCTATAGAATTGACAATAACTGACTAACCTATCATACTTGTGTGGAAGGAATTCTTCAATGCATATGCTAAGAATAGCAGTAAGGGAAGAATTTTTCCTTTTTTCTAATAAACGGTATTTAAAACTTTGGTTTTGACGCCATTATATTATATTATTATTATATATTATATTATTTATTTTATATAAAATAAATGATATATATATATATATATATATATATATATATATATATATATATATATATATATATATATATATATATATATATATATATATATATATATATATATAACTTATGACAATATATTACATAATATCATAATACTTGATTTGATTTTAAAAGTATTACTTTTAAAATAAAAACTTACTTCAAGTAAGTAAATATTTTTTGAGGATCTCCAATCATTTATATTTTATATTATAAAGCATATTTAAGATCCTCAAAAAACATTTCCTTACTTTTAAAATAAAATCAAATATTATGATATTATGTATATATTATCATAAGTTATACTATAATATATAGATTATACTATCATAGGCTATTTAATAATGAATATTGTCATGTTATAACATGACTTTTGTCAGGAAATAACAGGACTTTGTCATGTTATAACAGGATTTTTGTCATGAATATTGTCAGGTTATAACATTCAGTTATACTTTAACGAGGTATAACCTATGATTTGTTAATTTATACTAATAATATGATTTTTTCTTCTTCTTTTTTTTTTTTTCTTTGTTATTTCACCTCCCCAAGGCCCAGAAGGCCACTACAGATGAGGAGGCTACTTAATTGTGGTTATAACCCTCTCTCAACTCTATAACTCCGAAACACAAACCTTGACGAACAAGGCCGCTGCGCGGAGAAACAAGTTGAGCGCGGTACTACCAGGGACATGGTGGGGATCGAACTCGGAACCTCTCGCTTATGAAGCGAGCTCACTACCACTACACCACTACCGCAAGGATTAAGGATTTAAGGATTTCAAATCATTTATACTTTATATAATTTATTTTATATTTATATCATTTTTAGTATAAGTAAATGATATACATAAAAATATTTAAGTATTTATATAATTATATATATGCATAAATACATAAATATAATATTATTATTATAATATATATATATATATATATATATATATATATATATATATATATATATATATATATATATATATATATATATATATATATATATATGTATATATATGTAGTTAAAATAAACCCTGGCATAATCAACAGTAAGTAAATTAATAGACAATTATTATGTGGTAATTAAGTGGATCACATCTAAATACCTTGTTTTAAATTTAACAGTTGCAGTTCAAAAACATGAAAAAAGAGCATATAATGCAGATGTTGAGAGGTCCATAAAGCGATGGCTAATGCAAGCTCCTGACAGAAATGGTGGTTGTGCAAAACGTGCCTTAAAAGTGTAAGCTAAAAATACTTAATGGTATTTATTTATTCTAAATTTGTTTTGATATTTCATATATTTTTCTTGAAATATGTTTTTATTGTTACAATGTTTTTATTGTATTGGTCAAGCATTACAGTGTATTGGATTTTATAGTTTATACTTATTTTTACAGTTTATTTTATATTTTATCCCTATGTTTACTTCACTTATTTTTATTTATTTTGGTTACAATTTTATACTTATTCTTACGAGTTTGACCTGACATTCATTTTGCGTGACTCGGTTTAAATCATATGTAGATTAAATAATTTTTCTTTTAATTATGCCAATAAGTGTAGAATCAAAATTGTTCTCATCATCATTATTATCATTTGTTTAGTTTTTTTAAAATATTTTTGCATACATAAAATACGATGTGATTGAGTTAATTGTTACAATTAAATTGAATAATGATGTTAGCTTAACAATGTAATCAAGAATGATGAAAACTAATAATGTAAAAAGGTAAAATGAAGATAACACAATATTGTGAGTAAATTGTGTTTTTATTCTATAGAAAAGTTCTAATATATAAATATATTACTACTTTTTAATGTAAGTTTTATGCTTTAATATCTATTTATTATTAGAAATTAGGTGCAAAACTGTTTAAAGGACTTTTAAATCACCTGGCACATCGGCAGGAGAAAAAGATTGCAGTAAAATCAGAGATCGAGTAGTATCAAGCATTGCCACATGAAGACATCAAATAGTAATGATGATCTTCCTTTATGCTTTTGCTTTGTTCCTTTGCAAGTTAAACGTGTTTAATGTATTGAAATCTTTTATTGAAATACAGGATGTTTATAGTTACATTTGTGCAGATCACAATGTGTTTATAGTTTTAAGATAATTGGAATGTGTTTTTATAATTTTTATATTTAGTATTTAATTGAGAGTATTTTTTTGAAAACAACACAATTATCTAATGTTATCATGGAGTCAATGAGTTCTGATTTATTGGATAAACAACGTAAGATATTCTTTATATATTGTATCCCAAGAAATTTCATTGATATAGAAATTGATATAGAATATAAAAGAAAACAACAACAAAAAATTCATCAAGCGTTTAAATATTCAGTTAATGAGTTTTTTGTTGTTGTTTTCTTTTATTTTTTATGCTTTTTTTATTTTTGTATTCCTTATATGTAAAAATATGTATTACTTAATTAATGTAGAATAATTATAAATCTTTTACTTATTTAATCTTATTACTAACTTTTATAGTTTATTTTACAACTACTTTACTTTTAGCTATTTTGGTTACAAATTTGTCAAATGCTTATTTTACGATTTCTTCACTTTTGGCTATTTTTGGGTGACTTGGTTGTAAATGCTAAATCTATCAGCTTGACAGGCAGAAAAATATGGATATCGAAAAATACTAAACGTTAGTTCATGCAAGCACCAAATTGAAATAATGGTAGAAGTTTAACCGTTCGCTAACCTTAAACTTTTCTATGTATTGTATTGCAAGGCAGTTTTATTGAAATAAAAATATTTGGTAATATAAAACTTATTTCTAAAATGACAGTGTATTTATAGTTAAAAATATCCCACATTCCATTTTATATCACCCATGCGACATATTTAGGTAGACAAACCCCTATTCACCTTTTTCTTCCTGACTTGTTTTTTTTTTTAATCTTTAAGTTAAAATCTTGTATTTGTTTCCCAGAGTCTCTGAGTTAAAATCTCGCGTTTATTAAAGTATCGGTTATTTATGAAAATAGCAATATATGTTAAAAACAAAAAAAACGAACCAAAAGTAGCATTAAAAAAGGCAATGGCAAAGCATAGGCTAAACGCCGTTCGTAAGACGGCTTCAATGCCTTAAACGGTGAGCAAGACTTTGATTGGACTATGGTTGTCGGTCGATGGTGGGCCAGTAATGACGCCGGTGGTGGGCCATGCATAGGCCAAGCATGGTGAGTTAGCTGGGAAGAACTTCTTGTTTTTATTACTTAATAATTTTCCAGGATTCTTTAAAATCATGTTCTTTTATTTAACAGCTGTGAACACTTATTATAAAACATCTACCTACCTATGAACACGCTTCTGATCGATTCCCGAAAACATAATATGTGCAAATAACATTACCATTTTATAATATTTATACTATTTATAATTTTTTATTCAATAATAAAAATTTATTTTTCTATTCTAATTTACTTATTTCTTGTCGAACAAAAATTATTATTTATTTTACATTATTAGGCCTATAAAAACTTTAAGAATAAACTTTAATGTTATTATTTTAAGTTATTTCATAAAGCACTAAGCCCTCAGACAGTAAGAGATAAAACTTTTTCTTTGTCAAAGCGCTTAAAATAATGAGACTTCTACTTTCAAGAAGACCTCGTAAAAATGTTTTGCTCCAGGCCTCGCATTTTTTAAGGACAGCTCTGCATAAAATGCTTATGTTATGATATAATAAATAAATGAAAATAGACTTAAGTTTAGTTTGTATTTCAGAGTCAGATGGTCCCAAAGCCATGTTCTTTTTTGTATGTTCTTTTTAAGCGAAGTCTATAAAATGCCCATTGTACGTCCTTTACTGTTTTTCACGCGTCATCGAGTATAGAATAACGTCAATACAAAAATATAAAATTTAATGATTTTGAGGTAATTAATAATTCTTGCAGTTGAGTTCCCTACGCATTAGCTTATGAAACCTCGTAAAAAAAGTGAGGCTTGAAAATTATTAAAAATTTGTTTAGATTGAATTTGTACTTTTTATGGCAAAGTTTAGAGTAAAAAATTGCAACATGTTTTTAAAAATGCGATTTTAGTATTTAAAAAAAAGTGCATTTAAAATATATAAAATTAATTCGTCATTAAAAATCCCACTCAAAAACGCACAATTGCAAAAATACGTGAACAATCAATAGCTACGTGAGTGTTTTAATGGTTTTAATTTCTCTTAATGATATTTTCAACTTTATTTTTATTTATTTATTTCGGCATTAAAAAAAAGAATACAATGCCGTTTTATATAAATAAAATCTACATGACCGCGGCTAAAAAAAGACAGTATTTGCCTTATTACTATGCCCCGACGTTCTTTCATCAGCGTGTACAATCATTAAAATGTAGACATAAAATTACTTTGTACCATATAAAAAATAAATACAAATTTTACAAGTATGTTAAGATCAGTTACTAATCAATAATTAAAAGAAAACCGTAAAAAAATATATAAAAATAAAAATAATAATTACACCTAAAAACTAAAAATAAGTTAATGGGATAGTTTAGGAAAATTTAAATTAAAGTCCAGTTAATAAAATAGTTGTTAAAAAAGAAACAAAAATACTAAAAATTAAAAAAAAAAAAAGAATCTTAAAAAGATTTAATTCATTAACATCGTTAACAAGTTTTTGTTTGAGTATTTGTTTGAATAGAGAAAATGAAGTACAATTTTTCAGTTGGTTACTTAATAAAGTGTTCCATAGTTTAGGACCTCTTATGGCAATGGAAAATTTAGTAACCAAATAGTGCATTTTAGGTTGCTCATAATTGTAATTTGAAAATCTTGTAGGGTACACGTGATTAATTTTAATGAAAAGTGTATTAAATATTATAGGAGTTACTTTATTATGAAGTTTGTACATAAATATAAAAGTTTGATAAAAGTTCAACTGAAAAATATTAAGTATGTGATGATTTTTAAATAGTTCTTTAGAATGTGTAAAACGATTTATTGAGAAGTATTTTTATCTATTATAAGTAATAATATCTAAACGATCGGGTAATAATTTTGCTGCTGTCGATTCATGGAAGGTATCTAAAGCAACAGTGCTATTTTTCTTGTAGTTTCCAGGATGGACAACTTTGTTATTCATTTTCGGTGCTTTTTTATAAAAAAGTTTGACATGAAGATTTTTGTCAATACGAATACATTCAGCAACTTCAGGTATGTGTAGTTTATTTTGAATAATTTCATGGAACATTAAACAATCATCAAATTTGAAAAACAAGTATCCTGTTGGTGAATCAACAACTGTAACAGAATTAAGATCTTTAATATCATCGATTGATAAAAACATCTGAAATTGATCTTCTCGAAAAAAAATTTTAGTTGGTGATTTCCTTGGTATAGACATAACTGAAAGTGAAGTTGTTGCTATGCTAGCCGGGAATATTGTAGAAACAGGCTTCAAATTATACAACAAACGAAATATTTTTGCCGATGCTCCTTTGTGTATTAAAATTTCATCAAAATGTTTTAGATCACTAAATGACAAATCAAGGAATTTCTGTTTACAAATCTAACCCATAACTTTTTCAAATCATCATCTTTTGGAAAACCAAAAACTGGGACTACTTCACTGCCATAATAATTAGAGTTAAAACCAACAACACAGTATTTATTAACCATTATTATACTTATTTAAAAATTATAGCGCAATAAATAATATACTTTGAGAAAGTTTGTTCATTTGATGGAAAGTACGTTGTTTCAACTGGTCTTCTATTTTTTATCGATTTAAGCAGAAATAGAAGGCCGTCTATTTAAGTAGGCCCATGTTTATGTTTTTTTAAATGCTAGGCATAATAATATTTCTTTGACTTTTTAATTACCATCTCAAAACACGTTTATAGTTTTTGTAATTAGTTTCATTATTAAAAGTTTTTTTTTTGAGAAACATTATATAGTCGTTGCTTTTTTTTTGACGACTTTATAATTCAATCAATGGACTTAATGTTTTTTTTCACACATTTTGTAACTGCAGGAAAAGCCATATTGTAAAGTTGTTGTAATTTATCAATAAACTTTGCGTATGCCTTATCTGTGTGTTCAATATCAAGGAGGTTTGGTACCCAATTTAAATCTGATTTAAGAGTATTAAAATTTTTCATGGATTTTTCATTTATATTTCGCGTATTTTTTTTAACTTTTTGAGCATAGATGTTATCACATTTTTGTGAAATAAGAAATACAGGGAAGTGATCTGAAATGTCGCATTTAAATATTTCTATTTTTATTTTGATTTAAATTTATTGGTGACTATTTTATCTATAATTGTTGCGCTTTCCACAAGAATAACTAGATTATACTTGTGGGTTTATTAAATAATGGAATTTCGGATAGCCTTTCTTGATATATGGAATTTCTGAATAGCCTTTCTGATATATGACGTTAAAGAAATTACTTTTATTTGTATTTAAATGACTCATTCAGTTCAGGTCAAGTTTAAAATCACCTACAAAATGAATGCTTTTATTTTTGCTTAATTTATTTTTAATTACGTTTTTAATGTGATTTTGGAATTGTTTTATTGAGCCGGAAAGTTTCTTACCATTTCCTCGTTACTGGATGTTTGTGGTTTAATAAATACATTTTGGGTAATTTTTCTAATGAGTTAATGAGTTGTATAAGAAGGGTAAAACTTCAAACAAAAGTCGAATTCAAGAAAAAATGGTTCATCTTGGCGGTCTTGTTACTTTGACGATATTTTTTCAAGTTTTTGTAAGTAAAGTTTACAGTTTAGAATTTTCTTGCGTAAATAAATAACATCATGTGTAGTAAATGACATGTTTGAAATAAATATTACAAATATAGTATTGTTAAATAAACATATTGTTATTTGAAATAATTACGGTTTATTGTTAAGCTATCCGAAGCAGCTCCGAGCAAGCATGCAAAAGATAACATTGTTGCGGATATAATGTAAACACGACCTTTAATTTTTAGTAAAATATTTTTGGTCTTAAATTTGTAAAGTGCTATATATGTTTATATGATGTCTAAATATCATTTTAGGAATAAAGACAATGACAACGAAGATGAATACGATTACGAAGTAGCTTGAGTTTTACTTTGTTACCGTTTTGTTTTTAATTGAATTTTTTAAGATGTACTTGTTGTATTGTGATTTATAAGTTATTTTTCTGTTGAGTTTGTATTTTCAAATCTGTTGATTTTATGTTGCTATTTTTTTTAATTAATAAAATTATTTAAAAATATAAACGCGTTTCTAATTTAGAAAAGCGAAATGTCATCTTTAAATAAGATGAGTGATTATGGTGGAGGGTACGGCGGTGGGTATGGCGGATATGGTTACGGCAAAAGAGAAACGTAATATTCTAATAAAGTTATATGAAATGATTTTTAATTTGATTGACTTTTTTAGTTACTTGATATTGGTCATTTTTTTTTTTTTTTTTACATAGAATCAAAGACCAAGATAAAAGTAAAGGATACGGAGGTGGATATGGGGGATATGGTTACGGCAAGCGAGAGATGTAGGTTTTATTGTTTAAGTTTATATCATATTAATAATGCAACATTAAACTGTATATCATCTTTGATCTAGAAACGAAGACGAAGATAAAAGTGATGAATATGGGGGTGGATATGGTGGATACGGAGGATATGGTTACGGCAAAAGAGAAACGTATAATTTTAGGAAATTTTCCTTAACTACTCATTTTAATAAGTTATTTGATAGATTTTTTTTTAAATAGAAATAAAGACCAAGATAAAAGTAAAGAATATGGAGGTGGATATGGCGGATACGGTTACGGTAAAAGAGAGATGTAAGTTTTATTTAAGTTTGTATTATATTAATAATCCAGCATTGAATTGCATAATATCTTTAATATAGAAATGAAGACAAAGAAAAAAGTGATGATTACGGGGGTGGATACGGTGGATATGGATATGGTGGATATGGAGGATACGGATACGGCAAAAGAGAAACGTATGGTTATTTAAAACCTTATTTAAAGTAATTGATTTTAGTTAATTTTTAATAACCCAAAGTTATTATTTACTTAGAAATAACGACCAAATAAAAAATGAAGTATACGGAGGTGGATACGGTGGCTATGGTGGATACGGTGGCTATGGTGGATATGGAGGATATGGTTACGGCAAAAGAGAAGTGTATGGTATTTGTAAACCTTTTTTAACTTAATAATTTTAATGAATTTTTTAATAATCTAAAGTTGTTATCTACTTAGAAATAATGATCAATTAAAAAATGAAGGATACGGAGGTGGATACGGCGGGTATGGCGGATACGGTGGATATGGTTATGGCAAATGAGAAATATAAATATCTGTTTTACTATTTTGTATGAACGGTTTACAAAAAAGCAGTTGCAATCTTTATTTAATATATTTTTTAAACAAATCGTTGACTAATTTATTTTTCCCTATATCTTTTCCTAAAATGCGGTAGTGGTGTAATGGTAGAGCGCTCGCTTCATAAGCGAGAGGTTCCGAGTTCAATTCCCACCACGTCCCTGGTAGTACCGCGCTCATCCTATGCATTTAGCGGTCACACCTTTTTTGTCATCTATAAACAAATCTTTCTGGCAAATCTGCCAACCAGGCTTGATGAAAAAAAAAAAATCTCATGCTTAAATTTGTTTTGATGAAATTTTTAATTAATCGATAAATTGTAACCTGGTGTAGAATATTATAAAAGTATCAGGTTTGCTGTTTTCACAGTGTTAAAAAAAAGATAACTGGAAGTTTGCTAAATGTGACATTATTTTTAGTTTAAGTTTTTTTAAGTGGATTTTGTTATTATGTATTCATAGAACTTAAAACCAACTAAGTAAAAAATAAATGCAAATATACTACAAGACTTGAGCCATCCACTAGTAATATAAAAGATAAAAAAGAAATCAAATATTTTTTTGACTTTGAAAACTTGTTTTTTAATGAAGTTAATTAATTTATTTTGGGATAAAAATTGAAAGTTAAATATCTACAATGGAGAATGGTACTAACACAAATCTTTTTTTCCATTTGAAGATGTTTTAATTTTTCTATCGTTGCAAAGTAACATTTATAACATCACCCAGCTATTACCGTTGCCACTCGCAGTTTTTTGTAGGGCTTTATTTTAACTATTTGCAACCACACCATGCACATATAATTTTGTCATGTACATATAATAAAGCATAGACTCCACAAATTTATCTATTTTCTTTTTGTAGAATACATAAAGTTTCATTCAAAAACAACATTTGATTATTAATGATCATCAAGTTCATGATAGTTTAACTTTATACACGTTATACAGAAGATTGGTTTCTAAACACTTTATACATGTTATACAGAAGATTGGTTTCTAAACACTTTATACATGTTATACAGAAGATTGGTTTCTAAACACTAACAGAAAAAACGTTTATTGGCATAATTTTTAAACTTGATGACTATCATTTTACATTACATTCAGTAAATTTGTAATGACTACGAAGTCATTACAAATTTACTGATAACCTTACTTTTCTGTTTAAAATATAGAATTGGCTTTTATAAATTTTAGTCGGATAACAATTTATATTCAAAATAAATCCAGGGTCAGCATCTATTCAAACTGGATCCAGGGTTAACATCAATTCAAATTAGATCCAGGGTCAACATCGATTTAAAATGGATCCAGGGTCAACAAAGTGATTGGATTAGTTGTATTAATCAACTATTCCTCTCTAGAAGTTCAACATTTTTTGCCTTCATTGACTCAACATAAGCAAATCTATATCCTATATCCTAAATAAGGTTTTGTTCAAAACATTTTGTTTTTCATTAGTATTTTCAGTATTATTTATAATATAAATTTGATAATTTAAATTTTGTAAATCAATAGTTTAACTAAATTTCTTATTTAAAATAGTTTACCCTATCCGACAATTGTCTTAATTTACTAAAATTTGTTTTAGTTTTCACGTGCTTTGTGTAAGTATTATAACAAATGACTTTTTTCTGTTTTAATACTAACAGATTTTTGTTTTTCAACGCAATAACTTTCTTAAATGGTTTTCACGGATCAAATTAAGAGTTGCAGTATTAATAGAACAGTGCTCAAAATAGAATGTTGTTGAGAATTATTTTTTTATGGTTTTTATGGTGCCTCCAAGAAATCCTAACGATCTTATCACAGAAACACCGCATTTAATTACGAGGTTCGCGTCTTCTTCCCTACCGATGTTGATTATCTGGTCAGAGAATGCATTGAACTTCGAACCACTTGTTTCTAAGCCACAACTCTAACCACTGCGCCAGGGTGCTAAATTTGTATATCATCTAAAAAAAAGTTCTATAAGATCTTTATAAACTTTTGAAACAAATGGCCTATAGAAATTCTGTAGAAAGTCTATTAATTTCTATAAAAATTGCTATAAAATTTTTTTTTCATAGAAAAAAAAGAAGAAAAAAAGTTCTATAGAAACTTCTATAGAAATTAACAAAGATTCTATAAAAGTTCTATAGAACTCAATAGAATATAATAATATGCCATATGTTTTAAAAGTTTATAGAAATTCTACAGAACTTTTTTTCCTGGGATAAGCTTAGTCTTAAGGTGGTAGACCACTATTTAAAATCGAAAAAATCATTTTTTCAATTTTAAAGTTTTTAAGTAATATAATTATCGTAGATTACGAATTTCATATTAGTTTAATATAAAAATAAAGCTAACCCTATTAAAAATCAGTTTTTAATAATGCAGTTTAGGTATTTTCATAAATTTGTCCGTAGCAACAGATTGTTTATTCCGTTGCTATGTAGCTTAAAAGGAAGTTATCCCAGAAAATACCTTAAAATTAAGACAAAAAAACTTCATTTGTGGTGACTGCTACTCTAAAACTAGTTTTTGTTTATTATTAAATACTTTTGGTGCAGTGTGTTACATGGTTTTTAACGGATTTCTTCAGTAAATGTCTAATTACTTTACAACAACCACAACTTTCTTCAGCTTATTTTCTGTCTTCTATACTTTGGTTAAATAATAACTGAAATAAAGGGAAATAAAGATAAAAGAAATAAAATAAGGTATAGCAAGAAACGCAGACTCTTCAGAGGAAATCAACATAAATCATCAAAGTAGCTGAAAAAATCTATCTAATTTAGAAGAATTACAATTCAAATGTAGCTCTGCAAAAAAAATGAAGATATTGTCATCCTGTCAATTGTCACTTCTTATTTACTATAAACAAATTTTTAATTAAGTTGATAAGAGTTAAAATTGAAAATAAATCGCAAATCAAAAGAAAAACTTTTTTTTCCAAACTGAAATACTACTTTAATAATAGTATTGTTTATTAATATTATCACTTTTTTTGAACATATTTTATTTTAATTTTGCGTTAGTTTTACTCTACGACACGTTTATAATAAGATAATATTTGTCAATATTTTTTTTGTGTGTTTTTATATTTTTATTTGAAGTGTTTAATGTTTTTTTTTTGTTTAAATGTGTTTTTCTCAGTTCTTTAAAATTCACGACTTTGCGGTAATTATCTCTTGATTCTCTAAACCGATTTCCATAAAATTTTCAAGAGTTGTTCCTTTAGTTATTATGAATGTCCGCTACCACTTTTATTGCATCATGATAACTCGATAAAAAGATATTAAAGTTCAAATATGGTCAAAAATGCCCCTTTATTGTTTTCGAAGTGTTTTTTTTATTAAAAAAAAACTGTTTAATGTTTTTCTTGTGTTTTGGTACAGTTTTTTTTTCATTATATTAAAAACAAGTCTGAAAAATTTCAAGTTGATACCATACACAGTTTTTGAAATATTCACCGCAATGAAATAACCCTATTTTGGGGTTTTCGGAACCAAATTTCTTCAGCCATTTAATAATCAAAAAAAAAAAAAAAATTATCATTAAAATGTAAATTTTAATCAACTTATATAAAAATAATTTCTTAAATGTAATTTTTGAAGGATTTTTTTTTATTAGTGGTCTACCATCTTAAACAAAATCTTCAAAATTCTAATTAAAGTTGTCTTTGTTCAATTAAAAACGTAAATTTAATAACGCGCTTTTTTTGCATATTGTAGAGCGGGGCTAGTTGAGCAGTTTTTCTAAATCTGACAGATTTCATGAAAGGTCCGTCGGATTTACATAACTTTTTCACTATATGACAGATAATTTAACCTGCTAAAAATTTGTTAAGAAAAAAGTATACCTTTGGATTTTTTTAAAAAGATGCCTAAAGTTTGCGGAGCTGCTCATCCTGCCCCAGGGGGTAAGTTGAGAAATAGTGTGGTACAAAATATGCATGGTACGAAACTTGGGTGAATCATCAATAAAACTTTCACTAACAGTAAGCGTGTTCTTATAAGCAATACACGAGTTTATAATATCAGTTTCTTTCCGTAAATTATCACAAAATCGTTTAGTAAGATAAATATTTCGAACTTAAGCTATTGATAAATTTGGCTAGGAAAGATATTTAGCGTTAAAAAATTTTAAATCAAAGAATTCATAAAAGTAATATTAATATGTCATATTATGCTTCTCAAATTTTTTCTCAAATCTTCTCAAATTCAAGAAATGTTTACTTTTGTAAACAATTTTGTGATAATATGCGGAACGGAACTGACACTATAAATCAATGTATTAAAATATATAAACTTTTTATTTTATGCACTTTAATGACGTAATTATGAGAAGAGAAAAAAGTAAATAGTTAGAAAGCGTCATAAAATATAAAAACATTATTTTATACAATTATCTTAAACTTTGAAGCCCGATTTAAAAATTTACTAATTTTAAAAATAAATATATATAATTTATAAAAACAATCTTAAATTATTTTTAATCAAAGCTGTTTCTTTGTGTTCGAAAGTTCAGTTTTTAAAAGTTCAGCCGCACAACTTACCCCTAATAGACTAGGTGACACATTAGTTAGATTTTAAAAAGCGAGTAGTTTTAATCGAAAGTCCAACAAATTGTTAAAATATCAACACTTAAGTAATGTCAGATAAAAAAATTTATAAGCATCTAAGCAAAAAATAGCAAAAAAAATATTATTTACTTTTTTGGTAAAAAATAAAAAAAGTGCCGGCGGTGTATCTTACTCAACTGCC
Organism: Hydra vulgaris; assembly: GCF_038396675.1. NCBI lineage: Eukaryota > Metazoa > Cnidaria > Hydrozoa > Anthoathecata > Hydridae > Hydra > Hydra vulgaris. The sequence continues at coordinate 992,222 of NC_088933.1, read as the reverse complement.
TTCCAACAAAATTTTGTTGCGCATTGTGTAAACATTCTAGTTCCAAAAATTTTATCCATTTGATGTTTTGTCATGTGATGCATAGCTTTTGAAATATTTTAATTACTCAACTTGCCCCTATGCTCAACTAGCCCGCTCTACCCTACGTTTTTTGAGAAAGGAACGAAATATTTACTTTTTTGTTGTCATGCAACATTATGCCTTTTATTAATAGCAAAAAGTTAAGAAAATATTCAAAGAATGATATAATTATTTAATGAAAAATTGAATAGGCAAATAAATTGATGTAAAATATTTAACTTAGTATTTCAAACTACTACAAATATTAAGTTTAAAGGAAACCGGAAAATATAGATTAAAGTATCTTCTCAAGTATTCTATAAACCAGTTGCCCACAAACCAGTTCCCCTTCATTGGAAATATATTCAGATATAAGAATTATATCAAATTTTCTGAGTCTTTGAAAGTTTAACCTACAAAGCCTGTTACCCTAAACAAGTTTTATTCCCACAGATTTCCATACAAGGATCTTATCTGCAAAAATGGACCATCTATAGGTATGTAATTTCTCTTGTACTGGATGAGTGAAACAGAACAAATTTTGGGGAACTCCTTTTTTTTTAAGCTAATAGTGAAATTAAAAGGTATGTAAATTAATCAAATAGGTAAGCGAACAACAACAACAACAACAACAACAACAACAACAACAACAACAACAACAACAACAACAAAAATTAAATACAAACATAAATAAATAAATAATAGCCAATAGCTTAAAAATTTATAAACAATAGGCTTCACACGAATAATTGGAAAATATTAAATAAATATAATATAAAGATTACGCTTCACACGAATAACGAAAAAATATTTAATATATCTGAAAGACCTAAACTATGATTTTATTTATTTTATTTTATTTTGTCATTAAAAAAAGAATACAATGCCGTTTTATATAAAGAAAATTTACATGACCGGGGCTAAAAGAAGACAATATTTGCCTGATCACTACACCCCGACATGCTTTCATCAGCAAGCGGGTATAATCATTAAAATGTAAACATAAAATTACTTTATACTATATAAAAATAAATACAAATTTTACAAGTATGTTTAGATCAGTAACTAATCTATAATCAAAAGAAAATCGTAAAAAAAAGATAATAAAAAAATAATAATAATAATAATAATAATTACACCTAAAAATTAGAAATAAGTTAATAGGAGAATTTTGGGAAAATTTAAATTAAAGTCCAGTTAATAAAATAGTTGTTAAAAAAGAAACAAAAATGCTAAAAATACTAAAAAAAAAAAGAATCTTAAAAAGATTTAATTCATTAACATCGTTAAGAAGTTTTTGCTCAAGTTTTTGTTTGAATAGAGAAAATAAAGAACAATTTTTCAGTTAGTTATTTAATAAAGTGTTCCATAAGTTAGGACCTCTGATGACAATAAAAAATTCAGAAACCGAATAGTGCATTTTAGGTTGCACATAATTGTGATTTGAAAATCTTGTAGGTTACTCGTGATTAATTTTATTGAAAAGTGTATTAAATATTATAGGAGTTACTTTATTATGAAGTTTGTACATAATTATAAGAACATGATAGAAGTTTAACTGAAAAACATTAAGCATGTGATGATTTTTAAATAGTTCTTTAGAATGTGTAAATCGACCTGCACCTGAAATAATTTTGACAGCGTGTTTTTGTCTACTAAGTTATTTTTTAACTTTACTTACATTAGAGCTGCACCATGCAATATTTGCATAGTTTATATAACAATGTAAGAGGGAGAAATATAAGATTTTTAAGCAGTTTTGGTTTAATAATTGCTTAGCTTTGTATAAAACGCCAACATTTTTTGAAACTTTATCTTCTAACGTTCTTATGTGTTGTCTCCATGTCAAATTCTAGTCAAATTATCACTTCTAAAAACTTTAATGATGACTCTCTAATTATTTTAGAGTTGCCAATATAAAGATCAGGAAGTTTTAATGGAGTATTTTCTTTATCGTGATGTCTATGAAAAAAAGTATAATTAGTTTTATTTAAATTTAAGGACAATTTGTTTGTCTTAAACCATTTTAGCATTGATTAATTTACCAAGATGCAATAAGAGCTAATTAAGGAGGGCAGTAAACTCTTAGAACATCTGTGGGGGAGTCTGATTTGATAATCAAATCTGATCAGTTTCATTTCCGGGAGGCCAAGGTAGAAGACACTTAGTTTTTTTATACCAGAAAGAGGATAGAAAAGTGCGTATTGCTACAGAGGTAGGCAAAAAAATTCAAAAACTCTATTGAAAGCACACAAGATTTGCGGCAAAGAATGAAGAATATGAAGATTACAGAAGTGGATAAAGAACAAAAGAAACTTGAACTGTTTCTATGAACCTAATACTAACTCTTCTGCAACGGAGTCAAAAGTTATTGCTTCCACGTATGAAAATGTTGTTGATAAATTGCTTTAAAACCCTGATTCTAAAATAAAAGTTAAGGTAAATAAAAAATTGTAATAAAAATGTTGATAAGTAAACTCTTACTGATAATCTAAATTTTTAGATTTTACTCTTAAAGCATTTAAGTTGTAAGTTGTTAATTAATTGCCCCTCATTTTGTGAAATTTTCTTAAAATATCCTCATGATTCACTTTAACAGTTAAAGTGAATCTTAAGGATATCTCCAGAAGCTCTAACAAAATATAATGGAATAGAAAATATGTAACGGAAATTTTAAAAGGAAAAAGCCTTGTCCCACATTTCGACAACAAACAGATAAAAAGATGAAAAATAATTTTGGTATTACTTTTCTATATAAAAAAAATTTTATTCGCGTTTTATCTCCTGATACTTATGACACAAAAGACCTAACCCTAACCCTGGCGTTTTATCTCCTGATACTTATGACACAAAAGACCTAACCCTAACCCTGGCGTTTTATCTCCTGATACTTATGACACAAAAGACAAACTTCATTATTAGTTCAAACGAAAAGTTCAAAGGTAAATAACCGAACCGATGTAATCTTAAATCTTCTTGACAATAAAACTGTTGATTTTCATATGATGTTTCCACTGTTTGCAAATACTCCAATATTTGCTGAAGCCGTTATCATTTTAAAAAATATTATTAACATTCCTTTGCTCTCATTTCTTTGCAGGTGACACATGTTAATACATTACTCATTTTATTGAGTTACACATTAGTTATTTTATTGAGTACATATTAGCCATTTTCTTGAGTTACACATTAGTCATTTTATTGAGTACACATTAGTCATTTTCTTGAGTTACACATTAGTCATTTTATAGAGTACACATTAGTCATTTTCTTGAGTTACACATTTTATTGAGCTATTAGTGAAAAAAAGGACCCAGCAGACGTAAAACTAAAGAAAACACGGACAAGTATTAAGGAGGAGCTGGACGTGGCCATCAGGTTTAATTGAAATAAGCGACATGGTAGATTATCCTTGTATAAAATTGCTCGGTAGGTCTCAGGATTCAAAAAAAGTGCACCAATCACAGAGACATTTTACAGGTAAATAAAAAGAAAAAATATAAGCTAGTTGTCTACTATTTATAAGGAGACCAGAATTTTATTTTTATCAACCTAGAGCCTGCATGATGGCAGGTACAGTTATAGAATATAATTATTAACTTTTTTTACTGACAAGCACATTTTGAAGTTTTTTTTATATACTTAATAATTATCTATTCTTAAGGTTTCTGACAGATTCTCATATAATTTAATAACATAATAAATTCAGATATAATTTTTGACCCTGAAGGTGACTAAGAAGTCTAGGTAATAAAAGTAACAACTCTTTAAAACAGTGATATTTTTTTGCTTCTATGCACCATGGGCCCTTTCTTAAAATCCTATATGGTGGAAAAGTGGCTTTAAATAATATGGGTGCCCATTGGTTTAAAATAAGGGATTAATACCCAGAAATTGAATAAGCCCTTCTTGTTAGCATGCCTGTCAGCACGCAAATTGCTTTATATTTAATAGTTCAATAATTTGTTATGCTGGTCTCTGCTGACAATAATGTTAACGTTGAGGTAAAAAAAAGATGTTTGAGAAGTCGAGTGTGAATTTGCTGAGCAGTCTCATATGAGAAAACAAAAGTTATCTGGTATTAGGAGGTCAACGGAGCTTATTAAACCAACAAAGCTTATTAAGCCAAAAGGTTTCCACAGCTGGATTTTGTTTATGATAGCTGAAATCTCATTGGAGATTTTAGGGATTGAAATCTGATTGGGGATTGGCTGTGAAGAATTAGACTAAATAAGATGCTAGTAAGACATTTGATATATTTTTAACTTATTTGAACCATTAAAAATAGGTAAAACTTGAGAGGTATTTTTTTTCACATACTCTAATAAACAGTTCTTAGATTAGATTAGACTTAAGTTTATTAGAACAGTGGCATATGTTCTAAAAGACACACAGGTCCATAAAATTTGAAGGACCCTGAAAACGTCCTCTGCATTTACATAATACATGTGCAAGATAAATTACAAAACATATATATTTATAACTATTATATATAATACAACAGTTATTTTGTTATTGAGTTTCAAAAATAATCATCATTTCATAAATATTTTATTCTTTAGTTTTAACTGTGTATATATATATATGTATATATATATATATATATATATATATATATATATATATATATATATATATATATATATATATATATATATATATATATAGGCGCGGGTGTAGCTTTTTAAAGAAGTTAGTCAAGATATGTTAGCGTTTCTAGATATAGAGAGGCGGGGGCAGGGGGAGGGAGCCCCCTTCAAGCGAGAAAACTACTAAGGGGTAACTTAAATTTGCCCCCTCGTTTGTCCAGGGGACAAGTTTAAAGGGTTCAAAAAATTTTAAAAGAAACCACTTCTTTGCAAACTCTTTAACGGACGCTAAAACGGACACGGACCATTGGACCTGCTCAATCTGCCAAGCTTTAGTCTCTCTCCCGTCGTCGTAATGTTGTCGCAAAAAAATCTCTTTTTCTTTTCTACAAATACTTTCATGATCACTGCTCAAAGGAGCTACTATCTCTAGTTCCATTAACTAAAACTCATTCTCGCTATTTAGCAAAGTCTAAAGCACTAATTATTTCAGACACCCTTTTTATGAATTGAAAAAAGAAGCATGGGTTACACTAATTTAGATCGATTGGAGGAAATTCAACATGCTAGTTAAAAACACTAACATAATATTTCAAATTTAATACACAGTATAATTAAGTTATGACAAAACACAACAAACAATGTTTATACTTTTAGCTACTTTCTTAGCTCAGTTTTTAATTGATCGTTAATACCTTAATTGTTAATACCGTTAATAATAATACGTTAATACCTTAAACGAAGCGGTACCTTGAAACAACTGTCTAATTTTACTTTAACTAGTCTCACAAGTTTAATCTGTTATATTTTGGTAACTTATAGATTTTATTTTGTCGAAAAAATTTTTTTCTAAAAATCAAACCAATCGGCTTAAAAAAAAGCGTATTAAAAAATTGTTACGAAGCAAAAACTAAAAGTGTGTCATGGTACCCCACTCTCCCCTACATTGTTTCCGAAATAATGCTAAAAATAATTAAAATCTAAATAGACACACAACATTATTACCATTTATATAACAAAAGTTATTATTATTAACATAAAAGATACAATATAGTAATAACATAATAATATACAATATAGTAGTAACACAATATAGTAATAACATGAATATTAATCGTAAACTTCGGTAAACAATGTAAACAAACTTGCGATGCGGCCGGTGAACAGTTATCACTTACCTTAACTGTATTGAAGTCATTTTTTCCCCTAAACTGCTGGCTAATGATCAATAAAGTAAACTTCAATTCATGAAAGTTTACAAAATTAAAACCATAATTTAACAGTTAAGCAAGGTAAACTAAAATAATGGCGCTGAGTAGAACGTTTTAAAAGGTAGAACTAAAAAATAGAAAAAAGATATATTTAATAAAATAAATATTTAAATTTGTATAAAACATAATGCTCTTAGTTAAAATATAAAAAATACAGTACATCAAAAAGTAAAATCATATATGTTTTTTAAATATAAAATCTGATAAAATCCTATTTACTGATTGAAGGTGTTAAGGTTACTAAAGAGAGAAAAAAAAAAAGTATATTTAGAATCAAAATTTTGAAATATTATTTTATATTAAAAGATCTAATTAAAATAATTTTACTTTCATAGTTTTAATTTGTTTTATTTCATGTGTTTTATAAAATAAGAAAAAATTCATTTTAAACTAAAAAAATATTTCAAAAAAGTAATACTAACATTTCACTTTTTTTTCAATCAAATTAATTTAATTAATTTAATTAATTCAATTATACTGATATGTTGGAAGAACAATTTGTAATTTTTATACTTATTCTTAGTCTTATATTTATTACATAATCAACCCCCTGTTCATTGCTTGTTTAAAACTGAGAAAGAACTAACCTCTGGAATTTTAACAACACACTTTGTTCAGAAAAAAGGTAACTGTATTGTATTTCAAAAAAAAAAAAAGATTTTGTTACTAATATGGCCCAGACACTATGTATTACATAAACTAATTATATATGGAGTTAAAAATTTAAAACAACTTAAAAAGCATTAAAAATAAAATATTAAAAGTTAACTTACAAATTAACAACTAAAAAAAACTTGTTAAAGAAAATGAATAATAAAGAAATAAAAAAAAAAAGGTTAACAATTTTTATCTGTAAAATTTAATCTACGATTTTTAAGTGCAAATAAGTCTATAACTTTTTCAATATTAGGTTCTATCTCTTGGTGAATATGCAATAAAGCAAGACTGTTCATTTCTTTCAGATGACATAGTACTTCGTGTGTAGTTTTTTAATCGTCTCATAGCTGAAAACGATCTTTCACACGCAGAAGAGCTTACAGGCAATGTTCCTAGAATGCGAAGACAAACTCTTAAATTTGCAAATTGATTGTTAGGAAGACTTTTTAAAGTACTTGAAATATTATCTGGTAAGCAAATTTTTTCTTGAACCCAAAAGCTTTCTCACAAATCAAGTTCTGCGCTTAAAGAAATTGCACATGGCAAATCTGTTGAATAAAAATTTACAAAAGATTGAAACTTAATTTTCCAGTCAATCTTCTCAGAAACATAAGACATCATTTTATGTGGAATAATAGTGTAGCCAAGAACTGTTCGAGTAATCACTAAAGATGCGATAAAATCAAAAGTTGTAATGAGTTTTAAAAAACAAGAAGCTTGTGAGGAAGTTTCTTTATTGCACTTTTTTTCTAAGTTCATACTCATTCCTTCAAGACAAAAAACAATAGGTACAAACAAACTTTCAAAATCATCCAACCCAGTTATGCGTTCAACCCATCTTGTGCGACAAACATCAATTAATTTTTTCTTTGTAGCAGAAGGACAATTTTTGGTGATAGCTGCTTCTAATAAATTTTGTCTTGACTCAGAAAAATTAAAAAAATAAGACAATTGTTTTACTTGCTCCATCATATTTCTGACTTCTTGAAGTTTGCACGAATTTGCTACACTAAGATTAAGACAATGACTAAAACAGTGTGTATAAACTGCTTTGTCATTGTGATCTTTAATTCTCTTTGCAAGACCTTTAATATGACCAGCAACAGATCCTGCACCATCATACCCCTGACCTCGACAATTGGAAATGTCAAGAGAAATAATCTTAAGACATGATAAAATAGTTATGCAAGGAGCTTCTCCTGATAAACCATATTCGCAATGCAAAAAACCCATAAATTCTTCTCTAACATCAAAAGAACTATCTATAAATCTAATAATCAAAGACATTTGTTCCTGATTGGAGCAATCAGATGCTTCATCAGCAATTATAAAAAAAAATTGATTTTCCTTTATATCAGAAATTAAAATATTCAGGATATATTTTCCACAACAATTTATTAATTCATTTTGTGACGAATTAGAAATATAAGATGCATTCTTTGCACAGCTGTTAAGATGATGCTCAAGAACTTTATCCCCACATCTGATGCTGTAGTTTAAAAGTTCAACAAAATTTCCTACTCCATTTACTAAAGAATATTTTCCGACAGTAGGGTGATGTTGGGAATCGTCACGATGACCTCTAAAGGCTATATTGAGACGGCCTAAGAAAATGATTGAGTCAACAATTGAATGCAATTTGTCCCAATTTAAAGCAACCTCCTTTTCATATTCTTTATTAAATAAAATATCAATATTTTGAATACTTCCATTCATTGTATTTAAAACTGCTGAAAATATGGTCCAGGTGTTATAATGAAGACTTTGTACAGCAAAGTGATGTTCATTAATCTTTCCCATGATAATGTCTTTTAAAAGCACTCACAGCATCTGGCCAGTGCTTTACAGGCTGAGAAAACAAGTTTTTACATCTACTAGATTTCGAAAAGTACTTAAACCCAAACAAAACACAACTCAAACAATATGCTCCATCTTCAGATGGTGAATAACTAAGCCATGAAAATTGCTTTAACCAGATAAGTTGGAAAGATCATCCATTTGTTTTTGGAAAACAATAACGCTCATCAGGCACAAAAACATTTCTAATCAAGTTTTTTAATTGCAAATCATTTAATGTAGATGCCTTTGTACAAGGCATGCAATATCATATTTACTAGGAAATTCACCTGACAACTTATTTGTTTTAGACTCTAGTTTTGAAATTTTGGCAGATAAAAACTTTTTTTTTTTAATTTTACAATCATTTTCATTTAAAGGTAGCAAAGTATTGGAAGAACACGATTTTGAATCTATAAAGGAATCAAAGACACTATTTATGTGAGAGGATGTTATAAATTTGTTGTTATTAAGTTCATATAAAAAAGATTTATCAGCAATGGTAGAAATAGGTGGTTCTTGATTGGTGTTGTATTTATCTGTAAACATAGTAATTGGTAATTGTTTAGTACAATTACTAACTTTTTTACAAAAATATTTACGCTTCAAGCACTTCTCATCTGGAACAAAAACTAGAGGTACATAATGATTGTGTTTATATGGAAGTGGAGGGTTTGATCCTTCAAAACAAAACAATAAATTCAGAACATCTGATGATGCAGATAAAATACGAGGTTCAATTTTAAGATTAAACATAAGTTTATATTTTAGGAAAGAACCAATTGTTCTGTAGTAACACTGAACTTGTTTAAAACACACAGTTAAAAGAGCAAGAACGCAAAGAAAATCAGACCATACAAATTCTTGACATATATGTAATGCTTCTTCCTTAACAAGATCATCTTTTAGTTTTCCTGAGTCTACAGAATGTGTGGACACTGACACTACTAACAAATTCTCTATTGATGAAAACTCATTTGGATACTTTAAGCACAAGCTGACAAACGATGGATGATTACTATAAAATGAGGAATTTAAATATAAATCAATTGCTGTCAGAATTCTTAAATCCATTACCAAACTATTATCACCACTCAGGCAAATAGAAAACGAACTAAATAGACAATTACCAGTAGATTCAGACCTGTAAACAAAATGAATAAAGCTTTTTAATACACAGTAAAAAAGATCCAACACCAAGCCCCAAACTTAATGTAAAATAAAATTTTATTCAAGAATTTATATGTTTGATAAAAAAAAGCAAATCAATTAGATCAAAGCAAAAGATAAATTATTTGGTTTGCTTATGCTAACTTTCTTAAAGCAATTAAGTCAAATTTATTATTATTATTATTATTGTTATTAACACTATTGTTATTATTTCTATTATTATTATTATTATTATTATTATTATTATTATTATTATTATTATTATTACTATTGTTGTAGTTGATATAAAGAATGAATTTTTACAATTATTTTTTCTTTTACTTTTTGAAATAAATAGAGAAATGCTTACTTCAACGCCATAGTTTTCCTTGAATTCTGTGGAATGTCACACTCGACAGAAATATTTCTCTTTATTGACTTTTGAACAGTCAATAAGTCATAAAGATCTGGTTTGTGAAGGAAATTAATCTTTAACGACAATTCGGAATAAGGTTGGTGCTTGTTTCCATACCGCAAAGTCAGGTGGTGTCTTAAAATCCGCAAAAGTCTATTCCGCATAATTATATTTTACATGAATAAATATTTTTTTTGATATAATTAAATTAATTAATAAATTTAGCCATGCTTTCTTGTTTGTTCTATGTAGCCGAAAGGATTATATTAACTTAAAGGATTAAGTAGAAAATAATAACTGCATAATGGACGAAATTTCTTTTTCATATGATAAGATATCGGGAGACGATAAGAGTTTAAGTTTGTTAGAAGATTCAAGTCTTATTAAAGGTAATTAGATAATTTTATAGTATTATATAATTTATGATATATATTATATAATTTTATGTATTTTGTGCATTTGTGATTTTTCCTAAATAAAAACTTTTATTTTTACTATTTTGAACTATTAAAGTCATTATTAGTATGATATTTTTAAAGGAAAAGGAACAATGGAAAGTTGAAAATCGTCACAGAAGATTTTGTCTTCGACCTAAAGGGATAAGTAAAAGTTGTATGTATTTAATATTTTACAAAACTCTTCACTAAACTTCAATTTTCACCAAGATATACAAAAAATGAATGTGTATATATTTTTTTCCTTGTGTTCCTTGAGCATGTTTAAATAATAAAATACTACATTTCAAACACTATATTTAAATAATAAGCTTTTATGAAATATTTTTGTAGTGAACATTAGGTCCACAAATTATTAGAAAATAAAGTTTTAGAAACAACTGTAGAAATTAGTTGTTTTAAATAAAAGAAAAATTAAACTTTATAGACTTTCATTCTTTAAAATAGGTTTTCCTATTTTTAAATATATATTGTTAAAGGCAACTATCAACTACCTTATATTTTTGTATAATGTTTTTTCTCATATTATAGATTGGTTTTTAAAATGCTTATTTATGATAATATTTGTGTCAACGTGTTGTTAATAACAGAATGAGACTGGAATTTAAATATAAGCTTGGAAAGAAGCTGCAAGTTGTCTTAACAATACATGTTTAACTGAGTTAGTAGATTTATTAATAGACTTGAAGCAAACAAAGAAAAATTTCTGAATGCTTTTTATAAATTCTATTTTATGTCTGCTTTATCTGGTAACTGCCCCACAGCTCACAATTATTAATTATTGGAGGAACTATAAAAATAAAATGAAGGAAAAACCAAGTATATAAAGTAATGTCAAATTCATTGGTAAGTTACTATATGTATGTTTGTGTTCTGTTTGAACCTCTGGCGTTGTTGGCTCATTCAAAAATTACTTTATGTTTATTTGTGTTTACCCGTAAGTTACTGTATGTTTGTTTGTGTTCTGTTTGAACATCTGGCTCAATGTTGACTCACTAGTAAGTTATTGTATGTATGTTTATGTTCTGTTTAAACCTTAAACGCAATATTGACTCACCCGTAAGTTACTGTACGTATGTTTGTGTCATGTGGAGACCTCTAACGTGATGTTGACTCACCTGTAAGTTACTATATGTTGGTTTGTGTTCTGTTTAAACCTCTGGTGCGATGTAACTTACCCGTAAGTTACTACATAATAGTTTGTGTCCTGTTTAAACCTCTGGCGCAATACTGACTTACGCGTAAGTTACTGTATTGTTGTTTGTGTTCTGTTTAAATCTCTGGCGCAATATTGACTCATTCATAAGTTACTATATGATTGTTTATATTCTGTTTATACTAACGACGTGGTGTTGACTCAGCTTTTAGTTACTTTATATTTGTTTGTGTTCTGTTTAAACTTCTGGTGCTACTATAATATCTACTTGTAATACACTTTTTAGATAAAATGCTATATATGGAGCTCTATTTCCTGATGGAGTAACACTTATGGAAGTAACTTGCACATTTTCATTTTCGAATACTATATTACTCTGTTTTAGAGTTGTTGCAATTTTACCATTTTGTCCATTATTACACACCTGTGTGTAATAATGGATAAAATAGTAAATATAAATAAAAATTTATATTATATTTTTTATATTTAAATTTTTGCAAATTTGTCCATTATTACACACACCTGTGTGGCCAAGACAGTTTTCCATAATGTTATTCGTTTTCAACTGAATACTTCAAGCATTTTTTTTGTGTCTTATGTTTGTGTTATAGCAGTGAAAAAACAGTTACAGTAAAAGGATGCGACTTTGCAAAATGATGAGTAAGGTGGTCTCAAGTTTTTTTTGATGGAACAAGAGATAGTAGCTCTCTTAACATCAAACATGATAGTATTTATAGAAAAGAATTAGATTTATAGTTTCCATTCAAGGTGAGTAGTAAAAGGTATTCAAAAATGAACGTAAACGAGTGAACTCAGTGTATCCATTTATCAATTAGCAGCAAACATCTGAGTTTTGCTTGGATTAAAATTCTCCAATCAAAATGAGCCCTAAATTGTCACATAAGAGAGATCACATTCAATATAGACTGTTTGCAAACCTTGCATAGTAATCTTCCTAGAAGAATACCATCTAAAGTTTATTATCATTTCCAAAAATTTCTTTTTTAACTTTTAATATGTTTAAAGTTTAGGCTTACTTTTTTATATTTTTCATTTTTAGAGTCCATTTTTATTACACTCCCTTTCTTTTATGTTCAATTTTATTAATGGAAATGAGAATGTGCAAGAAAAGACAGTTTGCTAATTGATAGTGTATTTTTCTGTCATATGCTTTCAATCATTCTGCATAAAAAAAAGCGTACATGTGAATAGGAAGAAACCTTGACGTGGTTCATGTGCTTTAAAACAAATACCTTCCAGACAGAAACTTTCTGAGAACTTGTTTGTGAGTTGTAGTATTTTTATACTGGTAGTATATAATCTTCTGGTTGTTGAAATTCTTGCTTTTAAGGGGTCTTTTTTTTTTTTTTTTTTTTTTTTTTCATTTAGATAACTTGGGATGCATTGAGGATTTAAGAGATAAATGTATAATTTTTATTAATTCTAAACACAAGCAGATGATTTAGAGTATTTAGAGTATTATTAAATAAAATGTAATGATCAGAATTTGAGTGAAGTTTGTTTCCAATATAGATAGTTTTAAATTGTACAATTATTTTTTATTAAATAATTCTTCAATTTTCTATTTGGTCGATCAACTTGAATGTTTTATATCTACAACAAATGGCTGTGTGAGATCTTATCGTAATCTAATCATAAAATTATTTTTGGGAAATAATCAGTATGAAGAATAAATGCTTAAAAAGATATTTAACAACGATAATGAACTTTAAAGAATTTTTAAAATACTATTTTTAAAATACTATAACTCCAGTTAATTTATATTAACGTATTATTTATGTAACGGTGCGTATGTAACTTTGAAGATATACATAAAATTGTATGTTTATTTTTTTAAGTTTATTTTTTTAAATTTATTTATATTTTATTAATTCATAATATATTTTATTAATTCATGCTTTTTTATAAGTTTTTTTTTACTTATTACTTTTGATTTACATGCAGCCGTTAAAAGTTTATATAATTAATCATTTTTATTACGCGGCATCAGCCTAAGAAATTAACTTCTTTTGATTAAACAGCCACAGCCTATGAAATTAACAATTTTGGCTTCAATCATTTATTTATGTATTTTTTAGTAACAATAATTTAATAGGAACTTATAAAAAGGAAATTATCATTTATATTGAACATGTATTTATTTTCCAACAGTTGGCTTATAAAATAGGGAGAGATTAAGCAACAAGCGCGGACAACATTTGACAACGGCGTTTGTCATGAACACGTCGTTTGACTAGAACCATTTAGCATGTTTCACAACACGCGTCTAATAACCGTTAACAACAATGACGGTTATATTCTGCTTGAAATTTGTAGGAGGTTTAGTTTTTTTAGGCTACGCTGAAGATTTAGCAGATGTTTATGAATTTTTACTTTTAATTGAGTCAAACGATTCCCATGAATCATATCCAAATTGCAAACATAACATAAATACTTGGTATAATGATGTACAATGTAAAGTTATTGTTTCAAGAAAAAAGACCTCGTCACCATTGATATTTTTGGCGTCTCGGAAAAAATTGTAAACGTACAGAAAACTACATGCTGTGGTCTAGAAAAACTTGTCACTTTGCTAAAACGACTTGCTTTTACAAGTAGATAATGGATATGGTATCTTTATTTGGATGAAAGCCTACAGAGATATGCCTTATTTTTAATACAGTAATTGATTTTATTTGTGAAACCTTTTTCTCATAGATGCTATAGTTTAGGGAATTGTTAGACTTCCAATTGATCAGTGTGTTGTTTATAATGGTCAAAAAACATGCCCCTCAAATACTATAGTTAAGAATGCAAAGTTAACCCCAGACCAACATATTTATAACAAGCAATATGCCGGGTAAATAAAAAAAGCAGTTGCTTTTACTAAGTAATTGGTCAGCTTTACGTAAAAAGAAAATATCAACAGTTTTCCTTAAATTTTTATTCACGTAAAGCTGAACAGTTACTCTAAAAACGCTGAGTAAAGACAACAGCATTTTTTTTTATTACCCGGCCTAATTAGTGAAGTTCTTGTTTCAGTTGAGTCGCTTGGACTTTGAGTTGATTAAAGTTATTGCTATTTCAGTTAAATGCAGATTCAGATAAGTTGATTGGACTTATTGCTAACTACTTTAAGTTTGTTGATTTTCAATAAACGCTAAAAGCTTAGCAACCGAACTGGACTTATTGCTAACTACTTTAAGTTTGTTGATTTTCAATAAACGCTAAAAGCTTAGCAACCGAACTTATCGGCTTTTGAAATATTTTGTCAGTTTTTTAAAGCAGCCAAAAATTACCTAAAGTATTAATTACACTATCATTTTTCTTAAAGACTTCTTGAATCTATTAAAAATCAAGGTATTGTTGGCACGTCTATATACGATAACTTTACTGGTGTGGTAGCATATGTGGATGATATCATACTTGTAAGCTCTACCCTCTCTGGTCTCAAAAAGCTGATAAAAACATGCGATATTTACAATAATTTAAATTGTATTAAAATAAATGCCGAAAAAACTGAATTCTTGATTTCAGGTAAAGCACAAATACAAACCAATACGATAACGATTTCTAGTAATAAAAAAAGTCTCCAGAATAAACTTAGACATCTGGGATTCACATGGGATACTAAACATTCAATGTTTGCTTCTTTCAGTTATGAAAATGTTGATGAAAAAAATCTCAAACTTCTGAGCTGTTTTTTTTTCTGGCTACGGGACTGCAAAAGCCAAAAACAAACTCTTATTCAATCTGGAATCCGGTTTACTCACCCAAGTTCTATTTCTTATATATTTATATATAAAGTGTTGGCAGTCCCTACCTTAACTTATGGTATGGAGCTGTGTGAAAATAATTCTGTTTTGATGAAAAAGCTAGATGTAATTGGAAGGAGTGCGCTAAAATTGTATTAAAATATTTCGAAACACAGTAAGAACTATAAAAATTCGCTATTCAAAATCCAGGAAATTTCAAAAAGTATGTAACAAATTAAATTAAACTTGTTCATTCGTCTTCTTAATAATAAAACAAATGCAGATATTTTCTTTTCACAGCTGAAACCTTCTTTATTTCAACATTCGTTTGTTGGCGATATTCAGGACCTATGCCATTTTCAGATGTTAAATTTTCAAAATTTTATTCAAAATAAAGAGGGTAAAAATAGCACTATGTAAAGGTGAAATTTCCTCCGAAGTTGAACAATTTTTGAAGTATGCAATAGAGTGCTGGAATGCAAAAGAACAAAGAGGAATTTTTCAACAAATTCTTGAGGAAAAAATTCTTAAGTGAAAATCACGAGAAATAACTTTCTTATTTTTCTTTTTACCTTGTAAATTACTAATATGTATATTACTATATTACATTGTAAATTAATTAATGAATTAAAATATGGTGTTAAATAAATGAAATAATAATAATAATTAAATACACTCTATAGGAACGAATTTTGATCCATGCAACAGCTGAGTTTTGTTTTAGGCTTTTGCAGTCCCGTAGGCAGAAAAAAAAACATCGGAGGTGCTTGAAGACTTTTTGGGTGGATCAATTTCATTGCCGCTTTTAAAATTGCACACACACACACACATATGTATATATATATATATATATATATATATATATATATATATATATATATATATATATATATATATATATATATATATATATATATATATATATATATATATTTGTATATATATAAAGAGCTAAATAAACTCCTTCATATAACCCTATCTGATACTAATGCTAAATTAAAAATGGTTTAGCAGCTTTCTATAAAACTTTCATTCGTTTTTATTTTGAAAAAAGTACTGATTTTTGGAGTAAAATGTCAAAATTTAGTTTTTGGACTCATTTTTTTGGACTCATTTGATATAACCATCTGTACTATTTTATTATTTGATAATATATAATATTTAAAAATTGCATTTATCACGGGTTTGAGACTTAGCAACGCCTTAGCAACAAAACAAAGACCCTTATATAACCCCTAAAGTCTTAAAATGGCTTCTTTTAAAACAAAGCTTTTAAAACAAATATTACCAAACTCAATTCCACTTTAGGTTAAAAAACTGATAATATCAGTTTATTAAGGCTTTCATTTTTATATTTACCTTTTATTACGATATGTATATGTCCCGATATGTAATTATTTTTTCCCGAAATGTAATTTTTTTTTTTAAAGATGTTTTTCTTTTTTGCAAACTTTACACTTATCTTCAAACTTTTTAATTTCACTCTTTTATATAATATTATAACTTGTTAAAATTTATTTTTCTCACAAAGAGTTTTGATGAAAAGACATTTTGTCTTCTACTTTCCCCAGTCAGATTGTAATTATATATATTTATTAGAACTTGAGAATAACATTGTAAAATGTTTGCATCATAACGAAATAAAACTAGCTAGCCCTTCCTGACAAATAGGTCAATTAAGATTAAATACTTTGAAAGGGATATTTAACAGCACTTATTTAAAAGTTTATTCTTTAAATCAACACACACAAAAAAAAATTATTCATTAAACATTCTCTTGTGTCAACAGCAAGTAAAAAAATACAACGATAAGGTAATAATACACTATCTTAATAAAGAATTATTACAAAAGTGAGGAAAACGATTAGGAAGCAAAAAAACAGTTAACAAGAAGAATTGCTTAAAATCTTTTATGAATCAAGAAAACACAAAAATGAAAGAGAACTCTAAATTGCTTATTTTTAAAGAGAAAAAAATGTATTCAAAGTTTTGCATGAAAAAACCAGTGCTGAAACGTCGAGAACTTATTTGAGCACCATATTAGTGTTTCAAGAAAATATAAAGAAACACTGAAACAATGAAACATTTTTTTTTTCAGATTCACTCTCAGCAAGACTGCAACCAACCACAACTAAGTGAGAAGTTACAAGAAAACAAAGAACTGAGTTAAAGAGCAAGAAAACGATTGACAGATGAATTGAAAAGTTGTAGGTTGTATGAGTCAGGATAACATGAAAATGGAAGAGAGTTCTAATAAAGTGAATAAGAGATTTGTAGAGGTAAAGAATGAAATCAGATTCAAGATCAGCTGCTTGTTTTAACCAATAAAAAAGAGAAGACTTTTTGTCAAGACATATAAAGTTATCGGCATTATCTACATTAATAGACATATAAAGTTATCTTATCTACATTAATAGTATTCCTGATTACCTTATATTAGATATAAGGTAATCAGGAATACTATTAATGTAGATAAGAAACAAACAGGACCACGGATAGATTCCTGAGGTACCCAGAAGTTACTAGAAAAGAAGAAGGTTACCCTTTGATGATGACTTTAATAAAGCGGTCAAAAAGGTTCAGAGGTATTAATAGGTGTTCTTGGTTAAAAGATAAAATCTGGTGGTAGGATAAAGAAGAGTGCTGTCAGTCTAGGATAACTTTAATGCTGAAAATGGAGAGAAAAGATTTTGATAACTTTTGTTAATGCACAATGCAAAGGTTTTGTAAATACTTGGAGCCAGAACTTTCTTACCTTTTTTACATAAGATATAGTAAAAGTAGTTGATTATTAAAGTTACCAAAACTTAAGTAATCAGCAGTAGAACCTTAAGACCGAAACAATATTGATCGTTAGAAAGTATGTTATTGAATTGCGTTATAAATGCATCAGATAAAAACTTTTTTCTTGTACCAACTTAAGCTTGACAAAAAATCTTATTCTTTATCAAAACGAGAAACCCAAACTTTTTTTTGCTTTAATAAAAAGAGATTTGGTGACAGAAATTCGTAAAATGATGTAACAAAAATGATTACTATTGGAAAGGCAGGCAACAATGGAAGCTTTTATTTCTTCTTGTTAGTTGCAAGCTGAGCCTCATTCTTCTCCATGGTTTTTACCTACTTGTGAAGCTGTTACATCTAATTGTAATCATTTTTTTAAAAAGAAAGATCTTTTTTAAAAGAATAATTTTCTTGTGAATAAGATTTTGAAAAAATGATTAAAAAACAAACGTATTTTATTATTACAAGAAATCAATGTAAAAAGGTGCAGTGTGATGCTTAGCTTCATTATTCTCAGTATGCAAAATCTTATTCATAATCTTATTATTATTATTCTCAGTATGCAAAATCTTGTATTTTATCTCAGAAGTTAGGTTCTAGAGACTTTTGGAAAAACTTCAACAGGGTGATTAACAAAAGTAAGTCTAATATTTTATTTCTAATTTGTAGGTCTGTTTTTAATACCTTTCCCTGGGATAAGGCAGAAGTATTTGTGAAAAAATTTTCTGCCTAATCTAATGGCCACACCTTTTTTTGTCATTCATAATAAACCGATTAACCCATTGTTATACATCCAAATAATTTGGGCTTCCATTGCTTAAGCCATTTCTAAGTAATCTCTACTACCTAATCTACTAATTTAAATAAAATTGTAAGGGTTGTGGTCTAGACAAAATTTCTGTCATACAAAATTTTTCTCCAAAAAAATAATCCTTTCTGAAATATTATTAAGTGCTTGACTTAATCTTGTTTTCCTGACTGCCGGAAAATGGCTTCTGTGGATCTACTTTTTACAAACCCTAGAGAACACTAGATTATCCAACTATCATTCAATGAGTTTTCTTTTTTATTATAAGCTCTTTGAGTTTTTAACCAACAAATAGCTAACATTTTAACTCAAATCTAATATCTTTCTTTCAGACAATCAATATGGATTTCAATCGTCTGGTTCTATGGCTAACTTGCTAACATATCAAAAGCTTTTAATAAAATGTGACATGTTGATTGTTTTTGAAGTTATTAAATCATTTCTTTCTGATCGCAGCATTATTTATCTTTGAAAGCCAACACTCCTCTTCATTTCCAGTAACTACAGGGATATAATATATCCTGTACTTTTTTTTATCTAAATTAATGATTTTCCTAAAAATCTTTCATTTAAGTGCCTCAATTTGTCGAGGACTCAACTTTTTTTTTGCTCACCAAAGCTTAAGAACTCTCTTACAACATCTTCTTTTGTTAACTCATACAATCTTCAACTTCAACTAAAGTCTTCTGTCAACCATTTTCTTTAACATTATTTTTTATTTTCCAACTTAAACCTGTTTGTTTGCAGCCTTATTAGGTGTGAATTAGAGAGTATAAAAATACATAGCAGCTTGGCAAAAAGTAATGACATAAACAAAAATACCATCATAAATAAATAATACTATAAAAGAATAAAAATAATTATACAATTTACACACATTAGAAAAAAGAATAAATAAACAACCACAAATAAATAATTTATAAAAACTTTCATATTTTTTATCAAAATAAAAAATAAGAATTTTTGATCAAAACTCACCATCAAATAATGCTGCATTTCTTTGCTATAGAAACATGAAAATGTTTTTGAATTCAATCTAGCTCCTAGTTTATGATTCTATAGTTAAACATCGGATTTCGAGGTTTAACTATCAAAATCATTTCTAACAGTTGAGAAAGTCATATTGTTGTGAAAGTTGGTAAAGCTGAGATCCTTAAAAAAGAGAAGAACATTTAAAAGTTGCATCTATTCTATAGAAAAAAAAAATTAAAATATATATATATATATATATATATATATATATATATATATATATATATATATATATATATATATATAAAGTAAACCTTGATTTTTACTTTTATTTCATCTGTAGAAAAAGACGAAATAAAAGTAAAAGTTCAGTCAGAGCCCCCAAAAAAATTGCAAAATATATATTATCAAAAGTAGGAAAACCTGGTTAAAAAAACATTAGAGGGCATGTGAAAGCAAATTATTTAAAAGTTTAAAATAAAAAAAAAGATGTTTAAGTGTTAATGTTGATTTAATAAGATGTAAAAGTTTCTTCTGTGTTAATGTAGCAAAACAGATGAACTGGCAGATGAAACACAGCATCCTTTCATTCACTTGCAGTACAATAAATTAACTCAACTTAACATAACAGGCTTTCAAATGTTGTAAATATGATGAAGAGTTTTAAGAACTCTTTAATATAATTGACAAGCAACCAACTAACAAAGTGTACCATTGTACTCTCTGACAATGTTGCAAATATGAAACTAAACGATAGCTAGTTTGGGAATAATTATATAAATTGTTCTATCTAGATCCTTCAGCTTTGTGTAACTGAACTTCACAGCAAAGCTTATACATAACTTATAGCTAAGGCTAGAAAACAGTATTTTATTTTCACATTTCTTCGACTTTTATAAACAGGGTTTATAAAATTCAGCTAACTTTTTCATTTATGCTCAGTTATAGTAAAAGCAAGTTCATTATATAATTTTTAATGGAAGATTCAGAAAATGCAGGTGGAATAAAAACTTTAATAGAACAGTTAATGCA
Source organism: Hydra vulgaris (assembly GCF_038396675.1). Taxonomy (NCBI): domain Eukaryota; kingdom Metazoa; phylum Cnidaria; class Hydrozoa; order Anthoathecata; family Hydridae; genus Hydra; species Hydra vulgaris. Next base: position 971,283 of record NC_088933.1, on the reverse strand, counting down.
ATTTTTCACTTTATATTTAATTTGAAATTACTAAAGAAACAAGGAAATTGTAAAATATTATATACAAAAAAGTTTAAAAAAAAATCTTTATAGTTATTTGCATTAGCCTAATTTCTAATAAATAGATAAAGGAAAGAATTTATTTTAAAATATAAGAAACTTTAATATAAACAAATTATATGCAACATACATTAATATTAAATATGATTACTTTCAATAACTTCTTATTAGTATTTATCAAAAGATATTTCTGTGAAATACTTTTCACAGAAATAAAATTTAAAAAATGGTAAAAAACTTTCAATTAAATTAACCATATCAGTTTTTTGTAATTTTTATTTATACTTTAACTGGTTGATTGGTATTAGAACATCAAATATATGTTCAATATGTTCAATTTCAAACTTTTTTAAGCTATGTTATTTTTAGCTATTTTTAAGAACTTTCTTTTACTTTTGAACTTCAAAAGTAAAAGAAAGTTTTTAAAAATAGCTAAAAATAACATAGCTTAAAATACTAGAAAAAATAGAAAATTTATTATCACTGTTTTGATTACTATTATTTTTATTTGCTTAAATAAATTTATTTAAGGAATTTAAGGAATAATGCTAACAGTAATAACAAATAATAGAACAATATGTATGGATAATTTAAGAAAAATAAATAATAATTTAAATTACTGATAATCGTTTTCATTTTTATTTTCTTTTATTTTGAAGTGTACAAATACAGCAAAATGGATATTTTTCGTCATAAATCCAAATAAATATTTACATTTAAGTTCATTAATTCAAAAGTTAAAGGCAAAGTTATGAAAAAACATGAAAATTACGTTTTTCACAATGTTATTTGTTACGTAGTGAATGTTTTGTACCGTAATCATACAAAAACAAATACCGTAAGTGTATTAAAACAAATAATTATTCATGCTTAAAATAATTATGTGGAAAATATTTACATAAGTTAAATAAGTAGACAAACAGTTCTGCGCATGCGTAAAAACGCTGAAACACTTAAAACTGGGATCCTAAAACCCAGCGTTAAATAAGTAACATTGCTTATAAACAAAAAAGATGGCTGACCACGATTACTCTGTTGAAGATGTTAAAAATATCTTTATGATGGAACAATTAAGAAATGTATGAGTTTGAAACAGCGTAAATCATTTCTAAAATATGCTAAAAAATTTCAGTTTACTGGTATGTATTAATATTAAGAGTAATTTTGTATTTGGACTTTAACTTTTTTTGAAGATTTAGAATTTAATCTGAGATAAAATGTAAACATTGTATACAAATGTAAACATTTGCGTATAATTTATATACGATTGTAAAGGTTGCAGTTATAATTCTGCAAATGAATAATCTTCAAATGAACATATACAAAAGTAACCGTTGCATACACGTTTTGCATACACATGTCACATGTGTTTACCAATGTTTACATGTGTTGTAAACGTTTGCATACAATTTATATACGATTCTAAACATTACAGAAATAGTTATGCAATGAATAATATTGCATAAACTTCTACAAATACTCAAAAGTAACCATTGCATACACCTTTGGCATGCAAATGTAAACGTTGCAAACAAAATTCTGTAAACTAGTCTTCAAATGAACATTTGTTTTTTATATTTTTCACTTAGATGGAAGGCTGTACTATGTAACTGCTTCTAGTAAGCTGCAATTTCTTTTAACAGATGAAGAAAAAAAACATGCTTTTAGAGATGTGCACGACTCTAATCATGGAGCTTATTTTGGCCTTAATAACACAAAAATTAGGCTAAAAATTGTATTTTATTAGCTAGGTAACAGGGTTAAATATTTCAATTGATATATTTTTTATCAAATTTTCTTATATAATAATTGTCTTCTTTGCATTAAAAATGATTTTCAACATGGTTCATTTTCTAACTTAAGGTAATTGTAATTATAATTGTAAATTTTTCCAGTACAAAATGCTTATCATATTGTTTGCATAATGTTATGTAGCTATGGTTAGTGATATTACAAAATGGGTGAATGAATGCGACAAGTGCCAGCGCGTGGAGAAGATTAAAATTTGTGCTCCGGCACTGAAACCAATTAAGGTCATCTAATTGTGGGAGTTTTTAGGTATAGACCTCATTGGTCCCCTTCCGCTTACAACACAAGTTAATAAATACATTTTAACTGTTACTGACCTTTGGAGTAAACATGTCGGCGTATTTTCAATACCAGAAAAATCTGCTTTTTTTGTTTATAAGTGTCTTGTTACTTTGTTTTATCAATTTGGCCCTCCAAAAAAAGTACTATCAGACCAAGGTAGAGAATTTTTAAATAGCTTGAATGAATTTTTAAATAGCTTGAATGAATTTTTATTTTCTACTTTCAATATAAGGCATTTAATAACATCTGCTTATTATCCATAAACAAATGGACAGGATGAGAGAACAAATCAGATTAATAAGGCGAGATCTTTCAAAAGTAGCTAAAGAATCCCAAGATAATTGGGATACTTTATTAGAACCAGTATTATTTGGTCTCCATACATGTGTACAATCTTCAACTAAGTTCACTCCATTTTTAATGTTTGGTAGGGAGGCAGGACTTTATTCATCTTTAGCTCTCAATGGTAATGATCCTGATTTTAATGATAATAATATTGACATTGCAGAAAGTAATGCAACTGAATCACAGATTCAAGAAATAATTGATTCCCGTATTGCAGTTCACGTCATAGTGAATAATAATATCCATATTGCACAAAAAAAATAAATGCAAAAGTACAATGATAAAAAACATTTAAAAGGTTTCAAGTCATTTAATTTTAAAATAGGTGGCAAGGTTTTAGTGAAAAATTACAAAAAGATAGGTCGCAAAGGTAACCATATGGAGCATGATTGGCTCGGACCTGCTATAATTACCGACTTTAAGCCAACTGAAGCTGTTGTGTCTCTTAATGGTAAAGTTTGGAAATCAGCTGTAGCTATCCCCAATATGAAGCCTTACTTCGAAGAAAATCTAAGTTTTATCTCTTCAAATATTTTAAAAGTACATAATTATTGTTTGCAAATAAACGAAAAACCATGTGATGAAAATACAAACTCTACTTCCACAGCGTTAAAGATTACATCCACATTAATGTATGATTTAGAAAGAAAGAAAATAAAAGTTAGTGAAGTGATTTTCCTACGTCTCCTAGCAATTATAATACTAATAATAACTATAGTAATAGTAACTATATTTATAGTAACAAAGTTTTATCAGTTAAAGAAGAGAAGCCAATTGATAGTGTTGTAGAAAGTGTTAAATCTGATAGTATAATTAAAAAAAGTGAATGAATCTTATTTTCAAAATAAAGTTTTAGTTTAGCATGAAGTGTGTTGTTTCGTTAATATCTTTTTAACTTAAAACATCACATAAGTTAGAAATACTAAATTATTGTGCTATATACATAACACCGCTAAAATCGTCGAATAACAACCGTCTAGGTTGTTATTAAACAGTAGTGCAATAGTGGTAGAGCGCTCGCCTCATAATCGAGAAGTTCCAAGTTCGATCACCACCACGCCCCTAGTAGTACCATGCTCAACTTGTTTTTCCGCAAAACAGCCTTGTCCGTCATGGTTTGTGTTTCGGTGTTATAAAGTTCAGAGAGGGTTGTAACCTCAACTAAAGTTGCCTCCTCGACTGTAGTGGCTTTCTCGGCCTTGGGAAGGTAAATTAACACACACAAAAAAACTAGACACTAATTAATAAATCCTCTTCTTTTCTTCTTGCTGTGAAAATATCAGATAACTTTTCTTACATTTATATGTGTGCGATCATGTAACAATTACTTTTAATCAAAAAATTTAGTTGTTAATTAAATATTAAATTTAAAATAAATACAATTGTGAGATATAATTTAACGTGAAACATTTTGCTAAAATGCGCAGTTAAATTATTTAGCAATTACAGTAAATTTGCTCGTGAGATTAATATTTTATTTGATATCATTAAAGTATGTCTTTTATTTTAGTATACTTATCCAGTAAGTGACTAAGAAAAGAAAAAAGTTTTTCTTAAAAATATGCTTCTTGCCATACTAAACTAAAAAGATATAAAGTTCGACTAGAATATACTTGGTGAGTTATATATTATTAAAAGTAGTAAACTATCGCTATAAAAATGCCGTGAAATAACAATTCGCTTGACTTAAAGTTCGATTAACGTAAGATATATATATACATTTTTTATTTGTATACATCTATATATACGGATTTTCTCAAAACAATATCATTTAAAATTTTTTGCTAAACTATTGATACTACACTATTCCAAAAAAAGGCTTCCCTCCCAAACCATCTTACCCAGAGAAACCCTCTTGAGGGATGATAGTATATACCTAGAGGATTAAAAAAATATTTAACTCAAAATCACTGATTGGCGTCCGAGAGAGAAAATTGCATTTTAAATCTATGCCTAAAATTTCTTAATTTTTATTATTCAAAATTATTTTAAACATAACTTTTTAACATAAACTCATCAAACAATCACAAAAGATTGAAAAGGTAATAAAGTTCTTAAAACAAGATGAGAAAATACTTTTCTTTCTTTGACAAGCTTAAAAATTGATCATAATTTTGAATTTAATTCTAAGTTTCCATTCTCCACATGTGCTTGCTGTTAAGATCAACCAGACAGTTGGTCAAGTGCTCTGCATATTGAGGATGACCAGGAAAACGTTTGAACCTTTGCCAATGGAGCTTAAACTCATGATGTAGTGCCTCTGTCCCTTGTTCACTGAAGATGCCTAGATAGCATTTCCTTCTGTTGATGAAATGTTGAATGTGGTGAAAGACTGTGTGAACTTTCGGTGTTACAGATGGCCCATTGAGAGCAATGTAGGATTCCTTGAAAGTTTGGATTTTTTCAGAATAGTCTTTGTCAAGTTCATTGCCAAAGCATGACTCTACAACAGCATTGAATTTTCTCATTGTGTCAACGTAACCAAAAACTTAAAATGCAGACTCTCTTTCAGCTAGCTGTTGAAGTAAGTCAATATTTTTTAGGGTCTTTCTGCATTCTGGTCAAGCCAACTGACCACCATGGTATGGCTTAATTTGAATATGTAGTGCAGAAAGCCACTTGTCAACATTAGTCCAAGAGTCTTTGAGTGACTTAAGCAAATGGTTCACAACTCCTAATAGCAGATGGAGCTCCATTGAAGGGATAAGGTCAATAAGGAGAGAGTCATCAGGAAGACTGATAATTGGAGAATGAATAATGTTGTTAAACCTTTTTGCTTTTTTTCTATCACCCCGGAGGCAATGAAAGCTTCAAAGTTTTTCTTGACAGAATCAAAGGTTCGAGGAGTTCCACAGCTTGCAAGATTCTTTGCATCAATGTCACACCATGTACAAGGGTGTGAACTAGCATGTGACTGAATTCCAAAGTTAATGTTTGCAAGTCACAAGACAAGAAGAAACTAATTTGGTGCACTTGGACGAGCTCTAAAATTATTTTCACATTCTCATAGGTTTCTGGAAGTTCCTCACAAACAGCAAGTAAAAGCTGCCTTTTGACACTGGAATCTTTTGCAGTTTGATGAGTCAGAAGTCTTCTAGTGACATGTTGTGGGGTTGGTAGCAAATCAATAACACCCAAACTGACTTTGAAAAAACCACTTCCACCATCAATACCCACTTTCACAAGGTGGTTTTGAGAATTGTTTCTTTTGAGTAGAGTTTTTTCTAGAAAAGACTTTGCACTAATGCAATGTGCAACTACTTTTGATTCTGCTGATTTGCTTTCTGATGAAAACAGAACCTCAGTGTGAGTAAATTCAGGTGCAAGTTGTCGCCCAAAAGACTAAAAGTTAGTTTCATAACTTTTTTCTACAATGCGGGTCTGTGACACATTGTTCAAGGTTGAAACCAGTTTCTGCACTCCAGAGTTAAAAAGACCAGTGTTCATTTGTACTTTTGCTAAGTCTTCAGCACCAAGGACTTCTTTTTCTGGAAAGAGACATTTGGATCGTGATAAAGCTGCAAATAAATCACAAAATGTTGTCAAGTTTCTTAACAGTTATAGGGGAGATGGGGGCGCATTGATCGCCGGGGCAGTATGATCTTTTGGCTTTTACTCGTTCATTTTTGCCTTACTAAAAGTGAGGTTGCAATTTAATTAACCATTATGCTTCCCTAATTGATTATTCGTAATATTTTTTCATAAGGTTATCAGTGTCAAAAAAAATAAAGAAAATATTGTTTTTCGTCATAAAAAGTGATTTTTTTAAATCGTACTATAATTCAAATATATTTTTATTTAGATGTCTGTATGGGTTAACAACAATTTTATTTTAAATTTGTAAGTGTTAGGTGTATAATATAATATATAATTTTTATTTGGCTGCAATTTATACAGTAGATATTGCTATCAATATGTTACCTATACCTATTGGGGTACATTGATCTTTGACTATGCGGGGCCCATTGATCGGAGGATCAAAGTGCCCCATAGAAGACGAAGTGCCCCATGTTTTTGTTTATAAGCAATACAGTTAAACGAATGGAATTGTATTTATAATTTAAAAAAAAACTATATATAAACAAACAATAGCTTTTAGCATTTCATTTTTTAAATCTACTTATGTTATAAGCTAGTAATAATAATACTATTATTTTATAATATCAAAAGAATAATATTTAACATAATATTTAAAAAATATTTAACATAATATTATTATGTTAAAGATTAGCATTTATTAAAAACATATGTTTTTATTGATATATTTTTTTACAGATCTTAAAATGGTTAGAAATAGAATTAAAAAAACAAATAAAGTTGCTATACCAAGTGAAACAATGAAAGTAGCTGTTAATAAAGTTTTAGAAGGAACACAACTGAATGTTGTAGCACGTCAGTTTAACATAGATAGAATGACTTTAAAAAGATATTGTCGTAAAAAGAGGCTTAATCCAAATGAAGCTTTCAAACCTAACTACAACAATAGACAAGTTTTTACAGCAGAAGATGAAAAAAGTTAATCAAGTTATTTACTAATTGCATCAAAAATGAACTATGGCCTTTCAACTAGGTCAACGCGATTATTGGCATATGAATTTGCTTTAAAAAACAATAAGATATGCCCATCATCATGGATCAAAAATAAAATTGCAGGCATTGATTGGTTGCAAGGTTTTATGAAAAGACAACCAGAGTTGTCTCTACGAACACCTGAAGCAACGAGCTTCGCTCGATCAACAGCTTTTAACAAACACACTGTAAGAGAGTTTTTTCAAAATCTTAAAACGGTAAGAAATCGATATAAATATAATCCTAACTGTATATATAATTTTGATGAAACTGGTTTAACAACCGTTCAAAAGCCGGTAAAGGTTTTAGCTGGTAGAGGAAGCAAACAAGTTGGAAGAATCACATCTGCAGAACGAGGAACATTGGTAACTGCATGTTGTGCCTCTAATGCTATTGGAAATTCCATTCCTCCATTATTTATTTTTCCTAGGGTAAAGTTTTATGATTACATGATTAAGGAAGGACCTCCTGGATGTGTGGGATTTGCAAATCCTTCTGGTTGGATGAACTCAGAAATTTTCATAGAATGGATTAAACATTTTGTTAAATATTCAAACTGTTCTCAGGAATCTCCAGTTTTGTTACTTCTCGACAGTCATGAAAGTCATATTTCTGTTAAAGGCTTGGAGCTTGCAATTCAACACGGAATTACAATGATAAGTTTTCCTCCCCATTGCAGCCATAAATTGCAGCCATTAGATAGAACTGTTTTTGGACCATTGAAAAGGTTTTACAATTCTGCATGTGATAATTGGATGGTTTCAAACCCAAGACCAATGACCATTTATATTGTTTCAATAGTTCGAGAACCGTATACAAAAGCTTTCTCACCATCTAATATACAGACAGGATTTAGAGTAGCTGGCATTGAGCCATTCAATTCTGAAATTTTCAAAAATGACGAATATTTACCATCATCAGTTACAGATAGAGCTGCTCCAGATACAGTTACTATCACTCCTGTCAACAACATGGAATCTGAAATGATACCAGCGCATGTTAATCACATAGAGTCTGAAATAACTATAGTAAATATTGAAACAAGTATTTTAAACAAAGTGTCAACAAGTGTTGCTTCTATAATCTCACCTGAGGTTTTAAAACCTTACCCAAAAGCATCTGCCAGAAAAAAAAATGTTAAAAGTAGGCAGTTAAAAACAAGGATCTTGACTGATACTCCTGTCAGAAATGAAATTCGTTTGTCAAAAGAAAAGAAAATTTTGAACCAAATTGCAAACCAAAAATCAACAAAAAGTCTCCACAAAAGATAAGAAAGAAACTAAGAATTACTTGCTTAGGAATAAAAAACAATGTAAACCAAAAGCTGCTTCACAACTTGACTTTCACAAATGATGAAATATTCTTAATCAAAATATTGTACTTTTAACAAGTTTTGTAAACTTAAAAGTTGTATTCTTATTTCAGTCTTTATATTTCAGTTCTTATAAATTTCAAGTTGTTGTAAAGTTTTAAACGTATATAAAGCGGGTAGCTTATAGCTGCTGTGATTTATACATTTTTTAATTAAAAATTAGACTAGTGGGTTTAACTGCTATATTTAAAAAATAATAAAAAAATTTAGATGTATTATATGTTATACAATATTACCCTTTGACTAAATTATTTACAAGATTTAGTTATAGAAGTGTTAAACGTTTAGATAATATTACGCATATAAGATCAATGTGCCCCAAGTCGGAGATCATTGTACCCCATAGTTTAGGGTACATTGATCTTTTGAGAGGGTTGTTTAAAAGTTAAAATTATTCATGTTTATCATTTTTTTAAATCAAAATATTTATATATTCCAAAAGCCAGATAGTTCTACATGTGTTTCGTAGTTAATAAGTTTTTACATCTCTTTCAGGTTCTGCGCAATTTTCAAAACACTGCTACGGCGATCAATGCGCCCCCATCTCCCCTACTAACTAATTATATATCTTAATCACATTATAGACATTATTTACCTTGAAGGACTGGAAATGGACTGCCTCCTTGTGCTTGTTTGAGACGAATTGTTCTATGTGGAGATGCTTCAGATGAAGAAATGACTGACACTGCAACTGTTTCAGCAGCAAGTCTGTCCATTGATGTGACTTCAACCAAGTTCTTGTGTAGAGTATTCTTTGTTCATATATGAGCAAAACCACGGCCAATGGCCGAAAAGCATTTCCCACATCTTTTGTCTACAGTATTTTGAGCTTTTGTAACCTTGGCTGGTCCTGGGTTGGATGAGTTTTCAAGAAAAGTAGGCTTGGTTTTTTTAAATAGTCTTGCAGTCGAGCAAATCTTGCAATCACAGGTTGAAGTTCTGGTCAGTGTTTTTAGACTGATTGAATTAATGCTGTGAAGTTCTGGCAAAGCGACCTTCTGACCTTTCCGGCTACATTCAAAGTACCACAGATTGTCAGGTTTTAAATTAAGCAACATAAAATCTAATTTTTTTATTAAATACTGAAAGCCTAGAATAATCTGAACAAAGGATATCGTGTAAAATCATAAAGGAAAAAAAATTAAATATCATCCTTAGAAAACATTCAAGTTTCCTTTTAATAAGTTAAAAGTCTTTTAACAAGTTAAAAGTCTTCCTTTTAACAAGTTAAATGTCTTTTAACAAGTTAAAAGACTTTGGAAACGTTGAAAGTCTATTAGCCATTAAAAAAAAATTTTAAACAATTTTTATTTTTAAGAGGCTTTCTAAAAATATGTTTTCACAATCTTATTATGAAAACATATTTTTAGAAGGCCTCTTAAAATTAAAAACGTTGCTTTAAGACTCTAAAAACAGTGCTAAAAAAATGCGTGCACAGAAAAAATCAAAGTTTCTTAAAATTGCATTTCAAATTACCTTTAGGGTTTTATCAGGGTTTAGCCGGGTTTTATCAGGGTTTAGCTAGGATTTTATTAGTTTTTATTCAGGGTTTTTTTAGGGTTAGCATTTTGTGGTTTTTCACCTAGAGTTTTGAGGTATCATTTCAAAAAACTATACAATAAACTGCATTAATTTCTTTTAGGAATTGAAAAAAATATATAACATAAACAAACCTAAGAAAAACATATATTGAACAAAAAATATTAAAATAAGATTCATATAAATTATAACCTCAAATTAGCAAAAACAGAATAATACGTTGTATTCTGGAAGAAATTAGAGATAGAAAAGAAGTCTTTAACATTATCTTCATCAAATTCAAACTGAAAGGATTTTTTGGTTCCTCTTTCAAAAAATGATTTGATCATAATTGGTTTTAAACCTTGTTTTACCTCAGCATGATGCTTTACTGCTTGTAGACCTTGAAAAGTCATAGCAACACGAGCAGTCTCGAAACTTAGTTGCAGCATAAACATTCTTGTCACATGTACATTCTTACATAGGTAGAATGCCTCAATTTGTTGCTGTTGCTTAGATTTTCTTTCTTTATTAGCTTACTCCTTTTTGACAATGTCTTCTATGATTGATGAAACCGTTTCTAACATTTTTTCCTCTCCCGTTAAGCCATAAACATAGGTATGTCTAACATTTAGCTTGTTCACTTTAGTCATTATTTTTCTTACAAGCAACAAATTAGGTGTTTCTTCAAATGATGTTGATTTATCTGGTATTGCTTGATAAGCTTTCATGGCAATTTTGTATTTATGTTTTCAATAGCTTGCTAAGCCATAACGAACATCTTTGGAGATGAAATTGTTAGTGCTGTTGATGATTGATTATTTTCAGTATTTTCATAAATACACAGCTCGGTTTTAAAAAACTTATCTTCCTGCATCCACTAAACACTGTGTCCTTCACTTGAAATCCTAATTTTTACCTGCATTTATAACTGTTTGTTTTGATGCCCGCTCTGACCTCTACAAGTTTATTCATGAAACATTTTCTCTTGATTGTCATGAACGAAGAATAAAGTGCAGATTAAGCGCTTCTGTACTTAGAGTGCAATTTCTGGTTGATTTAATCAAGAAGCTTGGTAACGTCAGTTGTGTCAGGTAGAGTGATGAAAGTTCGAATATTTTTTCTTCTTATAAATGTCAATGATCACAGTCAAATCTTCAAGAATAGACATTATATAGGACAACAACAGGCTGTTTTATATTGTTTTTTCTAAATAAAGGTCAAACACTTTATAGTCACTTAAAAATGTATTGTGATCTTTGCTGCCACTGTCATTTGTGGAGATAAGGAGGTTTGTAATTTGTTTTTTAACTACTTCTTTGGAGTCACAGGGCACTAATCCCTTTTACACGCCATTTCTTTTGTGCAGTTATGGGCACAATTTAGAGATACAGTCTCCTGCCTTTTTTTTTGTGACATACTTTGATATTTTTCATCCGAACATTTCCAAAAAAACTAGCTAAGTCAACCTATTCTTGTTTTTTTTTAAAAAGACTAGCGACTCGTTCTCATTTTTGGTAAAAATTAAACAATATTTCTTCTCCTTTAAAAATTTATTGACACCACGTCGTTTTGTTAACTGTTTTTAGATTTCAAAGTAGTGAAAATTTTCCTGAATTAATCGCGACCCAATCATGTTTATTGCTGATTTGACACCAATCAACTGCTTCCTTTAACTGCTTATTTTTTACCTCTATGACACCTCTTTGAACATTGAATCTTGATTTGTTATTTGTTTTAAATCTAAGATTAAAATACTTTTCTACATCTTACTTATTAACAACTCTCATAGGAACATCAAAACAAACTTTCTCACTCGCACTTTAATTTAGTAATTAAACTTTAATTTTTAAAGCAAACAAAGAAAATTGACTAAAATCTGTTGTGAAGGAGGTTTGATCGTAGAACTATACAGAAGTATACTTTAGGTAAAATATTCATCTAATAACGTCAAGTAGAAATCAAATAAAAATATCTTTTAAGTTTTTTTTAAATTATCCTTCATTCACCAAGCATTTTGAAATTCCTTAGCCTTGCATTTTGTAGTGTAATATAAAAAGTAAAAAAGGTAAGTGAACCAAACATTTAAAAATATATTCAGCCAAGACAAAAATGCTATTATGCAGAAATTTATGATTTTCTAATCAAAATTGGAACCATTACAATCTATTATTTAACCTGACATTCTGAGGTCCCTATTAAAAAAATCCATAATATTTATTTAAAGACATATGAAAATGTTACCCCCAAAAATTTAAACTTTTTGGCATTTTAACAGGAGTATTTTGTCAACTCTTAAAAGTAAAAACTAAGTTAACCAGGATCTTAAAAAGCACCAAGCATTTTGATATTCTTTTACCTGTACTGTACTAACACCTTAAAAGGGCAGGTCATGACACCTTAAAAGGGCAGGTCATGATGGTGCAAGCTTTAAATTTTGTAATATTGATCCTGGTATCGAAAAAGAATGTTTAACAAAAAATTACAGTGGTAGGAGCCTGGGATAAAAATATACACTTAAGCAATTAAGATCCACTGCCCCAAATATGAAAAGATGAAAAAAAAATCCTAAAATTGATCGAAATTCATCGGAAAAATTAATTTACCTAAAAAAAATTCTTATCTTTAAAAAATGGCAACCAATTTGATTCGAGTTCATAGTGATAGAGTTTTTTTTTAAGTGCTGTTGTTGCCCCCTTCCCTAACAAATACTTGGATCTTCCGGGGCCCAAATTTTATGAGAAACTTTAATAAATACGTTAAATACGGTAAAAAAAGTTTTTATTACAGGTTATATTGTATAAACAACATGCCTCTGTATTGCATACTTTTTTAAATTCCTCTGCTTTGTATATTAGATTTTAAATATATAAGTAGTAAACTTAAAAAATTGATAAGTATTGCTCATATCGTTTTAAAATATCAAACATTAAAAATACCCATAAAGATAAAAGAGCTTTAGTCTACCTAGTTTGTTTTTCAAAAGGATCAGGAATGACAAAAGTTAAAGAAAGAAGTGTGGCATTGAACAATCCTAAATGCCTAATGGCATTTGTACTAAATGTAGAAAAGCATTTGAAAGACTTAAAAAAGGATATAAAAACATTATTCTGAGTAAACCGTATAATTTCTCAAAATTATAAAAATGTAAAATTTGTAGGGTTGTTATTAGAAGAGGATTAACCCACCCTCGCACTCTCACAACGAGAAAAAATGATTTAACAGAAGAGGTTGACAATTGTAGGACGAAACTTCTATTTTTGGTTTAATACTTCAAACATGAAATTAAGAAATTTATATACAATATTTAAATTATAAAAACTGAAAACATTGATGTAAATTTCTTTAGGTATTAACATGGACGAGGAGCCGAACTTCAATGCTCATCTCATTTATCTCCCTTTATCTCCACTCATTTTATCGCCCTCCTCCTCAAATTTTTGCTATTGAAGCAAAAATTTGAGGAGGAGGGCGATAAAATCAAAGGTTGCAGCCAAAGGTAAAGTCATTGCCGTTGAAAAAATAAAAAGCTCTTCAAAAGCGCTTTTTCTAATTGAAAAAATCCCAATTTTGGAAATAAACAAGTTTAAAAACAAATGCGGAGTAATACACCGGGAGCCATAGTTCTAAGCATATTTAGAAGCTGTAAGCGAAGAAAATTATTTGAAAGCAATGTAAGAGAGAAATCAAGTGAAGAAGATTGTTTTGATGTTAAAGAAATAATTTTTGAAAAAGAATCCAGACAGTTGATTTATTTTAAAAACATTAAAGGACTTGTTAAGACAGTAATAAAAGAGAAACAATTGTCAAAAGATTTTTTAAAGATGGGAACTTACGTTGGAGGCGGAATTTTAAATGCTTACTTAAATATTATAGAAAAATTGACAGAGTTTAATGTCAAAAAAAAAAGTTTCGCTATGAGGAAGAAATAGGTAATGAAGTATACAAAGATGGTGGCGTAAACAAATTGTTTATTATCAGCTTAACAGAAAATGTGACTGAATCTCATTCAAATCTTGAGAAAATTATCTCTATTTTATAGCCAAATATTTTAAAATACTTTTGTGCTTTTGATATGAAATTGGTCAATATATTTTTTGGAATTGAAAGTGCAGCATCAACACATACTTGCACTTGGATTAAAATTAGCAAAGAAAAAATGCAAGATTTTGAAAATCATGGTGAGCTCTAAACTCTAGGTATCCGTTCGCTATAAAGCTATTTTTTTAAAAAGGTTTAAAAAAGAAAAATTAGGCTTTCAGCTTGATCTTATATTAATTGCATTTCACAAGTTGATCTGCCTGATGACACAAAAGTTATTGAAATCCTTGTTCCTATGGAACTTCATTTACCTATATACAAACAGAATTTATATTTGCAAGGTGGGCTTTTACGAGTCTCCGCGTTCTTGTTATTTAAGTAAACTAAATAAACATTAATAAAAATAACAATTAATAAAAATAACATTGCAAATTGTTGGGGTAATTGCAAATCCGCGGGATCTACTACAGGTAGGGAGCGCGTATCAGCATTGTAGATAGTTTTACAGAGGAAGGTTAAAACTGTTTAAATTTTTTAAGCAGATTTTGGGCTCATTTTGGCATAGAGAATTTTATTAATGTTTTTAGTAATGTCAACTATAACTATTAGGTGTTATAGTTAATAATTAAGTCGCTAGAACAGTTACGCAGATTAACCACAAATTCACTACAATAGTATCCCATAGAATAAGTTATGAGGATTGAAATAGCAACAACAACAACAACAACAAACTATTTATTTTTCGTAAATCATTTTTACAATAGTTTTGATAATAATAATAATATATTATAATAATATAAGATAAAAAAAATCAATACAAATGATAGTAATAGTAATAATAAGTATGTTTACAATAATTACAATGAAAAAATAATAATAATAACTAAAACCATAATGGCAGTTGTGAGCATAAGATTATTTATAATAATAAGTTAATCATTTATTTAGGATGGTGTCACTCATACAGAAATCTGATCAAAAGAGAGACACCAATTTTTAAACATAATATAAGTAATAATAAGCAAAGACATGCATTGAAACATATGGACCGTAAACACATAGATTAAAGCACATAGAACATACATTAAAACAAACATGTAGAAATCATAGTTTGCATGTTTTAATAATAATAAAAAGAAAGAAAATAAACCAAAAGTATTGATGGTAATGGTAGTTATGACGAAAAGAAAATTAAAAGAATAATTTAATTGTAAGAATAATATGTCTAAAAGTTAGAATAAGAAGTTTTTCAGAATCTTTTAAAATTGATATTGTTTAAGATGGAGTAAAGGTATTCTAGAATAATGTTTTTTGGGCTCATTCAAAATGCATGCAGGGCTCCTGTTCCATTTACCATACTTCTGGGATTTAAAAAATGGTACATTTAGTTTTCCATTGTGTATACTTCCACTAGAGTAGGAATGTAATAGTCTACTTTCTGTGAACAAGTTTGTGATAGGAGATGGTAAGTTTTTATTTAAGGAGTCAAAAATAAAAAGAAGATTACCATACTTTACTAGCGCTGGAAATATTGGAATGAAAAGTTTTTTGAAGGACTTCAATGAATCTGATTTAATTAGTTGAAAGTTTGTTATTCTAATGGATTGACGTTGAGACGATAGCAACTTGTTAATGCGATAGTTTCCAACTTGACCCCAAACTTGAAAGCAATATCTAAGATGAGATGAAAATAATGCACAGTAAATATTCTTTAGTGTAACTTTATCGTCATAATGACGAATTATTAAAAGCATGCCGTTAACTCGAGATCGAGTTTCTTGCTTAGCTCATTAATGAGAAAGTTTCATGAAAGATTGCAATCAATTAATTCACCAAGATATTTAATAACTCTTGAAGGATATAACCGTTTATTTTTAATTTTGATTTTGATTTCATCCTTTTTAAAGAAATTGTTTTTTCTCGGAGATGAAAATAAAAATTAGCTCAGTTTTTTCTGTGTTGAGACGTATTATAGACGTATTAGGTTAGCATCTAACCAGTGAACTATAACTTTTCTGTGTTGAGACGTATTAGGTTAGCATCTAACCAGTGAACTATACCTTTTCTGTGTTGAGACGTATTAGGTTAGCATCTAACCAGTGAACTATACCTTTTCTGTGTTGAGACGTATTAGGTTAGCATCTAACCAGTGAACTATACCTTTTAGATCCGAATTAACATTTTTACATAAAGAATGATACGATCTGTTGATGTGCGTGAGATTTGCATCATCAGCAAACAGATGAACTGAAGAGATGTGAAAAGAGTTGATTAGGTTGTTAACGTAGATCAAAAAATAAAGAGAACCTAGAACAGAACCTCGAAGAAAACCACACAAAACTGATTTATTACTTGAATTGAAACCATTAATACTTACAAATTATTTTCGATCTGAAAGATAAGATCGAAACCAGTCATTTACAATACCGTGAATTCCATAACAATTTAATTTAGAAATCAAAATACTATGGTCAACGGTGTTGAAAGCCTTTTGTAAATTGATTAAAACACCACAAACGAAATGACCAGTATTAAGAGCTTTCCTAATTTTTTCCGTGATACTTATTAATGCAATCGAAGTAGAATACTTTGATCGAAAACCAAGTTGAAAATTATTTAAACGATTAAATGAGTTTAGAAAAGAGTACACTCTAGAACACAAAGAGTACACTCTTGAATACATAAGTTTCTCAAGAAGCTTACTAGTGTCAGATAAAAGAGAAATAGGTCTGTAGTTAGTGCAAAAAAAAAAGAAAGCTTAGAGCCATTTTTAAATATTGGAATAACACGAGATAACTTCAAAATATCAGGAAATGCTCCATTTATAAATGAGGTATTGTATAGTTTAGAAAGAGTTTTTTTAAAATTCTTAATTAAAATCTATAAAAATATTTGTGAGAATGCTGTTTGGACCTAATGACTTTTTTGGATTCAATTTAGATATAAGGGATGAAATTTTTGGAATATTTGTTGGAGATAATAATAAACTATGTAAGTTTAGATGTTTAAGATACTTTTGATAGTTAATGCAAGACGAATGAGTATTGGATTTGAGTTTATGAGCAACATTTGTAAAAAAAAAGTGTTAAATGATTCAGAGATTAGAGTTGGATCAGTTATATATATTTCATTTTCTTGCAAATAGTTGGGAGATGATTGATTAAAACTTTTTTACATTAATTAAAATGTTAATGTCTTTCCAAAGTTCGCGAAATTTTACATTTTCTGAGAAAAATATTTTGAATGGGTTTTTTTTACTAAGTATAACTAATGTAGCACTGTGCACCAGCGAGACCACCGGGTTTTTTGTCGTGGCACTCATACAAAGTCCTTATTATATGAAAGTATTATATATATTGTTTTAAAAAATATATTTACTGAAATCGAAACGCATTGTTCTCATACCTTTTTTGATATAAATATATTTTAAAATTGTAATAAAAAACAAAAGAGATGCTTTCTACTTTACGCAAAGGTTTAGGAAATAAGCTTTCCATTGAGCCTTATATCTTTGGTCGTCTTTCTGAATTAGAAGAATATATTTCTAATTACTACAGTGTGCAGAAGTGTGAGTTTGTTGATAGTAAAGGCCATTTTATTTTACGAGATCTTGTATATGTTCAAAACACATCAGACTTTGTACTTGAGTTGTTAAAATTACATGGTTTAGACCCAACTTCAGCCTTTGTAAGGATTTCATTGGATGGTGGAAGTTCATTTTTTAAAGCAATCATCAATGTCTTTGATTGTCAAAAAGATAACGAGTCAGACGAGTACTTAAATAGTGGCGTTCAACGGTCTCAATTTTTGGCTATTGTTGAAGATATTCCTGAATCTAACTATAATTTGAGGCTTGTTATAGAAAAATTAAATTTGCAAGATGTCAGTTTTTATGTTGCTTTTGACTTGAAATTTGGAAACGCGCTGTTTGGTTTATCAGGACATTCTGGGAAACAAGCTTGTTTATGGTGTGAAGGAATATCTACATTAAATTTAGGGACAAAATGAACTCTTGGCAGTATTGATTATTGGTACAATAAATATTTAGAAAATAACTCTGTAAAATCATCCATGCAAGAGTTTATGAACTGCATTAATCCTCGAATTTTGTATATTACTTTGGATCCGAATACTTTAATTGAACAACTTGTTCCTCCACCTGAACTTCGTTTGTTAATTGGTTTTGTTTCACTGCTTGGAAATTTTTTGTTAGATGTCTGGCCAGAATTTGATGATTGGCTAAAGTCAAAAAATGTTATTCAGCGAGGGTATCAAGGCAGAGGCTGGGACGGAAACAATTCTAATAAAATATTAGAAAATCTGGATTCTCTTGAAACACAAATCTTAGAAACATTTACTTATTTGATTCCGATTGTACAGTGTTTTAGAGATTTTAAAAATGTAAAAAATTGTTGCTTTTCCACCAATTTACAAACTGGCTTCAAAGAAGCAATAACAAATTTAAAGAATTCATTTCTTTCCGCACAAGAAGTTGCAATAAATTTAAATAAACAAATAAATACAACAAGGAAAGTCCACATTCTATTGTGTCATGTTCAGCCTTATGTGGAACACCATAAGAAAGGATTGGGTAACTTTGCTGAACAATGTGGAGAAAGTATTCATGCAAAGTTTAAACCAACATGGACAAGGTTTAAGAGGCAAAAAGAGCATTCTGAATATGGTGACAGGCTATTATCAGCAGTAGTTAATTTTGGAGCAAAAAGATTTTGATTTTGTTTAAAAAATTATTTATATAATTTGTTTGTTTTGTGGATAGTTTATTTCAAATTTGAGCATACATGAAATAGTTTTGAATGTGTAGACTAAAACACTTAATATGTGTATCAACTCAATAGTTATTTTTAATTGAAGAAGAGTTAAATTTATCTGTATCTTTGACATATTTCTCTGGAGCAAGAAGAATTGTTCATATTTTGTTGAATTATGTACAATATTTTCATAAATATTATAAATTATTTGAATTTGTTTTGTTTGTTTATACTTTGTTTAAAATATTTGACATTTATCTTTAAAAAATTGTTGTAACAGACATCTAAAATGTTTAAATGGGCGTAGGGCCCCTCAATTTTACCCTTTGCCTCATTTACAACCCTTAACTTTTTTTTGTCTAAAAAAAAAAAAATTTCTATTTTTAATAAACAAATGCTTTTGAATAAAAAACTTTTTTTTGTAACGTGCAACTAGTATACCTAAATGGGCTTATACCCCCTTGTATTTACCCTTTTGCCCCATTTATGACCTTAGCAATTTGTTCCGATTTTAAAAATCGTTTTTTTTATTGTTTTAATTCAAATACTCTTGAATAAAAAAGGTTTTATTTGAGTGCCACGACATAAAACCTGGCGGTCACTCTGGTGCACAGTGGTAGTTATCATATATTTTTATCTTTTAAAAATACTTACAAACTTTTTTTTATTAATAAGATCTTTAGATCTTATCATTTTTTGTTCGAAAAGATTGCGTACTTAAAAAGATTTTATAATTCCTTTTGTAATCCATGGTTTGAATCGACGTTTGAAGTTTTTGATACTTGTTTTATCAAGTTTTTGCCCAGCGTCTAGTAAAAATCTTTCCTCATCAGTCTTTCTAAAACCTGTGTATTTATGACCTAGTATTCTCAAATTCTAATCCATAAATCTTTTTGAAGACATTCGTTCTGCTTTTTGTTTTCTTTCCCTAGATTCAACTGCTACTTCATGTTCCAAATTTCTTTTATGAAAAAAATCGTTATTGCTTTCTATTGATTGAATGAAAGCTATCAACATGTTCAACTTTGTTATTTCAGAGATTGGGCTGTTATTTGGATCAGCAACAGAATCATCTACTGAAAAGTCAAAAGTTGGTAATTAACTTGGTGAATTATTGTTTTCAGTACGTACAAACTCCGCAAAAAAGTATGGTAAATTATCAGTCATTTTGTTTAAAAGTTTCAATGTCATAACTTGATGCGTTTTATCTTCTTGACAAGAGTTTGCTGTTATTCGCCATTTTAATCTTTAAAAATCTAAAAAAAATCAGCTATATAAAAATAGAAAATTTATAATGATTTATATATTTTGGAAATATTTTTAAATAAGAAATGCATTTATATAAACTAGCTAACATAGAAAATGTTCACCTTGCAATATTCAGTCATTACTAATGATCAGTCATTGTAAAGTATATTGTAAAGTGAACCGTGCTAATGACATTAAGACGAAAGTTTAAACTGAAAATTATTTAAAATGCTAATATTAAAAAAACAAATAGACTCCCATCATATTCAATTTAGAAGTAGGAAAAATAATCCTGTCAAAGAGGTATAGTCCTGCAATTATATAGATAGTAAAAATAAATTAAAAAAAGGTAGTAATAATTGACAAAAAAAATGCAAAACAAACACTTTTTTTTATATAAAAAAATGATCGCGCATTACATACTTTTATTTTTTATAAGCATATGAAATTTTTGAAACAGACTCGGGTATGCTTAAGCAAAAACTTAAAAGAGGCTCAAAAATACGCTTTAGCTTAAGCATATTTCTAATAAAATATGTTTATTTCAATACTTTACAAAAGTGTGCGCGCTAATAAAGGTTAATGGGTATAAGAAAAATAAAAAGTTGACTTATGCTCTGTATTTGCTTTGGTTTTAATGAATCCTGCAGTATAAGAATAAAAAATAAAACTTATTTACTATATACAAATGTTATCAATGAAATCAAAGATATAAAAATCGTATTCCTTCTCGTCCGGACCAATAAAGGTGTCATCTGGAAGAATTTCTTTTGCATCTTTATTTATAGCATCATCCACTTCCACCAATTAAATATCACCCTGATTTTCTATGGATTGATCACTGCCATGATCAATGATGGATGGTGGGGGCACTTTGTAACTATCAAGGCCCTCTGGTTTAACAAGCGAATCTTCTGAGCCATCAGAAGTCATTAAACACCCAGTCATCCTACAACATTTCTTCCTTTGTTTATTCTACTTCAAAGTGTTTAAAGCTTTCCATGCTTCACTTGCATAATGTGTAATCAAAATTCATCTCTCTTTTGCAATGTAGTGCCTTTCATTACTGAAATATCTATCAGAATGATTATTTCTATAAAGCCATTTTTGATGTTCAATGGCAATAAGTCTTTTCAGAGTGGCAACATATCCTGCGTCAATTGGTTGCCAAAGATCAGTGAGACTTAATAGACCTTACCAGAGAAGTCTTTTAGCAGCAGCCAAAGCATCTTTAAAATCTTCCTGCATCTATCCTTTCAAATTGTCCAAAAAAACAAATTTATCAAGATTTTGTTCTTTGACAAATGGAAGGAGTGTTTTACCACACCAGTACTTACAACCGTTTTGGTCTAACCAAGCATTTTATTGTAAGTTAACGTGAATATCTTTGTGCCATGCTAACTTTTCGTCCTTTAAAATGCGTTTTCCTTGACTTCTAAAAATGATGATTAGCTTTGGTTGCTCTTCTTCTAGCCGAAACATAATTTGAAGGGAACATTGCCTTTTTTTGAATCCGGAGCCCGGTAGTGAGATCCATGTATTATGTGTTGCCCCTTGACCCTTGGGTATATACTCGTAAATTTTCTTACCATGAACAAAAAAGGGAAGTGGGCTCTGGTCAACATTGAGCCTTTGTCCAGGTTAGTACCGTCCCCATTTTTTGTTGTACCTTGGATCTTTAGAACTTGTTCTGATACACTTTTCTTTGTATGTTGCGTGCCATTTCTGTATTAATGGTTCCATTTATTTCTTATGTTTCCTTTTGTTTCTTTGTTTCGATCTCATTTTTAACTCTTCTTTTTTGTAAAAATGGAACAATAACATGATGTTTTATTTCCACGTTTGGATCAATGTTTAATTGTATATTTCTAGCTTTACTCCTTAGCCAGGAAAAGTTAACAATATGACCTTTCGATCTGGCTTGTAAAAATTTTTTGTAAATAACTTCGTATAGTTCAAAATAATTTGTGGAACATCTTCCCTTCAGAAACAATTTGCAATAGGATGATCGGTATCTTTAATAAAGGTTTCTTTTTTTTAAGCCATCGCGAAATCTGACTTTGTATAACACCAAACAACTCTGCTATAGTTTCTTGATTTACCTCATAACTATAGGCGTTAATTGCTTTTGCTTTAAATGCAGCAGTATATTGGTGGTGTTTCTTACCAGCTAATATGTTAGACTCTTCATTTTTTTTCATTGCACTAACAACTTTGTTAACTATGTTATTGAGCACATCTTTGATTGCTAGAGTGATAAGTTCTTTGTTACTTTGAAGAAATTGTGATTGTTAATGTTTACAATCTTGTTTGCTATTTCCATGAATAACTTTAACATGAAAAGCAAGTCCTTGTTGGCTTTTAAATAATTTTTTGCAATGTTCGCATTCAATACTAGTTTCAACAACTTCTAACGGCAATTGGATTGCACTCATTTCTTCTTTGTGAATAACATTTTTTGTGAAACCAAACGCTGCCAATGTAGGCTGCTTTCTCTTTATTCTCTTTGACATTATTATTACTATTTTTAAAAGTATCTGAAAACAAGACTTTGAAATAAAATAAACATATTGAATATGGTATTAAATAAACTACACATTAAGAGCGAGAGAAAAAAAAAAGAGAGAGAGAGAAATAAAACACTTCAGAGCGACTCTTAAACATTATATTTTATATAACACAATAACTTCATTACTTCATGAAGTCGTTGAGTTGCAAAACATAAACTTCGATTTTTGTTGTTTTTGTTGGTTTAAATGTAGAAATGTATATATTTAAAATTTTTAATTAAATAAAATTTAAATCTTTAAAATGGTTTATCGAGGCTCAGGAATATGCTTACATATGCTTATTTTTTTTCCAAATCTGAGCCTCCGTATGCTTATAAGCGTTATGCTTATAAAAAAACAAACAAATAGTTTCGTTTTAAAAAAACAACAATTAAACTTAATGAGGTAACTTTTTTTATAGTCACCTTGTTTTTTTGTAAAACAAGTTTTACAAAAATGGTAAACGAATAAAAAAAAGTTTTTTCTTTATTACATTTGTATATAGATAATAAAAACAAAACTTATCTGATATGGTGTTGATTATTTTAAATTATAAACCAAATTTAACAACATGTCAAATTAACGACATCATTACAGATACGCTCCAGATGATACACGATCACATACTTACATTTACGGGCAATAACCTGCATTCTATAGGTCAAATGTTATTTTTCGATCACTATCTATATTATTACTTTTTGTTGTTTACTTGTTCTTTGCTTCATTTGTATATTTTATTAAGATGTCACTCTAATGACTTGTTTTTAACTATACGAGTGAAACCGAACCTAATTTTGTAAAATTATAAATAAATCTGTAATTGTTTCAACTTTATGGTTAAATGAATGAATGATAAAATAATAATGATAATAATAGCATTAATAACAATAATAATAATAATAATAATAATAATAATAATAATAATAATAATAATAATAAACACGTGTAAATACTGAGTAATTATTGTAATTTTCACTTATTTTCTAGTATTACTATTTTTACTTATTTTTAAGTGTAACTATTTTTGACCACAACTATTTTATTGTATAAAAATACTTGAGAAAAAAAACAACTTAAAATTTAACATTTAAATGAAGAAGACACTGCAGTTAAGGTCTCTCAACTTAAATGTTACTGTAACAATTATTAATCCATTTATTTAACTATAAAATATTAAAAGTTACAATAATATTTTATAAGCTCACATAAATAAGGTTAACTGTCACTCATATAGTTAAAAACTAGTCAATGGAGTGACACCTAAGAAAAAAAAAGTAAAACAAAAAAAGAAAGAAAATAAAGCACTAATAAATAAAGATAATATTAATAATTGCAATAATATAATAAAAATAATAATAATATTAATAATAATGTGAATTAAAAAACATTACAAGTAGTAACTATATCATGATAACTTTACTAAAAATTATAACAAATGAAAAAAACTATGGTAAAAATAACTATAGTAAAGTTTATAACTTGGACAGAAATTATTAAAATAAACATAACAATTACAAAAATTAGGACAATAACCATAAATCTGTTACTACAATTGAATCACTATCATTATAATTAATATTACTAAGATTTATAAAACAAAGGTAAATTAATGATAATAGTAATATTAGTAGAGTTAAAAAAGACAGCATAAAATAAAAGTAATAATAGTTTTATAAATACAATAGTATAAAAAAAGAAATAATAATAAAAGATAAAATTATTATTCATCATATACTCAAATAAAAATTTCTTAATTTGGTTTCCATAGAGAAGAAGAATGTTGGTAATAAAAGGGTATTTAGTTAAAATCTTTTTTTTTTCTAAATGGTGTTATTTGGTTTCAGTGAACAATACATTGATGTTTTATAGAGAGCTTGCCATATTTGATAATGTTGAAAAAGGAAGTGTGCAAGTTAAAATTTTCAGTATTTTGAGTGTAATATTTGTGTGTGTCACTTGTTTTAATAAAAAAATTATTGAACGAATTTGGTAGTTTATTTTGAAGAGAATCAAACACAAAGAGACAATTATAAAGCATTACAAGGTCTTGAAATTTTAGAATTTTTAATTCAGAAAATCTATTTTCAATGTTAGATCGTGAAGGAGAAAATGTCATAATTCTTAAGGAAGTGCGTTGTAAATTATTTATACGATGTAATCGAAAATTACCTTTTTGACCCCAAACAGTGCAACAAAAACTTAGATGTGAGAAGAATAAGGCGTACTAAATTGATATAAGAACATGTTGGGGAACATAGTGTCGTAATAATGACAGCATACTATCGGCACGTGAGAGTTTTTTATATAATTGAATTAGTTGATAGTACCATGATAGGTTTTTGTCAAGAAATAGCCCAAGGTATTTTAAAAATTCAGATGGGAAAAATCTTTAACCATTAATTTTAATTTTCACATTATTACTATTAATCTTTTTTTTTTTGTAGGGTGAAAAATAATAAATTCAGTTTTACTGATACTTAGGGAAAGACGGTTATTATTTATCCAATGGCACAAATGATGGAGATCTAAATTAACTTTTATTACAAAGCTGCGCGAGTGATTTATTTATGCATAGAAGATTAGTGTCGTCGGCGAAATGATGAACAATCGAATTATTTATAGAGTAAAGCCGATTGCTAATATATATTAAAAACAGTAAAGATCCTAGAACAGAACCCTGTTGGACACCATACTTAATAACTTTACTTGTGGATTGAAACCCATTAATCGAGACAAACTGAGTACGATTGTTAATATAGGATAAAACCAATAACCAAGGTATTGCAAAAGTCCAATAATATCAGTTCAACGTTTATGTATTTAAACCATTAAAGCGACTTGCACTTTTTTGTTTATACAGTAGTCAGCATCTTATGTTAATCATGAAATTAACTTTAGCTAATTTCGTGATTAACATAAATTGGCTGTTAGAAGGTATCTTTGTTGCCATGGAAACAAAGTGTCTTTTTTGTTTTTATTTTGATCGTTATAATGAAAAGGTAATACGTAATACTTCTTGATAATTTTATCTTCTGATAAAACTAATATCTAGCTGAATATATATATATATATATATATATATATATATATATATATATATATATATATATATATATATATATATATATATATATATATATATATATATATAAGTTTAATTTTGCTGTGAGCATATATTCAGCAAGAGTGGTCGATGAATGATATCAGAGCTATATAATTGATTTTTGGACGAGATTAAATAAAAATAACTACATGATTTTTACTTTTTTTTTTTTTTTTTTTTTTATTGATTCTTTTTTTTTTTTTTTTTTTCTTTTATTACAAAATAATAAATACTACAATTTTTTCTTTATAATTACATTATCTTAGGTATTATAGTTTTATAATATATAGTTATTACAAAGGTTTGTAAATATATACATTTTTCAATTTTTATTTCTTTTATTATATATTTGTTGTATTTTTTGATTTTTTAATTTTTTTTTGTGTTTTTTGGTTTTATATTTTTTTGTATTTTTTGTTTTTTATTGTTTTGTCGTTGTGCGGAGAGAAATCGAGAGTTTTGATTAGATTAAAAAAAGAAGAAATTCCAAAACAGGTTGAAGAAAGATTTATAAGGAAAAAAGGATTTATATTAAACAAATTAAGAGGAATTAGAGGACTTTAACACAGAACATTACGTTAAGAACACTATAGATAAACACTTATGTGTTTTAATAATATTTCATAAAATAAGGGCTGGCAGTGATTAATCGAATCATATATAATCATAATTTCGTTGTATAACATAAAAAAATTGCAAGAGGGAAGGAAATCTTTACTAAACATACAACGAGCCGTTGTTTTATTTTAGCTCATATGTTTAGTTTCAGACTTCCATTCTCTACTTGACAGAAAACGTTTTTAATACAAAAATACTCACAGAAAATGTCCGCGGTGTTTCTACGGACATGATAATTATATTTTAAGGTAATAATATTCCTCATGTTCCTGATTATTACCCTGATCACTGCCATTGGGTCAATTTTTTTGTTACTAAACATGTGGTGGCATCTACTGTTCCATATTGCACTCATGATGGTTTGAGTGAGTGTCAACAGCAGCTGCAAAGTGGGATTTTTCTCCAATAAATTCGCTGTTTCAATCGAGAAAATCTAATTTATCGGAGAAAAGTTTTACCACAGGTTTTGCATTTGTTATTTTTGACGATCTGCCTTGTGCTTTTGGCTAGCAAGGCCGCAGACGGCAAACTGTTGTGTAAAAAACGAAAGAGGATGTTTTGAGTCGGTCCGCATGCGTGAGAGGTGAAGTTTTTTTTCCAATTTTGGGTCCACGGCTTTGTTGTTTTTGTTAAACCGTTCCAGAAAAGTTCTGCTGGCACAACTGTCTTTTTGTTTTAGTAAATCTAAGTAAAAATTTTTGGTTGTTTTTAGGGGGATGTTAAAAAGGGACCCGTTTTTGCCAAATATTTCGTTGTTTTGTTGTACTGAGACGTTTTGCTGTCCCAGTGTTTTGGAAAATTGTTCTGCTTTAAAAAGTTCCAGCTTTGGTTTTGGTTCGTAAATTTTATAAGTGAACTCGCCAACCAATACTTTGAAAAGTTGTAATAATCGTGAGCTTTGTCCTTTTCGCATTCTTTCAGTTGAAAGAGTGTTTTGAGGCGAAGTGCGAAACTCTGCTCCTTCGGTGATAAAATTCCGAGACCCCCACTTTTGACGGGTAAGAAAAGTGTCTCTCTCTTGACCGGATTGTAATTTGTCTTTTGCCACAGATTTTCGAAAATGACTCTGTGCAGACGTTTGATTGCCCATTCGGGAACGGGCAGCACGTTTGCCAGAAACCACACTTTTGACATTGCTAACGTATTTGTCAACATAGTCTTTCCCCTAAGTGACAAAGTACGTAGTCCCAGAAACTTGAGTTTTTTCTCTATTTTGTTTAGAGTTACTAACCAGTTGAAAATGGTAGTATCGCTCAGTCTGGTGTAAAAGGTCACACCTAAAATTTTGAAACCGGTGTTGTTGTTCCACTCTATGCCGTCCAATTCAGGGTACATTTTGGGATCAAAACCCCCAAGGGCGAGACCCATGGTTTTTGAGGCATTGATCACTGAACCTCTTGCTTTTTCAAACAGTTTTACTTTTTCGAAGAAGAAAAATAATGATTTTACGTCCCTGGCAAAAAAATTCGAATCGTCTGCGTACTGCTGTATTTTGAGGGGTTTAGTTGTACCTGGTAAAGGGAAACCCTCTATTCTGCTGTCTGCTCTAATCACCAAAGCGAGAGCTTCGGCGATAAAAACGTACAGTAAGAGAGAGGGGGTCACCCTGTCTAACTCCTCTTTCCGTAGGAAAGGAGGCTGACAGGAAACCGCAATTCAGAACAGATGCCAAAACTTCTGAATATAAGGTGTTAACAAAAGATACAAAATTTTCACCGAGATTGAATTTTCGGAGAATCTGAAGCAGAAACGCACGATCGACTTTATCAAACGCCTTTTCTTGGTCTATTGACAAAATGAAACTAGGTAGATTTTTAAATTGCGCGTTGTCTATAAGATCACGGACTAAATGTAAATTTGAGAATATTGTTCTACCTGGGATTCCGCAAGTGATTTGGTTCTATAATTTTCCCCATTACTTTTGCAAGTCTTAGGGCCAGCCTTTTTGTGATTATTTTGTAATCAGCGCTGATTAAGGATATGGGCCTCCAGTTTTCGCATTCAGTAAGATCTCCTTGTTTGAGGATCAGTGAAATAATAGATTTTTTCATAGAGCGGCTGGTATTTTTTTCTACGAAAATTATTTCGTAGGCAAGTTCTTCAAAATCTTTTTCTAAAATGTGCCAAAAGGTTTAATAAAATTCAGCTGGAAGTCCGTCATAGCCCGGAGATTTTCCATTTTCAAATTTAAAAAGGGCTTCTTTTAGTTCCGTGAGGGTTAGGCGGGTGTTTAAAAAATGATTTTCATCATCACTTAAACGTTTAGTGATGTGTGACAAGACCTAATTTTGGCTGTCTTTGCATAAACTAGATTTGGTGTAAATGTTTTTGTAGTAAGAAACTAGGGAGTTTAGTATTTCACCAGGTTCACTCGTCAATGTGCCGTCATTCTTGCGAATTTCGGTGATTGACTTGTTCCGCTGTTGAACTTTTTCCAAATTATACAAAAATTAAAAAAAATGGTTTTTCTCCTTCTTCGATTAGTTTTTGTTTCGTGCGAATAAACGCTCCAGGAAACTGGAGCAAGAAAAGAGCATCGCGTTTTTCTTTGATGCTATCTAAATTCGGGTTAGCGTTTTGTCGCTCCCGTTGGATTTCGTTTTCAATCCTTTTGATATTTTTTTTGTTTTTCGCACTTTCCTGTATCGATATGCGTTGTAATTCAGCCCTAACAAAAAGTTTGCAGTCGTCCCACCATTTTAAAATTGACGTATAGGACCGTTTTTTAGTTTGCCAATCTTGAATTAAAGCTTGGTTTCCAATAGTTGTAGAAATGTTGTGCAACAGTTGTGCGTTTATGTTGTACAACAATTGTTGCCGAGATTGGTTTGATTCTATTTCCGCAACCTTTGTTTTACAACATAAATTTTGTTGTACAACCGACTTAAGTTGTGCAACATACGCAAGAAAATGTTTCCATTATAAAGCATTATTGTTGTACAACTGTTGTACGACATTTCTACAACTATTGGAAACCAAGCTTAAGAGTTCAATTTTCTGCCTATGCACTTCTATTTCCAAAAGATTTTTACTACTAAAAGTTTCATGCGTTTAGCAGTCATCAGATAAAAAATACATTGTTTTTTTCGTTAAAAAATATACTCAATAAACATCGTGACGTTCAAAAATAATTACAAAACTATAACCATTTGCGAGCGTGGTTTGGTTTTTTAATCTTTGGGCTCGTGGTTGTCAAGCAAGAACTTGTTTTCATGACGGCACTTAGATATAATTTTAGTGTGTTCCTGAGTGGAAATTTGATAAATATTACTTGTTTTGTCTGCGAATAATAAAATGTTCGGGTTGTTTTTTATATTTAGTATGTCTCTTTTTAATTTAATCTAAAATTCGCTGCGTGCTTTTTTAAACTTTATAAGGTTTATTAAGTTGAGTAAATCGTTTTCAAAATTTTCGCAATAGGTTGTTTTCAAAATTTTCACAATGGCTTATTTTGACGGTGCAGAAGTTTGTGAACTGGTGGGCCTATATATATTAGACTCACTATCTAAAATAATACATAAAGAAGACGTTGGACTATATCGTGACGATGGTCTGATGGTACTTCGTAAAAAAACTGGATCACAAATTGATAGAATACGAAAAAACATAATTAGAGTAATAAAAATGATCGGTTTTAAAATTGAGATCCAAACAAACCTACCCGCAGTCAACTTCTTAGATGTATCCTTTAACTTAGAAAAAAGCTCCTACCAACCTTTCAAAAAACCAAATGAATATCTACGTTACATCCACTCTGATTCCAACCACCGTCCGCAAATAATAAAGCAAATCCCAATATCTATCAACAACAGATTATCACAAAATTCCTCAAATTAAAAAAAAAAAAAAAAAAATGAAAATTTAATTTATCTATACCAGAATACGAAGATGAATTAAGAAGAAATGGCTTGACTATTTTTAATTTAAAGTATAACCCCAAAAAAAGAGAAAAAAAGACAAGAAAAAGAAATATAATATGGTTTAACCCCCCGTACAGTAAAAGCGTTTTTACCAATGTCGGTCATATCTTCCTAAACTTAATCGACAAACACTTTCCAACATCCCACCCTCTATGTAAACTATTCAATCGAAACACAATCAAATTGAGTTACAGCTACACCAAAAATATCGAAAGTATAATAAAAAGCCACAACAAGAAAATTAGTTCAGAAAAACCAAAAGAATACCCACCCTGCAATTGCATAAAGAAAGAAAACTGCCCTATAATAGAAAAATGTAGAGCCTCTAATATTATTAAATGTATAGTATCCCCCCCCCCTAACACCCCAGAAAAAGTATATATTGGCCTAGCAGAAGGTGAATTGAAGAAAAGATGGGCTAACCACAAACACTCATTCACAAATAAAAAGATGAGAAATTCAACCACCCCTTCAAAGTTTATATGGCAGATAAAAGAAAACTTAAAAATAACACCAAAATTAACTTGGTCAATAATTAAACAACTCCCCGCCTACAGCAACGTAACAAAAAAATGCTTACTTTGCCTTCATGAAAAACTTTGCATAATATCATACAAAGGTACGCAAAAATTATGAGATAAAAAAACAAAAATTATATCTAAGTGCCGTCACGAAAACAAGTTCTTGCTTGACAACCACGAGCCCAAAGATTAAAAAACCAAACCACGCTCGCAAGTAGTTGTGGTTTTATAATTGTTTTTAAACGCCGCGATGTTTATTGAGTATATTTTTAAACGAAAAAAACAATGTATTTTTTATCTGATGATTGCTAAAGCTTGGTTTCCAATAGTTGTAGAAATGTTGTGCAACAGTTGTGCGTTTTTGTTGTACAACAATTGTTGCCGAGATTGGTTTGATTCTATTTCCGCAACCTTTGTTTTACAACATAAATTTTGTTGTACAACCGACGTTAAGTTGTGCAATTTACGCAAGAAAACGTTTCCATTATAAAGCATTATTGTTGTACAACTGTTGTACGACATTTCTACAACCATTGGAAACCAAGCTTAAGCGCATGAAACTTTTAGTAGTAAAAAATCATGTAGTTATTTTTATTTAATCTCGTCAAAAAATCAATTATATATATTTATATATATATATATATATATATATATATATATATATATATATATATATATATATATATATATATATATATATATATATATATATATATATATATATATATATATATATTTCTTATGGTGTACATAGTGTTTTATCATCGAGGGAGCATTTAAATTTAAAATTCACTACTCCTTCCTTAGCAATGTCGTCAATTGGACGAGAACTGGCGTTGAATACTGGACCTCTAACCACTGCGCCACGGTTGCAGTGGCCAAGAACTCTCACCACTGCGCACTGCTTGAAACATTTATTGAAACTTTTTGTACTACGTAAAATCAAACATCAAGAGAAGGATATTTCACCCATGTATCCCTGTATATTATTAAAAATGTTTGTTTGCCAAACTTAGGAAAAATTAGACTTTTTTCGAAGTCAATCTTTCAAATAATATGGTTAGTTTAGCACCTTTTTTTGAAGACGAAACCATGATAAACTTCAATTTTGTCATTGTTACTGTTTGATAAATCTTCCTTATTTTACTTTCTTTTTAATGAGCCACTGTTAAAAATTTATAAGTCTAGCAGATTTTTAACAAAACCCCCTCCTCGCTCCTTCCCATTCCTAATGATTTTTTTCTCATTAACAACATGTAATTACATGTTGTCAGCAACGGATCCAGAGGGCCGGTTTAACCACTAGGCGAACTAGGCGGCCGCCTAGGGCGGCAAGTTTTCTAGGGCGGCACTAAAACTAGCTACATAAAAAATAAATATATTAAAAACATTGCTAAAATCTTTTTCAAATCGCTTTGAATTGAATTTAGGAGATTTGAAATAGTACTCTTTTAATTCGCGTCAAATAAAACAAAAGAATCAACTTTAATACTTTTGTTCCATTTAACGCGGTTTCCTTTTTCTTTTAATACTTTTTTATGCAGAATGAAATTTTGGAGCAATTAATACAATGCAAAGTTTTCATTTCTCATTTATTTTAACACGTTTAACTTTATGGAGAAAATTGTTTTTGCTTGGGTCTTAATTCAGAAATAGTAAGAAATTAATTTTAATTAAATATTCGGTGATAGCAATTACGAAGTAGTATAGTAACAAATTAACTGATTTATATTGTGTTTTTATACTAATAGAGTTTTATTTTTTATATTTATGGAGCTTTAAAAATTTTAAAATGTATCTTTAAAACTTTTATAAGGAAGTTTAAATAATATTTTAATTTAAGGATATTAAAAATGGCCGAGGTGTTCATTTTTATTATTTTTAGCAGTTTCCTTTGTTATTTCAATCCACGATGGCACAAAGAAAAAAATTGTCCGGTGCGCAATATCGTAAACGGCGAGCTGCAAATGAAGGGTTTAAAATAAAACAGGCTGGTTCTTTGTTAAACTTTGAGAAATGAAAATGTCACAGATGAGTTAAAAAATCAAGTTGAAGCAGACAGAGAAGCCGATGAGATGACAGTATAAGAAGAGTTTGAATTACATAATGTAATACACGTAGCACACAAAGAATCTGAAGTGCATAAAATTGATAAATTCTCTGGTCTATATGCTAACTATAGCGATCCGGCTACTTGGGTCGTATTTGATGATGAGATGCGACAACTTTTGATAGAACATGGACCAAAACAAGTCGATCAGTTTGACTTTCCTAAGGACAGTATGCAAAGAAAATTTACAAAAAGCCATTACAACCGCCGGCTTGTCAATGGAGATGAAGTTCGCAGGCATTGGCTGCAGTATTCTGAAAGTAACGACTCTGTGTATTGTGTCTGCTGCAAACTGTTTACCAGTAGCACAACAACTGCATCATCTCTTTCTTCGAATGGTTCACATGATTGGAAAAATATGTCCGCAATTCTGTCAGGGCATGAGAAAAGCAGTGAACATCTAGCGAATTTTCAGTCATGGAAAGAGTTTGAGCTGCAACTGCGAAACAATAATACAATTGATGCCGAACATTTGCGTCTTGTTAAAAAAGAAGAACAGTATTGGCAGCAAACCTTGAAACGGCTAATAGCTTTAGAGTTCTTGGTATGCAAAATCTTGCTTTTCGTGGAACACATGAGAAACTGAACACTGCTGATAACGGAAACTTTCTGAAATTTGTGGAATTTTTAGCTTTGTTTGACCCACTTATGGATGAGCATTTTCGAAAGATTAAAGACAATGAAACACATGTACATTACCTAGGCAAAGACATACAAAATGAATTGATTCACCTATTATCCAATGCAATCAAACAAAAAATTCTTAAATCTGCTTGTGATGCTAAGTACTTTTCAATAATTATAGATTGCACACCTGATGCTAGTCATGTTGAACAAATGACTATGATCATTCGCTTTTTGGATGTGATTTCAAATCCAAAAAATGGCGTTGCAGCAACAGCATATATAAAGGAACATTTCTTAGATTTTGTGCCTCTAAAGGAGACAACTGGTGCTGGTATGGCTGAAACTATCATTAAGCAGTTAGGCGAGATGTCTTTATCTATTGAAAACTTACGCGGTCAAGGATATGACAATGGCAGAAATATGAGGGGGAAAAGTAAGGGTGTCCAACGAAGAATTTTAGATGTCAATCCCCGAGCATTGTTTATTCCTTGCTGTGCCCATACATTGAATTTGGCTGTTAACGATGCTGTTAAATGTTGCTTAGAAGCAACAGCCTTCTTTGATCTGGTACAACATGTATATGCATTCTTTTCTGCATCAACTCGTCGCTGGGAAGTTTTAACACGATATGTTTCTAATCTCACTGTTAAACCACTGAGTGAAACAAGGTGGGAAAGCTGAATCGATGCTTTAAAACCTCTCCGTTATCAACTTGGTGATATCTACGATGCTCTTGCAGAGTTTGCGAACGACACTAATTTAACAGGAGCATCTGGTAATTCAACACGGGTAGATGCACGGTTTATTGCAAACGCTATTTTTAGTTTTAAGTTTGTCGTTTCTCTGGTTGTGTGGTACGACGTGTTGTTTGAGATTAATATGACTAGTAAGCAACTTAAGGCAAAAGATTTAGATATGCATGGCGCCATAAATTATCTTAAAAAAACAAAGAAGTTTCTTGTAAATCGCAGAAATGAAATGGAGTTTAAGAAAATTCAATAGATGCAGTTGAAATTGCAGTCAGTTTAGAGATACCTGCACTTTTTGAACCCGAACCAACCCGTATCAGAAGAAAGAATAAACAGTTTACGTATGAAGGAGATGACGAACCTATTCAAGATCCAAAAGAAAATTTCAAAATAAACTTTTACTTTGCTATTCTTGACACAGCAATACAATCGGTTGAAGAAAGATTTACTCATATACAAAAAATAAGTTCGTTGTTTTGTTTTCTCTACGATGTTCACAGTTTACAGGGTGTAACTAGCAAAGAAGTTATGGAACATTGCTTGAATCTTGAGAAAGCTTTGCAACATGTAGACTCCAAAGATATCGATGCAGCTGATCTATGTAGTGAACTGAAATCAATTTCAAGACGAGTTGAAAGATGTACATTGCCACTAGATTTACTGAATTTTATATTAAAAAATAATCTAGCAGATTGTGTCCCCAACACTGTTATAGCTTTAAGAATCCTCTTGACACTTCCAGTTTCCGTGGCTAGCGGTGAGCGAAGCTTCTCAAAACTCAAATTGATAAAAACATTTTTGAAAACGTCTATGCAGCAAGAAAGACTTGCTGGATTAGCTACTCTGTCAATTGAACATGAAACTGCTAGAAACATTAACCTGATGGAACTCGTTTCTACATTTGCTAAAACAAAAGCGCGAAAAGGGAAGTCTTGAAATTATTTATTTATATATTATAAAGTTACACGAATATACGCCTCTTTATGATTATGCATGCATGTATTCTTCCGAATGTAAATACAAAATGTTATAACAAAACATAATCATTTCTTTGTGAAGGTTGGGTAGGGGGTAGGAGCGCATTGTGTCAAATTTACCTAGGGCGCCAAATACTCTTGCGCCGGCCCTGTATATATATATATAAATATATATATATATATATATATATATATATATATATATATATATATATATATATATATATATATATATATATATATATATTTCTTATGGTGTACATATTGTTTTATCATCGAGGGAGCATTTCCTTAGCAATGTCGTCGATTGGACGAGAACTGGCATTGAATACTGGACCTCTAACCACTGCGCCACGGTTGCAGTGGCCAAGAACTCTCACCACTGCGCACTGCTTGAAACATTTATTGAAACTTTTTGTACTACGTAAAACCAAACATCAAGAGAAGGATATTTCACCCATGTATCCCTGTATATTATTAAAAATGTTTGTTTGCCAAACTTAGGAAAAATTAGACTTTTTTCGAAGTCAATCTTTCAAATAATATGGTTAGTTTAGCACCTTTTTTTGAAGACGAAACCATGATAAACTTCAATTTTGTCATTGTTACTGTTCGATAAATCTTCCTAATTTTACTTTCTTTTTAATGAGCCACTGTTAAAAATTTATAAGTCTAGCAGATTTTTAACAAAACCCCCTCCTCGCTCCTTCCCATTCCTAATGATTTTTTTCTCATTAACAACATGTAATTACATGTTGTCAGCAACGGATCCAGAGGATCATGCCCCCTCCCCCAACTTGAATCTGAAAGTCTTAACATATCTTAGAAATGGAGGACGTTTTTTATGTGGCCTTAAATATGCGCACCAAATTTATTAACAGGACACCATCCATGCGAAATATGGTACTCTTAACACTCTGATATTTTGCAGCTGCTAATGGAACAAACCTCTCTGAGAGCTACCACAGAGTTCGGGAAACCTTACCACCTTACTACTGGATGCATTTAACATCTGCCAGAGATGATTATTTTTATCGAGACGCCACATCTAGTTTTACTCAACCAAGAGCTCTAAGGCAGGTGATTTTTTAATCGGAGTTTGTTTCTCTTAGCCTTTACCTAAAAAAGTAAAACCTACAAGACAGCAGGGCATGAATCACTTAGTACTGGGTTACATGATGATGTAACCCAGTACTACATGCAGTATTGCAGTTACTGCACGTTTTGCTGCCTAAACCATTATTGCAAGCACACCATTTAAATAAGGTCCTAACGGAGAATTGAAGTGCCATTTAGTTCTTTCATTTCTGTAGAGCTTGTAATTTTTTTTAAATCTAAGTAGTTAACATATTCTTTTAGTTCACGAGATCCGCCAACAAAACTTGTTTCATTGTCCGTTAAAACTTCTAATGGTAATCTTTTTCTGTTCACCCTTCTAAAAAAAGCGAGTTTATATCTAAACCGTATGTTGCACTGATTGTGACAAAAAACAAGTATACAAGCAAATGTATCTTTTTTTGGAGGGTCTTCCCACTAAGCTGTATGTAATCTATACTAACTCTAGCTAATGCACTTAAATATCAGCACTTCGTTTAAAGGCTCCTATTCCTTTTTTTACATTTGCTGCATTTTATTTCTACATCACGGATTTCTTCTCGTCCTCGTCCTGCTTTGATAATTTTTTTAGTAGTTGATTTGTTCCATTGAATGATTTCCACCGTCATGTTTAACAATGAGTTGCAACTATGTGACTTCTCGGCAAAATGATATTTAACATTGTATGGCAAGTAACAAGCATTTTGCAATTGACTAAAAAAGCGTAACGAGCCGTCTTCATCAATTTGTGGATTCAGAGAAATAATTTTACTTGATGTTGATATTGTCTTCCTTACTTCCATGTTACTATAGGGGCATTCCACGTCAAGTGGAACCACCCATCTGACATCAACGACTCGGATTTTGATGAAAATTGGCTCACATGTTGGGCATATAGACAGAAGAAAAACATGTAAATTTTTTTGACTTGGGTCAATTATTTTTTGAGATATGACTTTTCAAAGTTTTGACCTTTTCACTTGACCTTGGTTATTTAAAACGTCATAACTTTTTTGCTATTATACTTAGGAAGTTGATTTTGGTGGCAAACAGAAGCTCTTGCATAGACGAACAACTTTGTGTCTATACAAAAAAGTGATAAGTTCAATAAAAAAAAAGTTATTGGTCATTTGGTCATTTGACCTTTGACCCTGGTCGATGGCAAAGGTCAAAAGTCATGATTTTTTTTTTTACAGATTGCTTTTTTTATTGTGGATGTCCCATGAAAAAATCTTTTTGGGATTCCCATAAACAGCTTTGGAAATAATATTAAAGTATAAGTAGGTTCTAAAAATTTAATATTTAAATACCTTAAAATTATACAGTATTTTAAGGTAATTTATTGAATGTAGGCCCTAGGTTATATAATAGCTACCATATACCAATATACTATGATTTGGTAATACTTGGCCCATACTCAACTATATATATACATATATATATATATAAATATATATATATATATATATATATATATATTTATATATATATATATATATATATATATATATATATATATATATATATATATATATATATATATATATATATATATATATATATAGTTGAAAAGTAACAAAAATGCTTTATTTAGCAGTTTTAGCTACATAGCAGTACAGTACTGAATGCAGTATAATATTTACACCATTACCATTGCAATACATATTTGCTAATAATAAATTAAAAAAGCTATAATAGTTAACGATGACGGAAGTTAAGTGTTTTGGTTGCTCCTTCAGACTCTTTAGAAGTAATGAAGTATGACCAACCAGTTGTAGTTTTGGTTTCGACTGCTAGCAAAAGATCATTCAAATAAACGGTAAAAATATATGGAGGATCTCTGAAGGAGAAAAGTTGACTTGGACCATGAGGGTCAAGAAAGTTCATGGTTACTTCTCTTTTTTCTGGATTGCTTTCCAACACACAACCTATCCACCAATGTTCATCATACTCTACAACCATGTAACCAGTAATTGAACTGAAGTTGAGCTGGCAAACATTCTGTGATGTAATTTTTTCAATTCTAGACACAGAACTGGAACTATAATCTTGTACTTGAAGTTCATTTGTGGATAATGGTTTAAAGCAATGAAGTTTTTGGGTACCAGAAATCGTTTTAGCATTCAAAAATCTTTCCTTTAATATTTTGGATTCAATTTGCCAATCATTTGCAGTGAGGTATTCAAAGGAAATTCCATGGATATTTTCATTAGCAAAAGTATATAATTGATAAGTGGTCATTATTTGGTCATGGTATGGACGTTGTAAGCTTGCTTTTGCTGCTTCACGTTTAACAGTTCCTCCAACTCCATCACAAGGGCCCCTCTTTGTGATAGCACAGATTTATGAAATTCTTGCAGTTTTTGTATTGTGCTGCACAGCCATCACTAAAATATGGTAATTTTAATA
Organism: Hydra vulgaris; assembly: GCF_038396675.1. Taxonomy (NCBI): domain Eukaryota; kingdom Metazoa; phylum Cnidaria; class Hydrozoa; order Anthoathecata; family Hydridae; genus Hydra; species Hydra vulgaris. The sequence goes on along the minus strand of NC_088933.1, from coordinate 932,586 downwards.
CCTCAAATTTCACTTTTAAAAAATTAATTAGTTTATGCTGAAAAAGATGAACCGCAATTGTGTCATGAGTATTAAATTCCAACAGCAGCACATAACTTGCATGACATAAATTTCCTTCATATTTATAATAAAAAACAAAAGGATATAAAGTTGCTTGATTATTTGTCCAATGATATCCCTGTGCTGCATCTTGTATAATAAATGCATAATTTTCTAAAAAATCACCGATAACCAGAAATTCTCCATCTGATAAATTGTTTTTCTTCCAGTCTAAATATTTTGCCTGCTCTTGAGCAATAAAATCATGCCTAGTAAGTGTTTTCAAACTCCCTAAATATTTTTAAATAAATTCATCAGTGGACTGCATAAAGGTTTGAAGCTGGGACCTATTTGTTGTAGTCCACTGTTTATACTCAATTTCTTCAACTCCTTTAATTTCAAAGCATTGCAACAGCCGTTCCTTTAGCATAGCAACTTCAGGGCAATTTTTACACTCGCCTAGAGGACATGCTGGCAAGGAAGGATTGCATTGGATTTTTGCCAAAGCATGTTTGTAGTTCTTAATAGGGGTTTCTAGTTCATCTTCTAGTTGTAAATCATCCATATGTGATCCGACTATCATGAGTTTAACTTTTTGATGAATGGTACATACACACACACAGTGAGTACCACTTGCTCCTGCAAAGACACATTCTTTTGGATGTAGCTCTGCAAACTTTGAAAACTCAATTCTGATATTTGGATACTTTTCTGAAAATAATTTATAAACTTCCTTCAAATTACTTAAAACTAATCTTTTCTGAATATGTTTTCTTTCCCCATTTTCCATAACAGATAGAAAATCTTTTTTTCCAGGCATTACACGGCTAACAGTGTCAGAGTAATAAAACTCTTTTACCATATCTTTCACATGTACAGGTAGTGATTTCCCTTTTTTTGGGGTTGATAAAACACCTTTGGTTATTAAAACTTATTTTGCTTGAGATACAAGTCGATGCGAACAATTAAATTCTCTCATCACTTTTCGATTACTCCATTGAGCAACAAATATTGTCAAAATCATGATCTTTTCACTCTTACTTTGTGTTGATTTATACTTATCCTGAAGCACTTTAGCAATTTCATCAGCACATGTGTTGGAAACTTTTTTTTTAGTTGCTTCGTATTCATCATCCTCTAAAGTATCAATTGCATCTGAATTAGTAGATAAAAGGTCTAACTTCCTTTTTACAAGTTTTTTAAGCTTTTTCTTTTTCTCCGGAATATAACTTTTAACAGTTTGTAACTTGCGTTTATCCAAGGGTGACTCACCCAATAATGACAAGGATTTATTAAAAATAGAAATTTCTACTTCCTGGCACTAATTATTTTCATCTCCCTTGTCACAAATATCTTGAGATCTGGAACTGCCTTGAGAATCTGACGCTGCTTTACAATTTGCAGAACTTTTATCATCACATAATCCTATTTCGGAAGGTAAGCCAGTGATCCTCTTTCGGCAAGTATCACATAATTTAGCTCCAGCCATAAGTTTTGAGGGATACGTAGCTACTTGCCGACTAGTAGCTACCCTCAAGGTTTTATATTGTTTTTTCTTATGGTTTTGGAAGGATCATAACAATAGTGTTGTCTCTTCTTTAACTCTTTTACTTGTGCTTGAAATGCCATTTTTAATCTAAATTTAATTTGAAAGTTGCTAAAAACTAATTCCTAAGTTGTCTTTTGATGACTAATTCAATCGAAATGAATTAATTATTTTAATATAAATATAATTATATACTGACTTAGTATGTATTTATAGTACTAGTAATTAATTTACAACCTAGAAAATAAAAGAAAAAAAAGGAAATAGTTAATAATATATATTTCCAATAGGCTATATACAGAAAATGACCTCAAAATATCGCATTTGTAAGGCCGATAAATATTAAATTTTTAGAACCTACTTATACTTTAATATTATTTCCAAAGCTGTTTATGGGAATCCCAAAAAGATTTTTTCATGAGACATCCACAATAAAAAAAGCAATCTGTAAAAAAAAAAATTATGACTTTTGATCTTTGCCATCGACCAGGGTCAAAGGTCAAATGACCAAATGACCAATAACTTTTTTTTTTTTGAACTTATCACTGTTTTGTATAGACACAAAGTTGTTCGTTTATGCAAGAGCTTCTGTTTGCCACCAAAATCAACTTCCTAAGTATAATAGCAAAAAAGTTATGACGTTTTAAATAACCAAGGTCAAGTGAAAAGGTCAAAACTTTGAAAGGTCATATCTCAAAAAATAATTGACCCAAGTCAAAAAAATTTACATGTTTTTCTTCTGTCTATATGCCCAACATGTGAGCCAATTTTCATCAAAATCCGAGTTGGTGATGTCGAATTTGACCAAAAAGTGGTTCCACTTGACGTGGAATGCCCCTATACTCTTCTTTGAAGTTTTCCTGCTTTTGCTTCATTCTTGCTTTCATGATACTCATCTGCGATAAAATCGCACTTTTTACGCGAATCTGTTTCACATTGAAAATTACTTATAAATCTATGTAACCGTCAGTTTATACTGACAAGCTTTTTCCAACGTGAGGATTTACTTATCTTAAGCAGTTGATTTATTTTAGTAAATAATAAAAAATTTATTAATAAAACATTCTTCTTTAATTAGCTGAAGCTTCTTGTGTGAATTTAACAGAACTTTGTGGCCATTTTTCTTCTAAAGAACTTAGAAAACTCGGTCTATGCAATCACCTAGCATTTTTTGCTAACTCATTTGCTGATGTTCCTCTTGTTAGTAAATCAACTATATTATTTTTTGTTGGTACTTACCTCCATTGTTTTAGTTAGCATGTACCTCCATTGTTTTAACTCAGTCTTTAATTAAATGTATCCAATGCTGTTGGCAACAAATATTTTTAACTTTCAACGGCACCATATGCTTTGCACAATGCATCGGTAAAAATATTTATTGATTGATTTGTTAAGATTGAAGTTGTTTTTCAACATCTGGGAATCTTAATCATCGGGTGATCTTTTAAATTTTGAAACAATTGATCAACATTATTAATAACTTTATCTGGAATTTTATTATCCTAATCAATTCCGTCAATTCATGGTTCTTGCATTATCATTTTGATGCAAATGATGTAGGATAATAAAAAATCTTGTAAATCAAACGACGTTACCATCTTTATAAGCAAAAATCATTTTATTTTTAATTTATTTTCTTTGATGGCGACAGAATGAAAAGTAAATAAATCAGGTATTCCAGACAAAACTAATATCGTATCTATAATATTTAAGAAAATTTAAAATTGGGCAACCTTGTGTTTTATTTTTTCACATTTAATGTTGTAATAGAGTTATGACTATACTAATGTGTAATGTGTCTATGACTATATTAATGTATATATATTTTTCTGTTATATATATTTTTTCTGTATATATATATATTTTCTAATGATTAGCTGTAAACGGAAAGTTGTTTTATTTGTATATTGTTTAATGATAACAGATAGATTATTGCCTAAAGTAGTTGCGTAAAATTTTTACGCAGTTATGATGGTAAAAACAAATGGTAAAAAAAAACTAAGATAAAAAAACGCATTTTTTTGTCTAAAAAAATGTCAAGTTAGGTAGTATAAAAATGCAAATTTCTTGACAACCAGAAGTGCTACAGAAGTGCTACAAAATTGGATAAACCCATTTTAAAACAAGATTAACATTTTGAATGCAATAAATTGAATGCAATAAAATTAAAATTAACACTTTAGCTTAATTACATTACGAGATCATAAAATGGACTGAAGTGCCTACTTAAAGTAGCTTGGGTTTTGCGTATGGTAATGTAAGAATAGTATCTTTTTACCAGATGGTATTCTAGCAGATGATATCAAAGAATCATTTATGTAAACATAAATAAACATTCAATTGAATGTTTCATGTTATTGCATGTTTTATTTTATTCTAATATACTGATAGAAATGTAAACGAAGCTTTTACTTGATATATATGCCGTATTGAATTTTTTATGTAGAATGATAATTATATTTTATGTGACCAATTCTGCATATGTCTGTAGTTTGTAATACGTGACCAAAACTGCATGTGTCTATACTTTGTGATACGCGAACAATTCTGTTTATGTCTATTTTTACAAAGATCTCTATTTTTATTTTATTTTACCATCTATAGTCACGTCATAATTTCCATCTTTGTTGTTATTAAAATGAAAAAAATTCACCGACAGATTAAAACTGTTTAAAACTAATAATAATTAATTAGAAATAAAATAAGAAAATTAGATCGTTTTACAATGCATACTATATTTGACCAATACATATTAACTTTTAGTTTGCAAATAACTCTTTGTAAAAAAAAAATTTCAGGATTTGCAACACTGAATTGCTTTATTAATGCTTTGAATGTGAGTACTATCTCGGACATGTAGACGCCTGGTACGTTCACCAAAAGCTTTAACTAAAAGCTTTAACTACCTTAATTTCACTATCGCAAAATACTGGACACACAACCCTGACCCTGGCTAGGACTGGACACACTAAATCTGTTACTGTAAGTATGAAATCATGAAAAACAACAGTTGTTTTTGATTAAATTTTGGAAAAATGCGGAAAGTTGTATTCTTTTTGCTATTAAAGATTCTTTTTACGTTACACACTTACGTTAGCACGTTACTCATTTACGTTTGCTAAAAAAACTTAGCTGTTTTTTTCCCGTACTTAAAGAGAGGCTCACTTGAAGGTGAATAAGGAGTTAAAGTTCAATGATTTTTAAGTTCAAATTTTTTAATTCTTATTTTCATTTATTTATTTATGAATCTTTTTTTCAAAATACACATTTAATAAATGTGTCTTAAACTAAGTTAAGTGGAAAACTCTTTTGATAAGTAACAGAAAGTAGTTGTCTCACATTTTATGATGAAATTTTAAAGTATTCTATTTTAAGATGAGATCTGGGCCGACAACACGGGTTTCGACGTAGGAGGGGGGGGGCGCAATCATCAATTTGTAGAAAAAGCCCTTCATATCTAGATTTTTCTTTAGCGCAAAATATATATAAGTTGCTTACTTTTTTTTTTACAGGTGAAAATTCTCTAGAAGTCACAACTTGCACACCAGTAAATTAAATGAAAAATTTTTTTATTTGACATCTGTTTCTCAATATAATAGAACAATTTGCGATAGTGCTTGAGCCGGCAAAAAAAAAAAATAAAATAAAATAAAAAGATATATTTTCTACTTTACGAAAAGTTCTATAAATCGTCTTTATAGATTTATATTTTTTGTTAGTTAGAAGAAAAAATTTTAATTACTAGAATGTGCAGATAAGTGAGTTTTTTGACAGCGAAGACTGTGTATTTTTGCGAGACCTTTTATATGTTTGTATATGACTTGCATATTTTTAAAATACATCAGATTTTGTGCTTGGTTAATTAGCTTAGACAGAACATCAGCCGTTAAAAGGATTTCATTGTATAGCTGAAGTTTATTTTATAAGTATTCAACAATTCTTTGGCTGTTAAAATAAGATTAATTTAGTTTTTGAATAATAGTGTACAACGGTACCGAAGTTAAGTTATTGTTATAGATACCCCCGATTCTAGGTATTATTTGAGACAAATTATAGTAAGTTAGGCCTTAGAATCATCAATTTAATTTCAAAATGAGGTTGAATTTTCAATACTGATGAATGGCAAACTACTTACAAAGTCTTCTTAATAAAATTTATTTTACATCTTCTCGGAATGGCATTCACCTCTCATAAAAACCATTTATTCAGTACTTTGTATAGTTAAAATCTGCTATTTTCCGCAAATTTATTTCCGCAAACATTGGTGTTTTAGATTTCCCCCAAAAAAGTTTACAATTTTTTAAGTTTTCTTTCAACTGCTTTCTTGCTACTCAGCTTTTTTGTTGTTAAAAAACAATTTTAGTACTTATCTCTTCATAAGAACGTGATCGTTGGTATAATAATAATAATAATAATAATAATAAAAAAAAACAGTGTAAACAAAATATTTTTACAATAATAAACGATAAATTTTAACTTTAATTAAATTCTAATGAAATAATATTTTTATTAATATTAAAATATTATCAAAAATAAATAATTTTTATTAATATTATTAGAAATTGGCATCAGAACTGGAGGTCCGTGGTTCAAAGCCGGATCTGGCCACATACGCAGTGCTCTGTCATAAGATCATAAAGATTTCTACCTTCTTCGAACTCAGTCCTTAAAAGAAAAAAGAAGCGAGAGTGTTGCAGCTTTCTTGCTCATCATGATTAAGAAAATAAAAGAAAGTTATACATATTTGAAAACTTGCTTTTAGTTCCTCAAAATACCATCGTTTTTATTAGATTATTTAACTGGCGCAGACTTAATAATTAGTTGAAATAAATTTTTTCAAAAGTATAAATACAAATGATAAAAAATATAGCAAAAATTAAATCAAAAACACCAAAGAAAATCAAATTTAACAAATTAAAATTTTTAAAGTTAATAATAATATGTAACGATGAAAATAACAACTAGAAATGTAATATGTAAAAATTTCGGAAACTTGTAAAACAAAAAAAAAGAAAACATTCCATTTTTATTGCTTGACGTCATAGTTATTAAAAGATATATAAGCTTTATTAAAAAGGATTGCCCGCCTTTTGCAGAGAGATTATCAAAATGATAAATTGTAACTATAGTTTACTTGAAAAATAAATATAAGATTAAAAAAAGTTATGACGATATATTTAAATTGCGAATAATGTACCTTTTTGCGATCGCTTAAAAATACAGTTCGTGATTGGGTTTCCAGTAACATATGCAACTTCTAGGCATTTTTATTATTTACATACAAACAAATAATTTACCTTGAAAGTTCAACGTAAGATATTTGTTACGTCAACGTTAATATCCAATTTCATGAAAAATCTCTTGCTGTTTCAAAGTGTTAAAAAAAAAAAAAAAATTATTAGGGAGCTTAAGGGGTGAGAGTTAGCATTTGAATCCGCCATCCTTGACTCTCAAAAAGCTATGTTTTTCTGAGAGCAAGTTTAGGAAAACAGTAAATTGTTCATGCTCGAAGCATTCGGCGCTGAAATAAAGCCCGGTCAAATGTGATGCTTTGACGTTTTGCTATTTGATATCTTTTAGGCATCGAACTTTCACAACTTTTATTTTATTTGAAGTTGCATCTGTTTAAAAAAATTTGAAATAATCATTTCATCCTTCTAAACATACGACAACGGCTAGACCCGATAATTATATTGACTGATGAATATAATTCTATTAATTAACATAACCAATTATGTCACGAATATTTCGTATGGAATTTTACCACTCCAGAATTATATTTGACATATTGACGTTTTTAAATCATTTATTCTAATAAAATATTGATACAAGCGATGTTTTAAATGTAAAGCTAAATTTTATTATAAAAGTTTCAAGGTTTTATTTGTAAATGAATTAAATTACAAATCTATTAAACCAAAGCTTAGAAAATGTTTATGCTATTCACATGTATGACGACTTTATTTTTGCTGGCGGAGGCTAAAAATGTGGGACCTTTTGGTAAGATCTTTTAAATCGTACCAGTTGCTCAATAATTAAAGTAAACACAATAATAATAGAATTCGGTTTTTTTTATAATTGTAATAAGATTTATTGCCATTAGTCAAACTTATTTACATTTACGAAAATTCTGCAGTAAACTATCGAGGGTTATGTACGGAAAAAAATAAAATCAATAAAAGTACTTTAAAAATTAGTAAAGTTAATTACTAATAAAAAATTAATGGTGTAGCATTTATTTGATTGAGAAAAAATGTGTGTAAGTTTTTTTTTTATTAAATATTAATTATTAAATATTATGAAGTTTATTACATAAATAAATAGGGTTAATTACTAATTAACCTTTATTACTAATTAACCTTTAATTACTAATTAACCTTTAATTAGTAATTAACCTTATTTATTTATGTAATAAACTTCATAATATTTAATAATTAATATTTAATAAAAAAAAAAACTTACACACATTTAAAAAAACTTACACATTTAAAAACACAAAAAAAACTTACTCACATTTAAAAAATTTGTATACATAACTTTTATTTTAATATATATAATAACTTTTTTGTTCATCAATTGCTAGGGTAAAAACAACTTTTTGATTTTAGTAGCATTTACACAAAATAATGCATTTAAATTACAATCTATACATTTAAATGCTCATTAGTGTTTGATTTAATTGATGTGTTTCGAACTTAAATATTTAGCTATTAAATTTTTTTTTAATATTGTTTCTAAATTTGCAGTAAATTAAAAATGAATTTAAAAATTATATATTTTATTAGTGTTAAATTACTATGAAATGTTAAATATGCATAGAATTTTATGCATTAAAATTTAATGAATTTAGATAAAAATAATTTTTAATACATTGAGCTTGAAATGATACAAAATGCATATAATTTATTGCACATTTAATTTAAATGTGCACAGAATTATATGCATGCAAATTATTTCAAGCTCAATGCATCATAAATTCTTCTTACCTAAATGCAAACTTGAGTAGTTTTCTTCATAAAGCTTCCATAATTTTGTTCAGTTTTGTTTATAAATTTTTTTTAAACCTTATGCTTGCACTCATATTTTAATAAGCTTACATGTTTACATATTTTACTCTTAATAAGAAGCTTACATGCATCAGATCTCAAATGTCAGGTTTTTAATCAGACTAAATGCAGATTGCTAATACTGAAGATACATGCAATGTTTAAATTTATTTTTATTTGCAGAGAAACTTTAAATAATGACTTAAAGCCTTTCTGGTTTTATATTAAAGTTAATGCATATCTTTAAAATTGTATTAATAATGCTTCAAAGTTAGTTGTAAACCCAAAAAATTTAGTAAATTCTAATTGTCTGCTAATAATTTATGCAATGTATCTGTAAAGCACTATTTTTTTGGGAATTGTAGCAAATTGATAGCACAGGTATTTTGTGGCTACAATATAAAAGTTGTACCATTAAGAATTAAAATATAGCGAAGCTTATTCTTTAATGTAACTTAAACATTAATGATTTGAACTTACTTAATTAAAGTTTTGTTCTTCATTAGTTTTATTTTAAAACATGTATCATAGATTAATCTAATTAAACAATTGTACTGCTAGAAAACTTACATATTTTTGCTTAGAAAGTAAACTTTAGCTTCAATAAAGAAATTATGAATACAGCTCTAAAATGTGTTCAAATATAGTCAATATAGTCATTTTTTTTTAATCAGTTTAAATTAAATAGATTCTAATTCTTAACAATATTTATCTAGTGAGACTTTTTTTTAAACATACAATTATTAATAGACTTATTAATAGACTTATTAATAGACTTTATTTTTGCATCATGACTAAAAGTTAATTTTATTTTACCAAGATTTTTTGCATTACAATCATGATTAAAGCTTCTTAAATGTTTTTGTTTAGAAAACTTTACCAAACCTGTTACTGATGTTTCAATTTTAAATGTGACGTGGCATAGCATAAAAGTAAAATTTTTTCTGCATCCTGAGCTGAAGACAAGTAATACTACATACATTGTTACTGTTCGAAACAGTTCTTCATTCTATTACCAACATAATATTACACTTATAAATTATGCTTGGTTATCATATAAAGCAATTAGGTTGGCAGAAAATGCATTGTTTTACATTAACATTCAAATTAAAGATGGCCCTTCTCTGGAAAAAGATATTGAATGCAGAACAAAAGGTAATATTTTTATTTACTTTTATTAATCAATAATTAAAGTATTTTTTTTGTGCCTTAAATATATTTAAAAAATTATTAAAACAAATTTTCATTATAAATGGATTACATTTAATTAGTAACCATATAATTATTTCATAACCTTCATATTTGTACTTACAATGTTAATAGTCCATAAATAAAGACAGTTTTTTTTTTTTTTTCAAATTCACCTCCCCAAGGTCGAGAAAGCCACTACTGATGAGGAGGCTACTTAATTGTGGTTATAAACCTCTCTCAACTCTATAACTCCCAAACACGAACCTTGATGATAGAGAACGCTGCGCGGAGAAATAAGTTGAGTGCAATACCACCAGGGATGTGGTGGGGATTTGAACTCGGAACCTCTTGCTTATGAAGTTGTTATATATGTCAACAATGGCAGTTATCATATATGTCATTGAAGGCAGTTGCTATATGTTATTATTATTTTATACTCTAGTTGTGGTTTTATTTAATGAATGAAATGCTTTGTAAATTAATTTAGTAGTTAGTGATTTTTTATATTTCTTTAAATATGAAGTTTTATATTGCATGATTTGTAATCAATCAAAAATTTAACTTTTGGTGGTTTATCAATTTTTTTTTCTTGAATATTGTTATTATTTTTTTAAAGTAAAATATCCTGCTCCAACTTCTTTATCAATTCAAAATATATCAGCAGATTCAGCTGTTGTTGAAGTTGCTTTACCAACAAATGATCTGGACTTCACAATTGTTACTGAATTTAAAGTAAAATGTATCGATTTTACTTCTTTTGTAGCATTTGAAAATTTTTATAATATAAGTGATTATTTGAAAGGTGATAAAAAAATTATTATCACAAATCTGAATGAGTTTACAAACTATACTATGCTGGTTGCTACTGGTAATGGAAAAGTATTTGGCATGCATAAGATTATCTTATTCAAAACAAAAGGTTTTTTTTTAATTATTAGTATACATTTTTAAAATTTAAATTTTATCTAAAGTATATAAAATGTATATAAAAAAGTGTACCCTCCAAATTCTTTGTCAGCCCTAGAAATATCATATGCTGTTATTGTTACAGAGTTAACCAAAATATTTCTTTTCATATTAAAAACAAATTGTTTTGCATTTTTTGTTAAAACTTTTTTTAAATTTTAAATCTATTCTTTTTTTCAGTTTTTTTGTTTGTTTATGTTTTCTTTTAATATTTATATCTCTATTAATGATTTCTTTTAATCTTTATTTGATTGTCTGTCATGTTAGCCTGTCTGTTAGTATGTCTGTAATAAGTCTCTTTTACAAATAGTGAAATAATAATAAATGAAATAAACAATTTTCTGTTTTAAATTAAAATTTAAAATTTTAGTAAAAAAAAATTGTATTAAAGATAATTAATCTTTAAGTAGTAGTAGTAGTAGTATTTTGGATAGCAGCATCTATGAAGCTGGCATGCAACTCCACTTTAAGATTATAGCAGCCTTTGTAACCTCGAGTGGGTTACAAATTGCTGAGAAATGCCAATAAGTTGCTTTAAAATTTGTCTTTTTGAGTAATGTTATATTTAAGTTGCTGCATCTCTCTTCAAATGAAAAGTTTTTAAGTTCACTAATACTTTTGTTGTTCTTCTTTCAACAATTTCTAATGTGTTTTAATTTTTTTTCAAATAAAGATTCCAAGTAGCATTCATGTTTAAATGTATTTTTTTAGACACTGTCCACGGCATTTTGCATCTTTTAACTTTTAAAGCATTACAATAATTTGCAGCAAAATGCTAAACTTATCTACTGAGGAAAAAAAACCTTACCAAAAAAAGGAAATAAAATCATAACAAAATATCAAATTTTAATTAAATAAACTAGAAAATTTAATAATTAAAAACAGACAAATAAAAAATTATTTAAACAACTTTTCTATTCTTTTTTTTAGCTGCAAAGTTTGATGGAAGTTGAGGGAAAAAACATATTTTAAAACAATTTTATAACAATTAAAAGTTTTAACATGGACTTTTTTCACCATTTTTATTAGTCCATATAGGACAATTCCATGTGACTCATCCAGGCCAACCCTAAAACTCATATTTTGTTGATTTTAACACCACTTAAAGATTTTAATAAGTTATGAATATTTCCAAAATTTTATCATCTAATTCCAAACAGTTTCAAAGATATGACTCTTCAAACTTTGCCTTGAACCAACAAAAATCTGCCATTTTGAAAAATGGTTTTGATCATTGTTTCTGCTCTGTTTGCAATGAAAAGCTGAAAATATGTACACCTACATATTTTGAGGCAGGGAATCCAATAAAACAACTTGATATATTTAAAAATAAACATAACACCTGTAATTTTGACCTTTATTGCAATTTTACTGGGGGGGGGGGGGTTAGTTACAAAAATGCTGATATAGCTTGATTTTTTTCTTTTTTTTTCTCAGATGTCATCCTCAATAGTTTATTTAGAGTTATTACAAAGAATTAGAGAGTGGTCTTTTTTTTTTTTTTTTTTTTTTTTTTATTTGTTATTCACCTCCTCAAGGCCGAGAAGGCCACTACAGATGAGGAGGCTACTTAATAGTGGTTATAACCCTCTCTCAACTCTATAACTCCGAAACACGAACCTCGACGAACAAGGCCAATGCACGGAGAAACAAGTTGAGCGCGGTACTACCAGGGACGTGGTGGGGATCGAACTTGGAACCTCTCGCTTATGAAGCGAGCGCTTTACCACTACACCACTACCGCATAGATTTACCGCATTTTCTTAAATAAACAAAAAAAACATGGTTAAATTTACTTAAATTTGTAACTTAAAAACCAGGAATTATGAAAAATGAAAGGAAAAAAAAGGTGGTATTTTTAAGTGCATAATACACATCAGTTGATGTTAATAATTTTCAAAAAATTTTCCTTCCCACCCTGAGCTTATTAAGACCCCCTCCCCCATTTGTTAATTTTTTCTTATTACAAACAAAGAATTTGTATCCCAAATTTGAAAAAAAAGTTTCAGTTATTATTTTCTATTTTTTGAAATCTTTTTAGGTCTTAAAAATTAGAAAATATAAACTTACTTTTAGGAAGAAAGAAAAAATTCCCACTCACCTGTTTGTTAAGACCTCTACCATCCCCCCACCCCCACCCTCTCCTACTTTTCTCATCTCCACCCATTTTTTTTCACTTGGATGAACATTCCCATATATCTTTTTATTTTTATCCCACATTATGTTAAGAAATAACTTGAGAGTAACTTTACAGTAATGAAACTAAAGCAGCTTTGACCATATCAAATTGTTCCTTTACTTGTTGCTGACTTGCTTTATTCTGTTTTCTTGGTAACTTTATAAATTCGGATCCTAAATTTCAAAAATTATTAAAGTTTTAATGTGGGTGAGTTGAATTAAAAAATGCAGATGCTCTTTTTTTTTTAAGGTAAATTCTTTTTTTTTAATTGTCTTGAATAATTTAGTAAGAATTACATGAATTGGATTGTGGTCTTTCCTTAAACAGAAATAAAAAACATTGCCAAATGTATATCATTAGTAGATAAATTTAATGAAGAAATTCAGAATCATAATCTGACTTTTTTATTTAATGTTTCTAAGAATTTTATTTAATTTTTATTACTAAACTAAACAAGTTTTATTTTTCTAAATTAATTGTTATGAATAATAAACAGCTTTTTTATTGACCATTGGCCAACATTTGGACAAGACAATTATTGGCAAAAAACCCCAATATTTAATCAAGTTGTTACCATCAATTTCTGCATTTCATTATTTTATCACTTCCTACATTAAATGTGCCACAATGTGTTTTATATGATGGAGCATTTACTAATTTATTTAATTTGGAATTTAACAGTTAATAAAATAAATTCATTGTCAGAATGTAATAATTATTAGAATATCATAACAGGTATAAACAATCTACCTTTGTTTTTTTACCTAAAATTATTTTAAAGAAAATAGTTCTCACAGCAATAGACAAGGGACTTCCAGTTAGGCAATGCACTGCTATAGTGATAAGTTTTATTGGTAATTCAGAAGGTAATGTTTCTAATAGTGATTTTCAATTGTTTTTAGAGTTGTGGAGGAAGTTGTAAATAAAGGAAGAGAAATGATTATAAAACATACTGCTCAAATAATCAAACAAAATTTAGCCTTATAAACTTGTTAAACTCTTTCAATCAATAGACAAATCAAGTTTTTGTTCACATGTAATTAATGAGGCGAGATAGGAAGGGGGAGGGAGAGGAATGGGGTAATAATAAACCGGAAGGTAGTAATTTTTCTTTTTATTTCTATAAGTGAGTTTATATTTTCTTATTTTTATGACCTGAATGGTCTTATAAATCAGAAAATAAATATTAAAAATTATTTTTTGTTTTTAGTTTTGTGATTTTTTTTGTTCACAACAAGTAAAATAAGGGATCCGGACTCCCAAAAGGACTCTGGCTTTATATGTTTATTTTTTCCCTGTCTCTGGTGTACAAAAGCTCTAAATATTTTGGTTGACTTATGATCTGCAAAAAGAATAAAATTCATAAGATTTAATAACTTGAAAGTTATTGTTTCAAAAACTAAAAGCTTTTTTCCATTAGTAGTTCATAAACATTTTTATATTTTTAGAGCTCCTGAATACTTAAAACTTGGAAGAAATTTTTTTATAACTTTCAAATCGGAGTCTTTTTTGGGACTCTGCATCCCTGAATAAAATTCAATAAACAGGGAAGGGGAAAAACTTTCTTAATATGCTCAGGGTAGATGGGAAAATTTTTCAAAAATTATTAAACATCAACTGCTGTGTATAATGCACACATTATACACAGCAGTTGATGTTTAAATATGTAAGTGTACATATTTAAACATCAACTGCCTCAAAATTTGTAAGTGTACATATTTTCGGCTTTCCACTGCGCACAAAACAGAAACAATGATCAAAACCATTTTTCAAAATTGCAGATTTTTGTTGGTTCAAGGCAAAGTTTAAAGAGTCGTATATTTGAAACTGTTTGGAATTAGATGATAAAATTTTGGAAACATTCATATCTTATTAAAATCTTTAAGTGGTATAAAAATCAGCAAAATATGAGACTTAAGGTTGCATTATAAAAAAATTGGATGGAATTGCCCTATATTAAGAAACTAATTTGCTATGTATGCTAAAACAATGAGAAATTTTGTTCTTTTTTTTCCCTATGTTTATTCATTTTCATGTCTTTTCACTTTTAAAAAATGTTTTTGCTGTACATTTTTTCTCAATACTTATATAGTAGGAAAATAAGAAAATAAATTGCTATTTATTTGTAAAATATAATATTTGATTAATAAAGTTTGTAATTACAGAAGAAATTAAATAAAAGAATAGCATGGTTTCTTTTATAAATGTATTTACAACATTTGCCTGTCTGAAATTGTTTCCTTTATATTGCCCAATGTTATTTATGAATTATCAGAGATAATAAACATAATGATTGCTCTGTTTGAAAAAATGTATTTAAAGACGTAAAAAGCAGTTTTATATAGGTTCCTAAAAATTGTGTTAAAAAAGTTCAATAAATTAACAATACACTAACCCACAAGCTTTTGGAGCATCGTCAATAACAATAGTTCATCAGGAAATAAACTATCAGGTTTAAATGCACAATTTGGAGTATCCAACAAAAATGCTTCAAATCCTTCAACTGTTTCAATGGGAATAGTGAAAACAACTAAATATTTTATATATAAATATTAGTATTAATGATTTCTTTAATTTATTCACATAAAAAACTTTTTAAAAAATAATTTTTTTTCAAAAAATAAATAGCAATTAGATTTTGCCCTTTCCTGTGCATTGATAAAAACGGTAATGTTTAGCAAAAACATTTAAAAAACAAAATTTAAAATTATTCATGTTTCTAGCGCAATAATAAAGTATTTCTTTAATATACTGACTGACAAAAGTCGCAAAAAAATTGTATTAAAAAATGTTTTCATTTTGCTGTTATCTGCATTTTTCCTCAACTTGTACCAAATTTGGTAGTGGAAAATAACAAACGCCCTAAAAAAAAGAAAACAAAAAAAGTAAAATCTTAAGGTATATTATTTTTTTGACAAAAATTTTTTTTTTTAATTTTCAATTTTTTTAGTTTATTTTATTTAGATTTTCTTTTTTGCATATTATTTGTTTCCTTTCTTTGAGTTTTTCTATTTTATTTTATTGAAATGATTTTGTAGGTTTTTTTGATTGATTAAGATGATCATAAGTTCCATTAGTAATTTTTTCTATTGTGCTCACCACAATTTTATCACTTTTCAGAGTCAATTAAAACTCTTGAAATCAATTGACTCTTTCAACATGTGTGAGTTTTTTAGTGAGTTTTAACTGCTGAGTCCCATGCAGTTTTACTCTTCAGAAAAACTGTATTAGTGTAATTTAAATCAAATGTTGCACTGGTTCAATTAGATTTTGACACAGAATGAACCAGTTTCGAATAGATAACCACAGCGTTGTTTTTTTTTTTTTTAATTTTGCTTGAGCGATTTTTGCTCGAAAGTTCATTGATTTATTGTCATTGTTGTTTATGATTTCAGACCAGTCAAGGGTTGTTGTTTTTTGTTCTACAAGCTTGTGTACTTTGCTGTTTGAATTATCATGTTTATACTGAGTTGAGGGTTTTCTACCTTGAGAGCAGTAACTTTTTCTATTAATGCTTTGATATGTTTGGTTAAAGCATATAATATATCTCATTTTGAAGTGTTGGTGCCAAGTTTTGACCTTTACTAAGAATTGGACATTTGTCAACTATATCCAAGATATTTCCCATATTAAAAATGATGCTTCTTTTTTCTTCTAATTTCGTTCAAATTTTGAGATTTTTTTTAAACTTGTTTATTTTTCTTGGATTTTTTTTATATGTGCGCATGTTTCTTAAGAGAGAAGTTATCAGTTCGGAGTTTGTGATCCTCACACTTCCCCCCTTGTACTATGCCAAACTTGTTTCTCTGCACAGCTGCCTTGCCAAGATGAGAGTTTCAAACCTTCTCAACTGTTGTGGTCTTCTTGGCCTTGAGGATGTCAATAACATTTAAAAAAAATTAGTTCTTAGTATAAATAATAATCCACTAACTAAAGTTTCTTTTTAGTATGAATAATAAACCTAAGTACATAAAACTTAGTGCAAATATTTAAAGAAGTTGCTTTATTGAGAAAAAAGCTAAACAAGCTACCTCTAGGGATTCAGTGAGATGTATTCTTCAAATCTCTCCTTGTACATAAAGCAAAATTTTACCACTGCATCTATTTTTTTTTTGATATAATAATCCAACCAAATTATTAATTTTTTTTCTTTAGTTTTTCCCTATATTGTTATATTTATTTTTTGTATTTTTTCTTTTGTATAACCTTTCTTTGTATAGCATTTACTGAAAGCCATTCATTTAAAAATTTACTTATCTTATATGTTAAAAGTTACTTATCTTAAATATTAAAAGCCTTCTCTGCTGCAATTCCAGCACAACATTTCTGATGGATGTTTTTGAAATAAGTGTTCCAATTAAGGTAATTTTGTAATGTATTACCGAGGAGTTTGAGTAATGGTTTCCAATTTACTGCCATCAACAAATATTTACAAACCATTGGAACCTTCTAAAGAGAAATCAATCAGTTGGGTTTTTGTGTTGTTGACATGCACTTTAGCACTTAATGACTAACTTAGCAAATTATTGCCTTCTTGCATATTAAGAGGTGATATAGGAAATCATCGATTGCATCCAACATGATGTAATAGTGAAGTGCCATAAGATTATTATAGAGTT